>NW_027468664.1:14871353-15108853 GCF_046254945.1 Alosa pseudoharengus
TTGCATCAACATATCATGCTACATATGCATGCTTGTTTAAATCCAGACTGTAAACAAATAGAGGATTTGATGAAAGAGACTCAACTTATCCTGCTTGTTTAGTATGGCTACATGTAGGCTAGCACCAAGATACATTATTTGTGTGTGTAACATACTTGTTGAAATAAAGTGAATCTGAATAAAGTGGTTCTGACAACAGACAGAAAAGAAAGGCTGTCTTTATCTGCCCCCCACACCCCCCCCTCACTGACGCAGAGTGTGTGTGTGTGTGTGTGTGTGTGAGTGAGGTCTCTGCTCTGTGTGTGTTGATAAACGGAGCACGTGTTTCTGACAATAACAATCCCCACCCTGACCACAAACGCCTTTCTTTTTTACAGCCCTATTGGGAAATATCCCCCAGAATGCAACAGGGCTTTCAAAACCAGCGCAGAAAAAGAGGTTCCATCAACCAGCAGCAATAAACTGAACAGCCACAGAGGATAATTTGTGCATTAGAAAAATTCTGCTGAGGTAACACATAACTTTAACAAATTGCTCACTGTGTTTTAAAGACTCAACCTGCAGTATCAACAAATGTTCCCAGTTTAAGGGAACTTTGGGAATACAGTCTGAAAGATTCGTTTCAGTGTTTGACCTAGACCTAATTCTAAGGGTTCTTGTCACAAACACATGCATGCACACACAGAGACAAACAGACATGCACACAAAAGAGACAATCATGCACAACGCACACACACACACACACACACACACACACACACACACACACACACACACACACACACACATTGGCACGCCTGAAATCACAAGTCCAATCTGACCATCTAGGCCAACAGGTAACAAACAGAGGGGTCTGTGTGTTTGACATGTGTAAATGATGGCGGTGTAGAGTTTCGCATGGTCCTGCAAAGAAAAAGCAGGCAGCAGCCACCCTCACCCCCCTAGCACACAACAGCTGTGCAATGCCTGCCCCCCACACCACACACACCCCACCTCCAACAATCGGGATTGGGGGAAAAAACAGGGTCATTTTTGGTGTAAAAGAAAACCCACTCACACAGGAATTCAAAAGGTGTTTGTGTGTGAAAAGCAAAGGAGAATTAATTAGTCAATGTCATAGGATCTATCTATTCCCTAGGAGAGTGGGGGTTCACCCATGGTCACTCTGAAAAGGGTCAAACCCTCCAACGTACTTCTCTTTTCAGAAACAGTGTGACAGAAACTGTGTGTGTGTGTGTGTGTGTGTGTGTGAGAGAGAGAGACTGTGTGCATGTGTCTGTGTCTGTGGATGTGTGTGTGTGTGTGTTTGTACGTGTGTGTGTGTGTGTAGTGTTCCTAATAGAATTCATCAGAAGCGCCTCCAGCAGAATGTTGGCTAGAGACTAGTTGGCTGTTTTCAAGATCAAGCAAGCAAGCAGTTTCACATGACTCGGTTTCCAAGTGATTCCACACAACCCCGGGCACACCCCAGATATGTGATCTGTGATCAGTTTATCTACTTAAAATCTGCTAAATGTATATCAATTTATAATCATACTGCCAAACAAACCACACATAACATGATGAGACTGTATATCAGACCCAGAGGAGACTCTCGTTCTGTAATGTTTTGAGATCTTACCTAAAGCCAGACTTAGAAAGCATTTTAACCTAAATGCCAGACATTACGCAACAAAACAACATAACTTGTAACCAACCCTTTTTTCAATCAGTGACCTGTTCCAAATGCCAGTGTCGCTGATGTCACCTGTGATTTACCTGTCATTGTGAGGCTCTTAGCAAAACTTTCACACCCTGAAAGTGACTTTTTCTCAAGCCCTGAAACCTGTTGAACTGGTTTTAAAACACTCTCAGAGTTGATGGAGATGGATAAAGAACTAACATGGTCTGTCATGAATGAGGAAGCTACGGTATATCAAAAGGGACATTTGCCAGGTTATGTTTAGGAGCATTGAATGGATGCCATGGTTTACTGCCACCAGAGGTGGAAAAAGTATGAAAATATTGTACTCAAGTAAAAGTACCAATACCTTGATGAAATATTACTCAAGTACAAGTTAAAATACCGATCTGAAAATGTACTCAAGTAAAAGTAAAAAGTAGTTCATTTAAAATGTACTTTAAGTAAACAAATTTTTTTTGGGGGGTGGGTACCAGAACAACCAGTTTGGATATGGATAAAAGCAAAAAGCTCTCCCAAGACCTTTGCAACCTTATTGTTGCAAAACATATCAATGAAACTGGTTACAGATGCATTTCAAAACTTCAGAATCTTCCAGTAAGCAGCATGGGAGCCATCGACCCATCAACCAGCACAGGATCTCGCAATATTTCTGACCAGGGAGTCAAAATGATAGTCAATTCCAAGAGCCAAGGACCACTCGGAGAAAGCTCCAGAAAGACTTGAAGGCAGCCAATTCAATTAAATTCAATTAAACAGTTCTGGAAGTAATCTGGAACTAAAGATCAGGACTCACAAGAGGGACCCCTGGAATCTGTTTAGAACAATGGACCAAAATCACACCTGATACTGCGACTAATAAGTTTTGTCATACAGGAAATGTCTTGAAGCTGTCTTTACAAACAAAGGCTTTTCCACAAAGTATTGAAGACATTTCAGTAGGCACGTTCAATACTTTTTTCCTGTGTCATTCCACTTTAATACACAAAACTCTTATGTTTGGATTTTTTATATGTGTGTTAATATAATGTGTGGTGAAAATTTCGAATAGACTCACTGGAAGTTTAGGCTAATTACTGAAAAAAAAATTAAGTGTTCAATACTTATTTCCACCATATATTTATTTTACCTGAATCATTTATCTTCCAAATTAAATGTAAAAATGAATGTCAGACGAAATGTAAAGTTTGACTGACTGGATTTTGTATACAAAACATAGTGAAAACTGTCTAAGGTCACTCTCACTCTCCCTTGCTAAAGAGCTAAATGGTTTAGTCCGCCTGCACGATTCATAAGGTAGTCTATCTTTTGTTTATTTAGTTGAGCATCGCTAGTAGTGGACCGCTAATTGTTGTGCTGCTGGTGCAATGTCTTTCTCCAAGAAAGCCAAGTCAGGTTACTAAAAACAAAGGCCAAAACAGGAAAAAGAGAGACATCAAAATGAGGGGAAACAACCAGGGGCGATTCTAGACCTAGAGCTTTGCTGGGGCACAGGCCCCCAACTCCCAATACAAAAAAAAAATGTGCGTGCAATATGAAATAAATGGCTAGCCTACAGATACCCTGCCTGTGCTCTTTCTCCCCTCTCTTCTCCTTCTCTTCGACCTTCTTCTCCTCCTCTGCCTCCTCCTCCTCCTCCAGCACTCTCTCCCTCAATTGTTGTAGCAGCCACTATCCAGCAACATCCAAACACATAGGCATAAGTAGGCCTATACTCACTGCATGAATTTAATAGGCTTTCCTGACTTTTTTTGTCAAAATTGAGATAAACTTCCCTCCCAGGCAAGGGTCCTATAGTCACTGGCAATAGTTCTTTGTAGCTTAAATAGCCTACTAAAGCCTTCATACTGACTTTTGGTGATCATTTGCAAATATCTGTGTAGATTATTATAGGCTACATTTGCAAATGAAGCAAACTTATTTAAGTTTGCCATTAAACCATTGATCAAAATCACAGCACTGGCTATTACCAGCATAAATGTTAATGTTACCGTTAATGTGGGCAATTATCATACCTCCCTCGTCCTCCTCATCTCCTCACTGTTCCTCTACCTCTGCCTCTGTTCAGGAAGAATTTTATGATGTCCATCTCTGAATAGTTTATCAGAAGGCTATGTTTAGTTTTACAGTAGGACAGCTTCACAAACAGTATAGGCTACTTTTACAGGACTTTCTCTACAGTATACGTATCATTATTAATTGTCCGCATGTGTGCATGCAGTCTACGCATGGTGTGTGTGTGAGGGAGAGAGCACAAGCTGGTAAACTGTTGCTAAATTTAGGCTACAATGACGCTAAGCATTGAAAAACAGATGCTAATTATGTGGCAACATTCTCTAACAGCGATCAACTTGTCATTTTTTCTGTCAAACAAGTTGTGAATGTGCAGCAGTTTCCACTGTGTATGTGTGTGTACAACGAAACACTCGAAAGAATCATGTGAACGATTTTCATTGGTTGTTGCTTTCAATCTTACCCAGCTACAGAGGTGCTATTTCCTGATTGGCTATTATGGCCCCTTTCTTTTTTCCTTTTTTTTTTTTATTGGCTGGTAAGTGACAGGCTCGATTCATGACTAAAGCAGGCATGGAGATGCGCTCATGAATGCCGTTTCCAGCGAGAGCAGCGCTAGAATTTTACTGGGGCACTGGAGACTTTTACTAAGGCACGTGCCCCAGTGAATAAGGTCTAGTGATGCCCCTGGAAACAACTGCTAATAAACTTCTTTCCAAAGAAAGGTGAGCACAAACGTCAAAACACGAAATCCCATTGTGTTTGCTTGAATATCTCCGCAATCATTGGTGCTAAAACGAACTGAGACAACCCATTGGAATAGCGGAAAATACACTTTCATAGGTTAGGCTAATCTGATGCATCTCGTGATCCAGCTCCATCTCCATCACTTTCAGAAAGACTACATGGCGTCAGCTTGATTCATGTCCTGTTGTAGGCTACATGCTGATCATTATCACTAGGCTAGTGGTTTAGGGCGCAATTTTTTTTCTCTCCCTTTCTGTTTTCGTTAGTCTTAACTTTTTTTTTTACTCAAGTAACGGATGGGATTTTTGACGTAGCGAAGTACAATACTTCACTCAAAAAGTAATCAAGTAAAATTTAAAATACCGATTTTATAAACTACTTAAAAAATACAAAATACACAGAAAAACTACTCAATACAGCAACGTGAGTAAATGTATTTCGTTACTTTCCACCTCTGACTGCCACTGTATCTTCCATTTCTTTCTGATAACTTCCTGGACTTTCTGACCATATTTTGTTTCCGAAAGCAATGAGGTAATGAGTGTTTACATCACACACACACACACACACACACGGGTAAGTAGAACTCAGCTGGCACATAACTGTTTTATGTGCAGGTCAGCTCAGCTGGGGGAAAGAGATAGTGAGAGGGCAAAATATTTGCACTTGTAAGACCTTAGAATCCTCCCTCCACCTCACTGAAGACTGGCGGCTATAAATAAGGAAAGTGATCAATGGGCCCATTGTTACTGGTATCAGAATAGACAGAGTGAGGGAAAACACAGCATGAGTTAACAGTGAGTGTGTGTCTGTGTGTGAGAGAGAGAGAGTGAGTGAAAGAGAGAGAGTGAAAGAGAGAGAGAGAGAGAGAGATTAAACCTTGTGAATGGCTTTATGTGCGTCATGTAATTTTATAAATTATTTTATGCAGAACATGCCTGAGGCCCTCAGTTAGCCAGTGATGTTATGATAAGACATTTGTAAACAGGAAGAAATCCTATTTTCTCTTATTTCCTTGTTTACCAACAAGACTGAAAAATGCATCTTTGCCTTTGTGAAATAAACATTAATATTATAATCATTAAATATACAGTACAATGATTGTGTTTACATGGACCTTGAGTATCCTGGTTATAATTGGATTTTTTATTTTTCAGATTTTGTGAGAAATCCAGTTATGCTACCTGGAGAAGGCCTAGCCTACTCCAAAAGAAACTGGAATACTGTAGCTTGTATACACCTTATCCCGATTTCTGTGAGTTTCTGACAGATTCTACAGTGATACATGCCAGATTGCTGATTAGAGCAGAGCCCTAGATATAAAGCTCTGGAGCAGAGTGGAGCTCTCTAAAATCTTTGTCGAGACTCGAGAACACCATGAGAGAACATTGTCATTGTAATCAGTAACCCGGGATACTAGAATTTATCATGGATTGGTTAGACAGATCTCTCTGTGTTCACTACATCCTGAATATGATCAAAATCAAGACAGGTCTCATACGAGATACCGAAGTGCATGTCAGTGTAGACAATGATTAAAGGGGGAGAATTGTCAGCCAATTCGGTCGTTTTAGTAAGTATAAGTATAAGTATATATACTTTTGATCCCGTGAGGGAAATTTGGTCTCTGCATTTAACCCAATCGGTGAATTAGTGAAACACAAACAGCACACAGTGAAGTGAAGCACACACTAATCCCGGCGCAGTGAGCTGCCTGCTTCAACGGCGGCGCTAGGGGAGCAGTAAGGGGTTAGGTGCCTTGCTCAAGGGTACTTCAGCCGCGGCCCACTGGTCGGGGATCGAACCGGCAACCCTCCGGTTACAAGTCCAGAGTGCTAACCAGTAGGCCACGGCTGCCCACAGTTTTTACATGTTAGCCACCTAATTAGAATGCAGCTGTTCTTCTCAGACAATCTGACGTCCTCCTTGTTGCCGGGGCAACTCAAAGGATAGCTTGGATGACCAATGATATCAGCGTCTTGGGAAGTCTGCAGGTCAGGACTGTGACCCCTGTGAGGGTCATCGAGAATATGAAGGTGGGTGGAGGATTACTGTGAAACTGTGTAGCTGAGAGTATGGTTTTGACATCACCTGCCTTGGTCAGAAGAGTGCGGAAGAAGTCTGCTGGGAACTTCATGTCTTAGTGAGTCTGATCGATCGATCGAGGAGTGCTGGGAATTCTGTTATTAGCAGCATGTTGGATATATCCACCATGATGTCAACACTCTTTCTCTCTCTCACACACACATACACTCCCTCCTTCTCTCAGAGAGAAAGAAAGAGAGAAAGAAAGACGATCTGTTTGTTCACATCTGTCGTAAGTTACTCTGTTGATCCCAACTAGAGCAGAGTACGTCTTATCCCCAAAGCATCCCATGAGTTCGTATACCTTCATCCTGGAGGCTTCAAAGATATTGAAATGTTGTCTTCAGGATTACAGTATGAAAGGGCTCGCCTGACTGGTATACATTGTATACATTAAAGTTTAATTACGCAGGAGCCAGGAAAACAGCCTGCATTCTCCTGTGGATAAACATTCACATCATCATGGATCCTGCCCTTTGGGAAAATATGCAAACACGCTAAGCGTTTGTTATGAAACATACAATAAAGCATGACACGCAAGCTGCCCAGGAGGACTCGGAGCAGAGTTTAAGAGGAACACGCGAACCACATGCTAGGAATCATGAGAAAATCAGGCTCTAAATGTGACGCGTTTAACATGAAAGTGCGTCTTACCCTGTACTTAAGAAGAAGAAAAAAGTTCTCAGACAGAACAAGGAAGCTCTTTTTCGGCGGTGTGGGAAATCCAAAGGTCAGAGCTCTGGAGAAATGGCAGCCAACAGCCACTGTACGGGGCTTCTGTCCAGTTACACGTGAAAAGATTCCTCTGTGTGTGTGTGTGAGAGAGAGAGAGCTAGAGAGAGAAATACTGTCAAAGCTTTAGAGCTTAGGTGGTGGCATTCTCTGTTTACCATCTACAAGGCCTGTGTTGAAGACCCAGTAGCAGACAGTTTATGGTATATGTGGCCCACATACGCATCAGTTCAAGGATGGATCCCTTGCACAACTAACTGCTATCTCAGCAAATGCTCCCCCATCCAAACACGTCATCGAAGCAAAAAACTCACCAATGCATAAGAAAACATTAAAGGGTAGATACAAAGATTCAATGCTCTGACGTCATACCCATATATAACGGTGTGCCATTTCATCGAAATGTACACTTTCTGTATGTAACCACACTTTCTGTATGTAACCACACACAGACTGGGTTATAACCTGAGATGGAAGTTTCCAGTGAGTGGGTGGTTTGGTTTGAGTGTGTACTACTGTAACATCTGCACACAGACAACAAGCCACAAAAGGTCAGTATTTCAAAGGGACGCCTAATCATTTCAAGAGAATGGGCCAGTTTCTATTCTATTTTATTTCATATCCTCTGTGTTCCAGATTAAATAAAAATGACGAACAGCTGAAGAATTAGGTCGTAGCCAAAGCAAGGCAAACTAGATGTACCGCAAAGCGGTACAAAATATGGCCGCTGCTCAGTCCTGCACATTCTCTCCACAAAAATAAGTCACGCTTGTCAATTTGTCTCCATCTCCTACTTCATCCCCTACTCTTGAAACTGTTGTGTATGTAAATGAGTGTGTGCATGTGTGCATTTTGCTTTTGTGTATATGTGTGCTTCTCTGTGTGTGTTTTCGCTTGTGAGTATGTGTGTGGGGGTAATGGGGTGTGTGTGTGTGTGTGTGAGTCTGCTTGCCTGCATGTGTATGTGTTTTATGTGTCCGTGCCTGTGTGTGTGAGTGGGTGTGTGGGGGTAATGGGGGGTGTGTGTGTGTGTGTGTGTGTGTGTGTGCGCGTGTGCCTGCTTGCCTGCATGTGTGTGTTTGTGCGTGTTTGTGTGTGTGTGTGTTGGGTGGGGGGTGGGGTGTTTATGTGTGTGTTTGCATGTGTGTGTGTATGTATTTGTGTTTATGTGTGTGTGTGTCTGTGTGTGCGTACTTATGCCTACATGTCTACGTGTGTGTGTGTGTGGGTGTGTGTGTGTGTTTATGTGTGTGTGCGTGTTTGTGTGTGTGTGTGTGTGTGTTGGGTGGGGGTGTGGGGTGTGTGTGTGTTGGGTGGGGGGGTGGGGTGTTTATGTGTGTGTGTGTGTGTGTGTTTGCATGTGTGTGTATGTATTTGTGTTTATGTGTGTGTGTGTGTGTGTGTGTGTGTGTGTGTGTGTGTGTGTGTGTGTGTGTGCATGCGTACCTATACCTACATGTCTACGTGTGTGGGTGTGTGGGTGTTTTTGTGTGTGTCAGGGCTCGAATTATGTGGGAGCCAGAGGGAGCTGAGCTCCCATAGAGTGAGGACTGGCTCCCATGAAAGCAACAAAGTCAAAAACCTGAGGGGGTCTCTCATATCTGAAGGTGTCTGGCATTGTAATTTAATCTTAAACAACCGCTCATTATCCATCCCTGTGCGATCTCTTACCATTAAAGACGTTAAATTAAAATATAGGCTACGGGACGTAGACCTACACTACGCTCTTGAACGCAGCATGACACTTCACCACCACACCCCTAGACTATATGAGCAAACCGTATCGATTTGACAGCACTCGCAAATCTGAAGAAGTCACCCTGCTTTGATGTGAGTGTTTTGTCTATTTGCATAGGCGTTCATTGGGCTAGCCTACGTGGTTTGATACGTGCTGAAAAGTCCTGTTTGCTGTTGAACTTCACCTATTCTATGTTGATTGACAAAGCCATAAATTATGGCCCATAATGCAGCCTACAATGATTGTGTTGTCTGATGATCTAGCTATCCTCTGCCATTCAGAGCTCCGGAAAGTTCCCAGCTATTTTGAAACACCTGTTAGCAATCTCTGATGTCGGAATATTCAATGGCTACCCGACAATATCTCAGTGCAAACTCCAAAATTGTTTGTCTATTCATTTTCCATGGTTCAACACATTAGCCTACTAGAACATAGTTTGGCTGGCTTTATTCATTTCTGCCAGTTAGTGCTTTTTCCCCTGTGTATAAGTTACACTACATGCATTATTGTGTTTGACACTGAGGATAGCCTATCTGAGAGGGTGGTTTGGTTTAAATGAGTTACGTTGTGAAATTGAGAATGGCACAGACTAAATCGTTTAGTCTATTTCTTTGTATTGTGAAATTGAAATGAGATATGGACTATTATAATCAATAATATGTTGAAATAAATGAAAAGTAATCAATTTCTATGAAAAATCTATGTCTGTTGTGTGCGTGTGTCAAGGTAAAGCCGTGCGCATATACTGTACTGCGCAAAAGCGCCACTTGCGCCTAGGCTATTTCATTGTATCGCCTTGTTAGGCTATGCGCGGGGTGTGCCAACTTTTTATGAGATAGAGAGACCCCCTTAAAGACAAAAAGATAATTCGAGCCCTGGTGTGTGTGTGTGTGTGTTTGTGTGTGTGTGTGTGTGTGTATGCCTGCATGTGTGTGCATGTATCTTTATGTGTCTTTGTTTGCGTGTGTTCATGAGTGCATGTGTGTGTGCATGCGTAGTGTACTGTCACTAAATGTACACATATATTAATTTATTGTATGTTGCCCTATGAACGGAATTCCATGAAACTTTGCATGCATTCAGAGGGTGTCAGAATGATCCTACCTCCAGTTCTGTGCAGTTTTGACCCTGTCAGCCATAGATACCTGCGATTACAACACTTTGAGACCAACATACTAAACAATGTAGTCCTCCTAGGCCTTACGGTTTTCAAGATATTCACAGAAAACTGCCCGCCTTACCCACCTTTCGGCCAAATAAGCCAAACAAATATATTTTTAAATCGTGTAGCAGGTAATGATACACACAGTAGGCCAGTATTGATGCCTTAGTTGGCTCAGGTAAAAATTTAAATAATGGGCAATATTGCCACCCTGTGGAAAAATACCGAAACAGCAACAGTTTTTGAATTGCTATTTGGAATATCAACAGTTTACACGTGAATCATGCAATTTTCCAGACATTATTTCAAATCTGGTAATTTTAAAGGTATTATATTATTTTATGACATTATATTTTCCCTCCCCATTAAGCTATTACTACGTTGAAACCAACACAGACACAAATGAGTAACACGGATGAGAAAGCTTGTAACTGGTCATTGGAGATCACATTAGAGAACTCAAATTTAGCCATCCGTTACGAGAGAAAACATTCTTCACATCCTTATGTCTTCAGGCACTGGATTCAGACCAAAGCCAACATACAAGAGGTGTTTACATAAACCACCTACACCTTTATTAAAGCAACGATACACAGTGTGGCTTTAAGTCTATCAAGCTTACTATCTAAAATAGATTTTGTTGTTAAGTTGTTGCTTTAAAAAGAAAAAAACACTAATAAAAACTATTTTAAATAATATATTATCAAAAGTGACAAATTGCTGCATACATTTGATTGTAGTACTCTGCAGAGAGTAGTGCGCTCAGCTGAACGTACTATAAGAACTCAACTCCCTGCTCTACAAGATATCTATTCCAGAAGAGTACTCCTAAGAGCCCGAAAGATTCTGAAGGACTCTTCTCATCCTAACAATGGGTTATTCGTACCGCTGAAATCAAGAAGACGCCTATGTAGTCACAAAGCCAGAACTGAGAGACTCAGGAGAAGTTTTTATCCCCAGGCCATCCGAACTCTGAACTCACACTATACTGACTTTGCACACATTCACTCCTCAGCACTCTCAAACATTTCCCAATCTCTGAACTCACACTATACTGACTTTGCACTCATTCACTCCTCAGCACTCATGTCCCCCCAACACACACACACACACACCTACAAGACTTTTAGCACTTTTACATCCCTCACCCTATGCTACAGACCTTTTATTTATTTTCTTATTTCATCACACGTCAAAACACACACACACACACACATATATCTGATTTTCTCCAACTTTTGCACATCTCCATAGAACTTTTTATTTATTATTTTTGATTTCTCCTCCATCTACCCATGTCCTTGATTGCCTAGCCTTTCTGCCCCCCCCCCCCATCCCCAACACACACACAAAAAACACACACACTCACATCATCACTGTCATCACCTCACATACATACAGCACACTGCTTGCTACAGTAAGCCTCCTCTACATACTTGCTGCACACTGCCCCCCCCCTCCCTACATACACAGCACATTGTCTTCAGGATCTTCTCCAACACACATCCTCTACATACTTACAGCACACTGCCCCCACCTACCCACACACACACACTACACACACACACACAGTCACTGCTCCACTCCCCTCCCGCCCACACACACATCTTCACTGTCATCACTCACATACATCATACATACAGTACTCTGCTTGCAATAGTAAGTCCCTTCACCATACTTGCAGTACACTGCCCCCCCCCCTCATTCATCAGGAAGCTTCTCCAACACACGTCCCCAACATACTTACAGCACACTGCCCTCTCGCCACATACACAGCACACTATCCCATCTCCCCTGTCATCCCCCCAACACACACACCAAGACCCCTGGCAGTTGGGTTAGCCCCTTGAGCCGTGGATCTGCCCAAGGTTTCTTTCTTGGTAAGGGAGTTTTTCCTTGCCCCTGTTGCTCTTGGGTGCTCCTTGTTGGTGCCCCCCCCCCATCCCAATCCTCCCCCACCTTTCTTATGCAGCCCTTGACACTTAATCTACTAAACCCCTCTTCTACTGCACTTTTTACCCCCATTAATGCACAAATAGGCTGACACCAGACATAATTTCACTGCATTTCTTACTTCCAGTAACTATATGCATGTGACAATAAACTTCCTTATATCCTTCTATCCTTCTTCCGTGTTTTACCTACTGTAATTTTGGCAAATGTGGAATATAATCCAATTAATATGCAAGCATGATATCATCAATAAATACCACAAGAGTATCACACCACAAGGGGCACTGTTGTGTCAGCACAGCTGTGATTTCGCACAAGGCAGCAGATCCAGAGAAGAGGATCACAGCAGGTGTCAACAGTCTGAACAAAACTTTATACTTTTATATTTATATCACGCTATGTTTTTAGTTAGAAGGCACCGATAGATAAGGGGAGATTAGGGTGGTAGGGTGCGTCAAGGACGTCATGGAAAGTGTTCCAGCAGTGCCTTCATCTTCTCCACAACTTTGGTGAGGATGAAGTGCCAAGTCCAGCTATTCTATCCTCAGCAGAACAGATTGTCTGCAAACTGTATGATCCAAAAATGACTAGCACTTCAATCCATGATGTTCGCTGTGCCCTGTTTTGGAAAGTGAAAGCCAAAGTGAATACTTTGCTACCAACTCAGGATGCCTTGTCTCCGCACCTCATGAGGGCCCACTATCAAACAAAACAGTCATTAGTGAACCATCCACAGTTGCCCTCACCAACCAGTTGTGGTTGGCACATGAAGGATGGAACAACTGGTTGGTGAGGGCAACTGTTAACCTGACTCCGCCAGATGGATTTGCTCCGCATATCCATCTGGGAACTTTTCATTGAAGAACTTTTGGGAAGGGGCGGAAATACTGGTTAGCTGATTGGATAAACCATCTGTCTATCACCACCTTTGTTGGTTATCGACGGGCCAAATCAACCAATTAGATGAACAAAGTGTTCTTCTAATGCCTTCATTTAACATACAATTAAGTTAGGTAACGTAACTAACGTTAAGATGTTTTAACTTACCATTTGTATGTGACATGAACCTAATCAACGACAATTCCCATCAAGTTTTCACGGTAGGCCCTACACTTCTGAAGAAAGTATATTCCTCCATTATGAACTGGAATCGGCCGTGGAGGATGTCTGTGTCGTTCATTCCTCCCAGCTGCATGGCTGAGACTGAGAGATAGCTTCACAGCTTACCCAGGAATACTTTCTAATTTCAATAAAACTTGCGCGATAGCTATGCTCATCTCATCTGTGGATGCCGTCATGTTGTTTGTTGCGTCACACCTCAACCCGCCTCAAAGCCAACGCTGATTGGACGTTCGTTTGGTAAACTGCTCCAAATTCTCTTTAACGAAAAGTTGCCAGACTGATCTGCGAGTGAAACCCTGAAGCTTGCGAGATCAGGATGGTCTCACGAGGCTAGGCAACTGTGGATGGTTCACTAATGACTGTTTCGAAACCTTTGTTTGATAGCCGATATTCATTGATCTGTTGCAATAACAAAATGACATACTGAATTTGATTTGAATACTTCTATGAGAAAACAGGGCAAAACATGGAGTTAAAGATGGTTTATTGAGTAAATGTTTATCCTTTTACACCTTAAATGTACTAAAAGTAGGCTACAAATACAAACAGGCTGATATGGGTTAGACCAGTGTTTTTCAACCACTGTGCCGGGGCACACTAGTGTGCCGTGAGAGATCATCAGGTGTGCTGCAGAAAATTACCCAAATGTCACTCACTGGTCCAGAAGAGCAGCTGTTGCATCAAAGAATTTATAACCACATGCTCTCATTGATTGTATGATTGCACTATTTGTGGTATGCAGGCATTGTACAACGGGGGCCCCACATCCAGTATTCACAGAATCATCACATATCCAGTTCATAACAACAATTAAATTAGATATAGTCACCTACAAATGAAACAGAGGGTGCTTGTTTTATTGAGCAGGTCTTAGAAGCCATAAAAAGACCATATTTGTGTGTTATTTGAAATTTTAGGCTATGGTATGTTTATTTTTTCTTCACACAGGATGTTAGTGTGCCGTGGGACATTTTAAGTGTCAAAAGTGTGCCGTGGCACAAAAAAGGTTGAAAAACACTGGGTTAGACTTCCAGGCTTTAGGCTATTCTCCACACTGACTGGCTGCAGAGAAGAGGCATGCACTGTCTGGGAAACACACACAACATGCAAAACTTGAATGCTGACAGCTGACTTGTTTTGTGAGAGAAGTGCCGGAAATGGCGTGAGAAACATCAGTGTAATGCTACTGCAAGTATTCAAATGAGGCTACAAAACAAACAAGTAATTTATACATAATTTAAAAAAACTAGATGTACCGCATAGCGGTACAAAATATGACCGCCGCTCAGTCCTGCACATCCATTCCGCGAAAATAAATCATATTAATGAATTTGTCTCCATCTTCTACTCCATCCCCCACTCTTGAAACTTTTGTGTATGCTTGTTTGGAATGTGTGTTTGCACACATTCCGCACACAAAGTAGCCTACTGGCGCTGCAAAGGTGAATAGATTTGTTTCTGGGCCAAAAAATCTGTAGCATTGTTATAAAACCTTTAAAATCTCTAAACAATCACAAGTAGGGCAGTTCATCACAGTCCATCCATTGCAACTGGACTGATGAAAGGTACACCTGTAGGCTACATTGTATTTGGGAAAAGCAGAAGGTAGCAGCATAATGTATTTATTTATTTATTTATTATTAAACAAAACAATCCCTGTCAGTTCCATGCAGTTTTCAACAGCTATCAAGAAGAGAGGTCATGTCATGGATTTTTGTGAATGTTTCTTCTTCTACATACTGTATGCATAAGTTTAGTCATCTAGTTCAAACTAGATGTACCGCATAGCGGTACAAAATATGACCGCCGCTCAATCCTGTACATCCGTTCCGCGAAAAGAAATCACACTTCAATTTGTCTCCATATTTTACTCCATCCCACACTCTTGAAACTTTTGTGTATGCTTGTTTGGCATGCCTGAGTGTGTGTGTGCGGCTGCACAGAAAGTAGCCTACTGGTGCTGAAAAGGTGAATAGATTGTAGAATAGCCAAAGAAGATGTAGCATTGTTATAAAACCTTTAAAATCTCTAAACAATCACAAGTAGGGCAGTTCATCACAGTTCATCCATGGCAACTGGATTGATGAAAGGTCACTTACACCTATAGGCTACATTGTATTTGGGAAAAGCAAAAGGTATCAGCATAATGTTATTTATTTATTTATTTATAAACAAAAAAATCTCTGTCAGTTCCATGCCGTTTTCAACAGCTATCAAAAACAAAGGTCATTTTTGGATGGATGGATTTTTTGGATGGATGGTTTCTTCTTCTACATAAGATTTTAGTCATCTTTAGTTCATGTGATACTTTATTGTCAATGCACAAATTAAGTAACAGTAGTCTGAAACGTTATTGTTAATGCACAAATTAAGTAACAGTAGTCTGAAACGAAATGCTGTTTTACATCTAACCAGTGGTGCAAATAACTGACATGTCCAAATGGGCCTTGATGAAATGCGTCGCTAGACTGTTCATACACATTTTAACGGGCCAAAGTTGAAGAGCTGTTGTCCGTTATTGTTCGTGCTAATAGGCTGATTCATGTTCCCTTGCATTGTGTAACTGAGGTCCATGGCTAGTCTGGCCTTCACCAGACCAAGCTCAATCTTTTAAGAAATCCAAAAATAAATAGCGGGCAGATCAGGCTGGGTTCACCCAGCCTAGTCCATAGGTGCCTGATATTGTTTAATTTTCCGATTGAGATATCCACGCTCTGGCTATTCTAAATGCAAAAATGCATCAGGGAGTTATGACAAAACTGTAACTAACAAACTAGATCCTAATAGAAAGCTGTTAGCTTTCCTAAGATACAGGTAGGCTTATAAGGTAGGCCTATTTACAACATAAATTGTCAATAGGCTATGCTGGCGACACAAATAAAATCTCCTTTGGAAACCAATGGCTTACGCCAATTACAGTATCAAGCGGACTTAAACTCGTGGCGAAAAGTTGTAATAAAATTCACGCAGCTCCATGAGTCAAGGAAAGCGCGAATGAAGTAGCCACTTCTAAATGGGACCCACTACACAGTAGCTTAAGGTGTGTTGCTAAAGCAGCCATAATGAAATGAAGGTGTCATTGTTTGGATACTTCACACACACGTGCTTTTTAATTTCACAGACTACAACTACCAAGCTGGAATCAAAGCACATCGATTCCCCTCTCACACCCTGCACGCACTGAAAACAAAATAAACAGGCGTCTCAGTCTCACGCATGTATAGGCAAAACTGTATCAGACCGGTGTAACGTTGGTAAATCTTCCATTGCACAGAATGATTTTTGTAGCACGTGCAACAAATGACAGTCGAAAGATACAATTATAGTGCTGCTATCAATTTGCTTGGTATAACCGCATTTATAGTTTTCTACAAATGCAATCAATCAAATTGGCCTCCATCACTCAACCAACGCTAAAGGTAACATTACCTAGGTCCTTATTGATATTATAAGATTAACGTACCTGCAGTAAAAACCAAGCATGTCCGATAAACATCCTCAGATTTATTTCGGCTTCAAGAAGAAATGGGAATTACATTTCATGTGAACATCGTCCTATCCTTATTAGACGTTCTCTGCGTAAACTAGTCCTTGTAGGAAGCGTCCATTGTTTTTTCCAACCCACTTTTAACTTCCAACAAAATTACGTCTCACTGCCTATGCTCACTGCAACGATGTGCCATCTAGTGGACAAACGACTACTTATCGCCAATACTGGAAATGCAGCCATGATGATGATGATGAATATTTATTTTGGCTTTCTTTTAATCCTACTGAATTTGTAATTATGTATCGGCCGTTCTAATACCGATAGTATGTGGGTGCCTGTGTGTGTGTGTGCATGTGTATATGTGTGCACCGCCATCTACAGGCCAATGAGTGTACAGTCACTAAATGTAGAGGTGTCTAATTTTATTCCATATATTGTTTTTATAGACGTAAGTTGCACGCGCTACGAAGAGCTTCCATTTACTGCACCATGTAGACTACTGTAGTGCGGTTTGTCTGTCAACATAAAAAAAACTCCGGGTACCTACAATTTTCGCACAACTTGGTGGAAAAGTGTAGCACAGGTTAAATAAAACCTATTCATGTTTGGACTCAAAAGGAACTTCAAAGTATTTCCCATATAGCAGCCTTTTAGCTCACAACGACAGTGAAAGTGGAACTTGGAAAGTGGAAGTCTCTCCACCGAGTGTTACATTAGATGCACAATCAATCGCAAGTCGATGCATGTAAAAAGTATCAACTGGTAGGTTAGTAACGAAGGTAGCCTAATTTTGCAAAATATGATGACGGCACACAAACTTGGGCAAAAACGTTTAGTATACACTTGTGGTGATAGCCTACAGTTAATGTGAATCGCTGACTATCACCAATGTAGAAGATTTGCACCAAATAGGCCTAAAGGATGTGGTTGTGTTTCTACAACATGTTGGCACAAATCGTAATTTCTATCACGATTTCTATGACGATCTCCATGCATGTTCAGTAGCCTATATATTTTTCATTTAGTCAAGCAGTGACATGTGGTTTAATCAGTGTTGGGCAAGTTACTTCAAAATCGTAATATATTATGTATTACTTATTACTGTCATTTCAAAGTAATTCATTACATTATAATATTACTGTCTCTGAATTGTAAGGCATTACACTACTATTGTATTACTTTTAAGTTACTTTTACCAAATATGGATTTGGAATTCTAAATGCTGTTTATTATGCTCAATGCAGCTCATTGCACTTCTAATGGAGGGTGATGTGGTACAACATAATGACTGAGCTAGGCTTAAGGCTACAGTAGAATGCAATAGGTGCAGTGATGGCTCATGATGCAATACAAGGAACAATCATAGCCAGAATTTTGTTTAAAGAAGACAAAAGGTCAAAGTCTGGTCAATTGTGATAGAAATGCTGTAACTTTAGGCTTAGGCCTACTCATTAAAATCAACAGAGAGCCCACTACCTGTATATTGTAACCCACAGTGCAAATACACAGTGCAGCTACTGGCCATTTTGGTGCCCTAACTGGTGAAATACAGTATTAACCTAAGTATGTCATCATATGGCCGACTATAAAGATGTAATCTGCCTGTTCCCAGGGATGGGTAGTATTTCTGAAGCATGTAATATGTGTTTCAAATGCAAAATAGTATTTTGTCATTTGTATTTTATTGGGTTGAAGGAAATGGCTCTGTATTTTGTATCAAAATACTTTATTGGTGTGTATTTTTGTATTTTAAAAATACTGCAAAATACTTAATGTGAAAAAAACAAAAAAAGTAGATACTACACACAGGTGTAATGAATAATTGGTAATTAGGCAACAATGGTTTATGTTTATCGCAATCAGCTAATGTGAGAACAGCTGTGTTCAACAACACTTACAGCTTTTCAGTGACGGCTATTGCTGAAGCATCAGCCCTGGTCTGAAGCACTGGTGTGAAGTGGTACGCAAGTAAAGATGAGCAAGTTGACCTGTGCAAGTTCACATAAGGACACTGACAAAGGCAACCATGTCCCATTGTCTCCATGCCAATCTTTAACAGAAAAATGTCAGATATCTCAACCACAATGACATCAATAGATTATTATAGGTGGCATTTATACCTATAATAACTACCAGTGAGCCGCAGTCTCCTGCGCAGCATGCAGCGCTTCATCTTTACTTCACTACAAGCATGAAGCGCGTCCAAATTCACCCATTCTTCTCTGTTGAACTCCTCGAGAAGTAGGCTACTCATCACACGTGTCACATGAAAGAGCCTTTTCTCAGCTTTTAAACGGTGCTGGCTAGCCACTGTTTGCTGTAATAAACAGTCCGCGAGAAAAATAACTTCCAAGAGATTTAATAATTATTCTCTGCGCCCATCTCCACATCCATTCGTCTCGGTGGAATATCGTAGGCCTACACACTCTTCACGCAACACATGACAAACCATATATCAGAATAAACAGCAGACCTTACCGAACACAAAGGTGTAATGCATTCCCGTGTATAGTTAGCTGTTCCAGAGTAATCCGGTTTTGAAATAAATTATAGCAAAATTCAACATTTCGGCTGCATTTCTTAAAACTGAGCTGTGCTTACATCGCGTAGATATCTGTAAATATTAGAATCAGAGAATATACAGGCAGCTCATGTTTGTCAATGTAGCCTTAATGATTTCTTTTCACAAAATGCTAAGCATGCATGTATTTAAGTTTCTTAAAACTGAGCTGTGCTTAAATGGGCATGATTTCATAACAGACCAAATAGAAAATAAATGTTAAACATATCTGTAGCCTACATATTAAAATCAGATTATGTAGGCTACACAGTGTAGTTAGATCAAGTTGGACAGTAGCACATTTTAATCATTTTATATATTAGGGGGGGGGGGGGGGGGGGTAGTGGGTAGTGTCCCCACCAAAGCTCAGACCAAACCTACGCCCTTGTCTACAATCTATTCACCTTTTCAGCACCAGTAGGCTACTTTCTGTGCAGCCGCACACACACACTCAGGCATGCCAAACAAGCATACACAAAAGTTTCAAGAGTGGGGGATGGAGTAAAATATGGAGACAAATTGAAGTGTGATTTCTTTTCGTGGAACGGATGTACAGGACTGAGCGGCGGTCATATTTTGTACCGCTATGCGGTACATCTAGTTCTACCTTGTCTTTTATTACTTTTTTACTACTTTTGACTTTGTTTTTGCTTACTAATTATTCTTTATTTTTAAATTATTTTACCTTGTGTTTTATGTTTTCTTTTTATTGTGATCTTTACCTTTTAACTATTCTTTGACTATATTGCCTTTCTATGCTTTTATTTGTTATTATTGTTTGGTTTTGTTTATGTAAAGCACATTGAATGACCTCTGTGTATGAAATGCGCTATATAAATAAACTTGACTTGACTTGACTTGGATGGTCTGTTGGCATTTCATAATGGTAGTGACACTTCCAGTCAGTTCACTGGAATAGGAAAAGGGACATCATGGAAAGTGTTCTAGCAGTGCCTTCATCTTTTCCACACTCCAGCACTTAAATCCATGATGTTCGCTGTGCCCTGTTTTGGAAAGTGAAAGCCAAAGTGAATACTTTGCCACCAACTCAGGATGCTTTGTCTCTGCACCTCATGAGGGCCCACTATCAAACAAAGGTTTGGAAACAGTCACTAGTGACCCATCCAGTTGCCCTCACCAACCAGTTGTGGTTGGCACATGAAGGATGGAATGCTTGTCCTCCAGCTTTTAACCAAAGAGCCTGTACAGGCCAGGTGCTTGGAGCTGACAATATGTGGATGCAAGGAAAGTGGAAGTCAGTGCAGTACCAGGCAGTGTTGATGTCGAAAAAGTGGAATATTTTACAGTGGGGCATGTGGGTGTGCCTGTGCAGTTTGGTGCAAGAATACTCATCACATCATTATTATTGAGTTTTGCCATTTCAGATTATTTGGCATGATATTGTATTTCCTGTTTTGTAGATTACATTTTAATTTAAATAATTGCTGCCATCTTGACCAGGACTCCCTGGCAGAAGAGACACTGTGTCTGGGACCTTCCTGGTAAGATAAAGGTTAAAATAAAAAAATTAAAAAATTATATTATGCCATTCCATGCATGCATGCATGTTTTGTATTGGGAAGGTAAACTCTTCTTTTGCATCCCTGACCAGGATGGATTGATGGATAGATAGATAGATAGATAGATATATAGATAGATAGATAGATAGATATATAGATACTTAATCTAAGTCAATTCTAAGAACAGTTTCCACATAGTGGTGATTAATCATTCTAGAGGCCCCGCATCGCCCCGCATCCTTCTTCTTTGTGGTCTGTAGCCATTAAGCTCACTAGGGTGTGGCTTCTTAGGGACAGGGGTGAGAGATGATGTCTTCCACAGTGTTGGAACTTGTCCAAGGCCATTTAGGCTCAAATTGAAGATGTGCTTCAGTGGCTCCCCCAGTTCAGCAGCACAGGCCTTGAGTAGCCTTGGACACAGTCTGTCAGGCCCCGCTGCTTTATTGATGCGCAGTGTCTTTAGTTGGGCTCTCACTTGATCTGTTGTGATGATGGGGGGTGTAAGGGGAAGGGAAGGGAGGGGAGGGGGAGGGGTGCATCTGGGATCTGTGTGTCTGATGGCTGTTGACTGACTGACTGAGGGCAGTCAAACCTGTTGTAGAAGTGGTTCAACTGGTTCGCCCTGTCCAGGTCCCCCTCCACAGAGCTGCTGCTCTTCTTCAGGCCAGTGATAATCTTCATGCCGTCCCATGCCTCCTTCAAGTTGTTTTCCTGCAACTACTGTTTCACCTTCCATCTGTAGTCCTCCTTAGCCTCCTTCAGCTTGACTTTGAGTTCCCTTGACTTTGAGCACATGGACATGGTCCCTGGGTGCCTTCTGTTGGCTGCCTATACCTGAGTGTCACTGCTTGGATGGGGAAAAACATACCTTTGCCATCCGACTATTAGTTATTACTAGTACAAACTAGTTACTAACCCCTAACCCTAAAGAAGTGAGAAAGCAGTTATGTTAGTGTGGCAAGTGGCTTAGATTTTACACAATAGCTGACTACGCCACGATGGGACTTGCACCCAAAGATATAATTCAGAGATCAGTATCCTTAACCCAGTAAGGCACTCAGGTTCGTAGAACTGACAGAGACATGGTTCCATAAAAAAAAATATATATTTTTACACTGTAAATTTACATACACATAACACAGGAAGAGGGCTGAGGCTTACCGGTGGGAGGGCAGTGGCTAATAATGTGTATCCGAAGGAGGCACCCCAATCACACGTGCTTGGTCACACACACACACGGCAGTGATACACTCAGTGAGACAAATGTCACAGCACACAAAGTTGGGAACCCATCACCACCAGGAACTGCTCCCACTTTCGGCTCTCAGCACCTAAACAGATCAAACAAACAACCAATGAAACAAACTGTCACACTAAGGATCCGCAGCTTCACAGCCTCCCCTTAGGGGCCGTGCACACGACGCCGGTTTTTGTGAAACCGGTGAGGTTTTGTTAACGGTTACGCCTTGCATGTACACGACGCCGGCAGTTTAGGAGACTGAAACCGATAGCTTTTGAAACCGGCTTCCGAAGTGGGAACTTTTGAAACCGCCGGCTAAATTTCGCCGTGTAGACGCCTGTAGGTGCGAAGCCGGCAACTTTATGACAACATAGCCCCACCTCTCAACTCAGCCACGGCACTCAACCTGAGGGGTATTTCACAAAACCTAGATAAGGGATTAAGCTGGGATTTTAGGTTATCCTGGATGAATTTAGCCTTGACTTGGTTTCACAAAAGAGATGGCTCATAAGTTACCATGGGGATTTATTATCTGCACCTAGCCTGGTCTCTTTAGGTGGAGATTGTTTTTTTTTCATGTTCTAGTTCTGTTGCCTCTTACACTGTACAATACATGTTCATTCTGACACTTCAACAGGCATCCCATGAGTGTTGGCTTTCATTTGATACCATTTTTATGTATATGGTCCTTGTGGTTGTGGAGATATTCAATATTTATTGTTGGCATGTCGTGTTGAGCAGGAAACCAAAAAAAAAAATTAAAAAAATCAGCTTGACAGCCACCCTAATATCTTATATGGGTGTCTTCTACCTAAAAAAATAGGGTGACAGCTTGTACCAAAACATGTCCGCAAAGTCTTAACGGAAGCCCTTTTCAGAATTGGCCCCCTGACTAAACCAGTTGTCCTCTTAGACAAAGGCCAACTGCCTCCCCCTGAGTCTGGTTAAGCCTCATACTGACCTACACTGCAGTCCCTCTAAACACTCCAATGGGAGAAGTTCAGTTTTCATTTTCTACACAAAACAACAGTTCCATTCCACAAATCCACAAAAGTAATGCCACAGGTCTCTTGACAACTGGTTTTATTTGAACACCAAATTACAGGTTTACTTATACAAGGCATCACTACTACACCAGTGAATATTATAAGAGCACTGTATGTACAATTTACAAGCAGGCGGGAATTTGTACAGGACAAGGCACATGGTGGTGGGCACATTTTCAGAGCTGCAGACAGATATGATAGAAAAAAGGAAGCACTTCAGTCCTCAACGTGGCAAAAGCGATCAGAGTAGGACAATAAAAGCACTTGGTGGCGCAGTGTACAAAAAAAACTAATTCAATGTGCTGCACTACAGTAGTGCTAAACAGCCTTAAGTCCCTATCTTTTTAGATGACTCAGCCATACACGTCCACATGCACCCACACACACACACACACACACACACACAGGCACCCAAAAGATTTTAAGTAGGTATCAAAGATCAAACTATAAGACACAAGCTTAAGTTGTCAACACACTGCATTGTTGGGAAGGTTAAGGCTCTCATCCCTAATTGTAGAGGTATGTGAGTATGACCTTTTACAGTCAGACCAGTTCACATTATATAGGGGAGACGTGTTAATGAGTCTGGAAAGCTAAGAATTCGACAGTGACTCCACATCAGGGTTTGACCTGAATGTTTAGCATCCTGAATAGTGAGATTTCTTGTAATTGGTTGTACACAGTTCAGTGAATGGTGAATAGGGAATGTCATATCTAACACACACACACACACACAGTTCTCGACTGACTATCTCAGGGGTCAGCATGAAGAGCCAAAAAAAATTCCACACAACTCAAAAGAGCCGCACAACAAAAAAAAGATGCCCACACTACAACAGCGACTTAGGCCTACAAAAATAGATATTCTCTTTTCATTTAAAGTGAGACACTTGGCAGATGCTACAAATTATCGTTTTCAGGAATGAGTAGCAAGCAACAATCTGACACACATCACAAATTCCCCCTCACTGAATGACTTATTAGCATGAGAAACGCTCCAATGTAACAACTGATATGCTGCCAATGTGTCCGTAAATGTTCCGTCTAGTGTTCAGTACATTTTTTTAAAAGAAAATACACAAAAAGAAAACGAGTCTACTTCTCTGACTGACGTCTATATAGCCTACCTTTACCTTGTACTTGCAAAGGTCAGTCAGTGCCTTTGGGAAATGTTTAGGTTTGAAGCTTTATGCAACAGTTAAGTCTGGCATACCAAGTACCAAACTAAAGCGTAGAACACGTTTTTTAACGGTGTTATTTAGGTTACGTTGACATATTAACCAGAAAGGCTATGCTAGCCTACAAAAAGATGAATCCTCCTTTTGAATGTCCTCTTTTTATTTACGCTTAGCATCAGGATTTTCCTGATTGCAACAGTATCATTACACCTGGTTAAAGACACAAAGTCTGCTTCTTTTTAGGCTAGATTCCTATCCATAACATGACGGTAAAATTATTTTAATTTAAACATTGCAGCCTAACTATTAGCAGTACTATCAACTTATGAAAAGCATTTTCTTTTACCAGAAATAATAGGCTATTTAAAAAAAAAAAAAAAAACTCCAAGGAGAAGTGAGAACATCAGTTGAGCAGCCGCGAGCCGCACGAGAGGAGGCAAAGAGCCGCAGGTTCGCCACCCCTGGACTATCTGGACTGATCTAAGCACACTAAACCGATTGGTGCAAGCACTGAAAGAATACACTTTATGTATTCACCGAAAAAATACATTTTATGTGTGCAAGTCTACAAAGGTGATAAGTTATGTCTGAAACGAGGGTTCAATTTGTAGTTACAACTTTTTCTCTGTTCTCTTTACAAAAATAAAACACTTTCTTTTCTGAAACACATGAATGTTGTTAAAATGTAAATTAACCAAATCAATTACAAACAATTTCCTAAGACAATCATCAATGGTAATCACATACAATAATTAATTTAATGAAAAGACATTGTCAACAAAATGTAAAAATATGGATCAAACATTATATGCGTATGGTATTTGACATTCTGAACAATCTGTTCTTGTGCTTTTCCTTTAGATCTCTAAACAGAAGAAGTCCTTTCTGAATAACTGAAAAACTAAAAAAAAAAAAAAGGTTCTAGAAAACAACTCTTCATTCTGCAACTGCTATTTGTGCACTAAACCCCTAAGGCTTTCAAATGACACTACAGTTGTGGTAGGAACTTTGCCCAAACCACTCAAACAGGAATAAATGGATTGTATTGATGGGTGGCCAATACTGCTCCAGGGCATTTGCTGGGAGGGTGGGGTGGAAGGTTTTCACATTGCTCTAAAGTGACTATGACAAACCTTGTTAACTGCATTTTGGAGTTTGATGGCTTGGTGAGTTTAATTGTGCCTGGTAAGTCACTCACTCTCTCTTTCGCTCTCACTCTCACACTCTCTCACACTACTAACAGCTTTGGCAAAAGCTTTAAGCCTGTTCCCTTTCACTACGTATAACGCATGTTCAAAACTACTAAAAAAGAATTTGGAAAACAGCAAAAATCAAGTATTTTGCTACTGACTAGCTATATTTTAAATTAACACATCACATCTGTCCACAGTAGACCACTGATCAATCTTTCACATTTATATTTGGGGAATACAAGTAAAAGAGGAGGGGTTTATACAGCAATATACCAGCAATGATTTCTCTCCCTTTTTTTACATTACTCGGTTCAATAAATTACTTAGATATTTATATATCAAATGCTACAAAATCACCAAATGGTCAAGGCATCAACCAAAGGAATGTGTGTGTGTGTGTTAGGTTACGTGGTGGTAGTGGTGAATGGGTAAGGTAGATTTCAGTGGTGTGTGTGTGTGTGTTTAAAAGGGGATGGAGGTTTAGCTCAGTCTTGTCTCTGTGGGATGCATCCCTCCATCTCCAGCACCTCTGGCCAGCCTTCGTACTTGTTGGTCTCTGCTTTGTTCTTGATGTGCTGGGGACAAAAACACAGAGTGACCGTCTTACAGCTTGCCTCAACTGCATGCAAGTGTTCGAATATCGCATAGCATTGAATGCTCCCTGTCCTCAATGAGCCTCTTCTCATTCAATATAGCAGAAAAAAGTAAGTAACAGAAAGAAAACTAGATGTACCGCAGAGCGGTACAAAATATGACCGCCGCCCAGTCCAGCACATTTTTTCCACAAAAAGAAATCACGCTGAAAGGCCTATATGATTCTAACTCTCACTAAATTGCATTATCCACACTCAATTCTCACTGGTATCTGCTAGACAACAAGTACCAAAACATGATTAGTTCATAGATTTCACATGTAAAATGAATTTTATACAACCCCACCTCCATCTTGCCTGTTCATAATTATGAGAAATTCTTGATTGTTTGTGTTATGTTTATGTTATGTGTGTGGGTGTGTGTGTGTGTGAGTGTGTGTGTGTGTGTGGGTGTGCGTGTGTGCCTGCGTATGTGCCCGTACATATGTCTACTGTGTGAGTATGTGTCATACGTATGATTACTGTGAATGTATGTGTGTGTGTGTGTGTGTGTGTGTGTATCTGGTGAAATGGGTTAACATGACCCCTGGAGGCAAACATACGGAAAAAAATGGTCATCCTAGGCCCTACAGTTCTCAAGATATTCACAGAGAACTGTGTCTGCCCTACCCTCCTTTCGGGGGGTCCAGTCCAGCGGGGGGGGCTACAGATCAAAACGAAAAATGACGGTTCCATGCTATCCATGTGGGGGTACATGCCCACCAAGTTTTGTGTATCCTGGTCTTTCAGTGTCCCGGAAATCCGTGTTGGTGTACGTCACTAAATGAACACATAAATGATTTTATTGTAAGGCCCCCCATGGCATGCATTCGGAGGGTGTCATAATGATCCTACACTTTTAATTTCGTGCAGTTTTGACCTTGTCAGCCAGAGATATTGTGATGAAAACACCTAATTTTTTGCTTTTTAATTTTTAACTAGGTGGCGCTATACATGAAATAAGTGGTAATGGGATGGGTTGACATGCCCCCTAAAGACCAACATACATAAAAAAGGTGGACCTCCTAGGCCCTACGGTTCTCGAGATATTCACAGAAAACTGTCTCCGGCCACCTACAGGCCAGTTGGTGTATAGTAACATAAATTAATTTATTGTGTGGCCCCCCATGAACGGAATTCCACAAAACTTGGCGTGCATACAGAGGGTGTCATAATGATCCTACACTTCCAATTTCGTGCAGTTTTGACTATGTTAGGTCACAGATACCTGTGATTACAACACCTCATTTTTACTTTTTTGTGTTTAACTAGGTGGCGCTATACATGAAATGAGTGGTTATGGAATGGGTTGACATGGCCCCTTGAGATCAACATACAAAAAAAAATGGTCCTACTAAACCCTACGGTTTTCGAGATATTCACAGAAAACTGTGTCTGCCCTACCCTCCTTTCGGGGGGTCCAGTCCAGCGGGGGGGCTACAGATCAAAAACGATGGTTCCATGCTATCCATGTAGGGTTACATGCCCACCAAGTTTCGTGTACCCCGGTCTTTCAGTGTCCCGGGACTCATTGACGGAAATTTGGGCATGCGAGAAAAAAAAAAAAAAAAAAAAAAAAAAAACATTCTGACTAAACCTATATGACCGCCGCTTCGCTGTGCGGTGGTCATAATAACAACAGTTATTTTAGGTTCTGGTCAAGATGTTGCACATTAGCGACCTGCACAGCAGTTATTGGCTCGTATCCAGTTAGGACATTCTACTTCAAAACAAAGTAATCAGACTGTCGCTGATGCTCGTTCACGTCACATGCAGTTAGGACATGGTGTTAGGGTGCCACCACATGCCAAAAGCGCCATACGAGTCATATGAGCAACTAAGAAGTTTTCATGAAGCAGTGTGCTAGTAAACAATTTGTGCCTTTTTCAGCGTTGTGCAAATCCCAGTGAACCAACCAAAACACTTACACTGCAATAAAATGATATCTTACCAAGTGTTATAATCTTATATTAAGATAAAAAATCTAGTTAGTATTGTTTTTAGTATAAAGATACTTACTTTGAGCTTTCTTGTAAGATTATTTGACTTAAATAAGTCAATCTTATTAAATGAAGACATAAAAACTAGTAAATTTATCTGCCAGTGGAGTTAGTAAATTTAAATTAAGATAAAATTACTTAGTCCACTGGCAGATAAACTTCCTTGTTTTTGTAATGTGAGATTCTTTTTTGCAGTGTAGGGGGCAGGTGTGCAGATGTGAAGTTATCCTAATTGATCCCAAGTGAATGTTTGGAGAGAGAGAGGGGGGGGGGAGGGAGAGAGAGAGAGAGAGAGAGAGAGAGAGATGGTGGAGATATGGGAATTACCTGTTCGAAGGGACTCTTTGTCTTGATGCCCTTCCCTCCAACAAATATCCAATTGTCCCTGAAGCCTAATGTGGACACACTACTGCTGCCGAGATCAGCAATCATCTTCCTGGCCTCCTCATTCAACCTGTCACACACACACACACACACACACACAAATATAGTACAAATATAATATAATGGTTCGCTGGTATCGATCCGATACTGATACCAATGTTGGTATCGATACTATCGATATTTGGATCGATATGCCAACCCCTACGGTGCAGCAGTAAATCGGCAGAGGATTAGAAAGTTGAAGGGTAGAATTCATGGAATATCTTGGACCTAAGACTTTTCCTGCATATTTGTAGCCTACTTTCTGTAATGTACTAGTCTGTTATGTTGACATATTTGATGGCTTAGCATCATATGTGGAGAGAATTACTTTTGCTTTGGAAAGCACAACAGTCAAAAAAAATTTTTTTCAAGGGGCAAATGCCAGGTGTCATATGGTTTTGTAATTAATGTATTTGTAGTATGATGCATTCTCTCTGCAAAAAATAAAGTGTATTACACTTAAATCGCTATAGTTTCCCGGCTTTCTTGATCTTGACTTTTCTAGTGTAATTTCTAGGGGCTAGGCCTCTAAATGGAGCCCATGCAAGGGTGTGGTATTTTAATTACGTTTCTTTTCAGCCACTACATTTACCAACACACATTCAGTCTTACACTAGAATTGAAGATTCCTGCACTCAGATCTGCACTGGTTTCTACACTTGGTTGATAAATGAGGCCAATGTTTTCTTCAGAAATATAGTTGAATAAACTGAAATAAATGCTACAAAAGTGCATGCACAAAATGTACACACATTATAAATGGCATTACAAACAAATAAATACTCCATATATTCATTATCTTTGAGTTCAGTTGAAAATAAGGACATTTCATATTGAGAAATATGCACAATTGCATGTGCAAAATGTAGCCTCAGCCTATAGCACATTTCAATTAAGTGCAAAACAAACAGAAATAGCCTAGTCCATATCTCCATTAACTATGTTCAGTTCAGGTAAAATGCTCCAAGCCAGCGGTCCCCAACCACCGGGCCGCGGCCCGGTACCGGGCCGCAGGACATTCCTAACCGGGCCGTAGCCTACGACATGAGTTTAAAAAAAAAATGCATGCAAACTAAACTAAATTTAATTCGCAATAATGTCACGTTTTTACATGGCATAGGCCTATATGCAGTTGTTTGATTGCACGCATGTTTGCATTATGCAAGGTCTATTTTCTTACGTCTGTCTGCCCGCCTTCAACACTTTTACATACAGTAATTGCCTTCAGCGCTGCGCAGCCTCAGGTCAGCTCACTTCACTTGATCAGTTCTTGGCGAACGGTAGTGTCACACGAAGTTAGCTAAACTGCTAGAATGAACAACAAAAAACAAGCATCTTTAGCAGGTCACTGGCCAGGGTGTTTGAGTTGCGAGAGCCGCTGCAGAGATTTCTTACAGAAAAAAGTCACCGTTAGCTGCACATTTTAGTGATGAGGATTACCTGTGTGACATATTCGGGTTGCTTAATGACCTCAACCTGTCACTCCAGGGGAGAAGGACGACTGTCTTTAAACTGGCAGATAAAGTCGCTGCATTTAAAGCCAAGCTTGATTTGTGGGGACGACGAGTGGACCGGGGTGTATTTGATATGTTCCAAACAGTAGTGGGGGTTTTGGCAAACCAATGAGTGGGTCCGCAACCCATTTGTCAATATCCCGAATAGTCCTAACTTGTCAGCGCAGGAGGAAGAGCAGTTGATCGAAATTGCAAATGACGGTGGTCTTAAGAGTGTGTATAAGGAAACCTCTCTGGCGGGTTTTTGGATCAAAACCAAAGCAGAATATCCCGAGATAGCCGTAAAAGCGCTGAAAACGTTTCCCACCACGTATCTATGCGAGGCCGGGTTTTCGGCAATGACTGCAACTATGACCAAATTGCGCAATCGACTGGACATTTCAAACACACTGAGGGTGTCACTGTCTTCTATCACCCCCAGATAGAAGCTTCTTGTTGCAGAGAAACAAGCACAGGGCTCCCACTGATTATATTCATAATACACGTTTAGTCCCCATCTTTTTCCCGCTGTTGTTGCAGGTAGTGTGTGCTTCACCTCACTGTGTTGGGATAAATGCAGAGACCAAATTTCCCTCACGGGATCAAAAGAGTATATATACTTATACCTATACTTATTTTGCGAGAGAGACGCTCATGGCTTTCTCCAATGCTTCATAAGACGCATTCAAAGTTTTGACTTTCAATCCAAGGGCGACATATCAGATGCTTTCAGGACAATTTGCTTTTGTTTTAAATTATCCAGTAACCTTCATTTAAACGTGAATATGTGCTTGGTAGGCCTAATCAAAAAGACAATAATATGTGACATGCCCATGCCATCTATTGCCTGCTTAGAGGAGTTTATTGGCCGTTTTCAACACCTTTATCGTGCGAGAGGGACGCTCATGGCTTTCTCCAATGCGCCCACAGGCATTTCACATGAAGCATTTGGTATGTGTCCATAATCGCGGCAAAGCCCACCGCGGCGCACATAGCCCATGTTTTGTTCCCATATTTTGTTAAGCATGTTCACACTTATAGATGTAGCTTCAAGTTGTTCAATATTCATAGTTCATATTGTTCAATTTTCACTTCTTCAAGTTCACGTTTTTCACAAGAGATCGATCATTACCTTCACTGTTCCTACATAACTGGAGCTAGTTCTTTTCAAGTTGTGCATGCACAACACATATGGAACATGGAACCCCCGAACCCCCCCCCCGGTCCGTGAAAAAAAAATAGGAATCAAACCGGTCCATGGTACATAAAAGGTTGGGGACCCCTGCTCTAAGCGATGTCACACGGTTTCTGAGCTAAAACATTTTTTGTTGCATACGGCAACAAAAACAGCCTGGTGCAGCCTGGACCATGAAACAGAACAAACTTTCCCAGCCATTACTAACGAGATGTGTGTTCAGGAGAGTTTCAGTTGGACGAGAGAGAGGGGGAGGGAGGGGCAAGCTAACTCTCTGTTCTGTTTGAAGTGACGTTACCCATCATTGTTTAGGGCACTTTTAACTAGTTTCTTTGTAACAATGGAATGTAAACAATGTTTAGCTCGTAGATTATATCTTAAACTTGAAGTGCTTGTTACACTACGTTAGGCAAGTGCTCAGCTGCGTTGATCAAGCTTCACAGAGGTTGATTCCCAAAATGAATAGCTATGAAAAGTACAGTTTCTCTCTACATTCTACACTCTTGTGCACATGAACAAAAACAGAGAAAGGAAGAAGATAAAAAGAAAACCAAGTATAGAGGTAAGTCTTCTCATATCAGCCATTAAGGTGTCAAACGAAATAAATTGAGTAGGCTATTGTTTTCACAGGTGCCAGTAGTTGGTTGACTCCATGCAACACAGATGTGAAGCAATTCTCAGAAATAATGGTAATGCAACTAGATATTAGTGCAGTGATTCACATTTGGCATTGACATTTTTCAGTTCATACAGTAAATGTTTGAGTTTGTAAAGAAAAATGCACACTGCTATTTTATTTTAAAGGACAAGTTCGCTATTTTACACTTAAATCCATGTTTTCAGATAGTTTTTGATTAAATAGAACGTTTAAGATTGAAATGTGGACACATGCTGCTGTCCCGAGAATGTTCAGTTTCTGTGGTAGCAGAAAATCGCTGTCTTGAAGTATTTTGCAACAGACAGCTAAAAATGTGGCGATTTTGTGCAGTTCCGAATTGCGGGAAAATTCGTGGCAAAAAAGTTGTCACAGACTTCCTTTCAACGATCTAGAAAGGCTAAAGTTATGTCTGGGGTTGGATGTGAGCACACCTGTTGAGGATCTGCAGAAAGCTGATCACCGTGTCTCTGCGGTCTGCATTTTACTGAACTTCGCTGGAAGTGGAAAGAAATCGCCCAAAAAGCTCTCTCGCCTGAGAAATACAGCGGTTCCCACATTACCTCCTGGGACGAGAGTTGGAATAACTTTGGCGGTTGACATTTTGTAACGTAACGTTTGTAACAGGCGGAAAATTAACTTATTTGTTATGTCCATAACCTGTCATGTTCACATCATAAGCCTAACACACCAGAGAATGTCTAATAAGACTAACCCTAGCCTACATGAATAATTTGGCTACATGATTTTGTACGTTTACTATTTTTTGGCTGTGGAACTTTCATGATGAAAACCTACATGAATGATTACGTTATCATTCACATCGTGCAAGTTCCAAGACATTTTAGCATTAGCCATGGCCATGGACGTGACAATAATGTGGATAGCGTAGCCTACGATACCGCGACTGCATAAGACTACAGAAAGAATACAAACAACCCCAATCCGTTTTACTTCCGCTACAAGGGACCTATCTTTCAAAAAAATATGAACGGGAGTTAAAGGAACACGCCACCCAAAATCAGTAGTAATATATGTTCTTACCTTAACTTTCACGAGTTGAGTCATACCTCTCCCGCCCCGGTAGGTGCACTCAAACGCTCTGTCGCGTGGCGCGAATGTGTTAGCATGTTGCTATGCTAGCGGGCTCTGCCATGGCCGTAGAGAGAGGAACATAGCAGTAATCAAACACCACATTTTCCCTACTTAAATACAGTTGCACGAGTAGTTGATAAAAATGTGTACGTCACACAACATGAAACGTGGCGATTTTCCAAGCGAATAAGCGCAATAGCACTTGGGAGTACTTCGACCTAGCATGGTAATATTATTAACACCTAACTGTAGATCCTATCCACCACAGAGTTTAGAATCCATGCTGGATCGACCCTCAGCCTCTCCCTCCCCTCTGAGCTAGAGAGAGGCACACACACTAGAGATGCGCTGATGGGCTATTATTTCAACCATAACTGCATAGCAAAACTTATCATCCATCAGCACCAAAGTTTGTTGACCAATTTTCAAAATCGCACCCGCCCACCATCCGTTGGTTGTTTTAATGTAGGCTATATGGGTGATGCAGCGCTGCTGATGTGAGGCTAGAAAGCCCTTGCCTGTTCTAGAAAGACTGATCTAATGAAGCAAATATATTAAAAGGCTAAAGTCGTACATTGGCTAGGCCTATCCCCAGAGGGGAGGGAGAGGCTGAGGGTCGATTCAGCATGGATTCTAAACTCTGTGGTGGATAGGATCTACAATTAGGTGTTAATAATATTACCACGCTAGGTCGAAGTACTCCCAAGTGCTATTGCGCCACACATTGTAGTTCTCCTGTTTATTCGCTTGGAAAATCGCCACGTTTCATGTTGTGTGACGTACACATTTTTATCAACTACTCGTGCAACTGTATTTAAGTAGGGAAAAAGTGGAGGTGTTAGATTACTGCTATGTTCCTCTCTCTACGGCCACGGCAGAGCCCGCTAGCATAGCAACATGCTAACACATTCGCGCCGCGCAACAGACCGTTTGAGTGCACCTACCTGCGCGGGAGAGGTATGACTCAACTCGTGAAAGTTAAGGTAAGAACATATATTACTACTGTTTTTGGGTGGCGTGTTCCTTTAATGGAGAGATAACAATTATTTTTTGGTCCAGTTTGAATTGTGCCACGAATTTCACATGATGTGTGTGAATTTAAAAGATAATTTTTCACGTCAAGAACGTACTGTTGTTCGATAGACTTCAAAAGTTATGTTGGTTTTGTGCGAATCCGCTCAGTGGACTACATCTCTCGTCTCGAACGATGTACGTCACCAACGTAATTAACCATAGACTGTATATATAGAACTATATATACAGTCTATGTAATTAACGATAAGATTAGCTGTTATGCTAGTTAACGATTGCATCTTGCTGCCTGCTATATCACTTAACAGTATCTAATGTCCAGTCTATGGACGAATACAACTTACCTGATGTGTTTAATCCTCTGACTCATGGTATTTTCATCGGCAAGGAAAGCCCAATTAAGACCTGTTGCTGGTATGCTTGTACAATCTAGTTTGGCTGTGAATGAGCCAGTGTTGTAGTACTCGAGTCCGAGACTCGAACTCGAGTCCGAGTCATTAGCTCAATTTAGAGACTCGTGACTTGACTTGGACTTGAGCACTGATGACTCGACTTGGACTCGGACTCGTGCATTCGCACTCGCGATGACTCGTCGAGGACTCGACTTTTTTTGTAATATATCATAAGGCTATAATTGTAGTATGTAATTAGGCTATAATTTGCTATATGATTTTAATATCTAAATTATTCATAATACTAATTTTAGTTCAAGGGAATGTTAGGCTACTGCTTCGTGTCGTAGGCTACATCGCAAGTTACATCATGTTCACATGCAAAGCAAACTAACGTTAACTTTAACACCAAAATGCCTGGAGATATGGCCGCCGCTATTTCAATGTATTAGGCTATTGCCAGGCAATATTAGTTCTCATACATGACATAACATTACCTAAGATTACACTCAGCCTAGGCTAAACAACACACACTGCTGCTGGATAGCTGATCATCGTGACTTGGTGAACAGTGTTTTCCCTGACTGACGCGAGAAGCGAGGTTCCATTCATTCATTTTCATTAGGGGCGTGCCCTGATCTGTCTGTTAATTTGCAGCAGGCTATAGAGCTGCACAGTCCCGCCCACAGCCAAAACGCAGTTAGGTGCCGGATGTAAGATTCCCATTCATTTGTCCCATTGACGTTTGGAAAAATCCGTATCTAAAGAGTTTTACAGCATGTCTTAGGCTAACCAGCTACGGCATAACTCATAAGCATACAACATATCATTTCGAGTAAAAAAACGAAGAGAAAATCCAAAAAAAGTCAAAGGTACAAGACTGTGTACATATTTTCATTTCCGAGCGAAGGAACTACTCATCCCATAAACGAACCAGCGCGAAAGCATTCATTTCCAACCGGCGACAGCAGCGAACCCTTTCCTCCAAACAGTGATTTTTATATAGTGAATGTGCAGTTAATAGCAGTTATTTCAGGAGTAATCGTGTAAATAATAGTGTTTTGATATTGAATTTTATATTTATCATCGTGTATTTTATATCGTGTGTGTGAAAGCGGTTAACGTTAACGGCAGTGCTTCGTAACGTTTATGGCAAGCGATTTTATCATTTACCCGCTAAGTTTGACTATCTGGAATTAACATTGTAGATATCAACAACGTCTTTCTGACTAGTAACAATTACATTTTGGATAGTTGGAATTGTCATTCAAGATATCTGTAACGTAATTGTGACTAGTCGAAACGTCAGATAGAGATATCTGTAATTTAGTTTTGACTAGGCAAAACTGAATTACAGATATCTGTCATCACGTCATTGAAAACAACATTCAACTCGTCACACATCTTAAATGGCAATTGCAGAGATCTTTAATTCCGTTTTGACTAGGCAGAATGAAAGGTGAAGATATCTCAAACGTCATTATGACTAGTGCAAATTATTGTGCAAGACGTTGCTCTAGTTCCGTAGCAGAGCCCATCTACTTATTAGACATTCTCTGTCAGCTAATTTCCCCTCCCCAACATAATCGAAGAAAAAGTGGGCTTATTTCCTTATTTCTATGAATGGAAGAAGAATAAGCAGGCTGTAATGTCTTGTTGACATCTAAAATAACTAAACCACAGGGACACCGTGCAGGTTTATTAGACTCTCACGTTATCCACTGGCTTGATCTCTGTTTCGTAGCCTAATTAGTAGGCCTAGGCTACTAAATGCACCAGCACCATCTACAGTGTTGGCTGTAATCGAAAAAATCAAAGCAACATTGAATCATCAATTCTTGCTGCCAGCTCCTGTCTTGCATAGGCTGCAGCATTAAAAAGACGATTAAAAACTCCTTCGCCCTCTGGCTGCTCTGACATGGTGCTAGTGCTAATTACAAAGTTAACAGTTAACAGGTGCTATGTGATTTGATGATTTGAACAACACGCTCTTCTCCCGCCTAAAGTGGGATGCGGGCCTAATTTGCATAGCAATACAGATATCTCTAACGTCATTTTGCCTAGTCAAAACTCTAATTCAAGATATCTATAATTACATTTTGACTAGGCAGAATGAAAGTTATAGATATCTCCAATTTCAGATATCTCTAATCAAAACTCATTCAAGATATCTATAACTTGATAATAGATATCTACAATCAAATTATGACTATCCCTAACTCCAGTTTGAGATATCTACAACGTCATTTTGACTAGTCAAAATTCCATTTACAGATATCTACAATGTAATTTCACCTAGTCAAAACTTAATTCAAGATATCTGAAAAGGAACATGTAGATATTGTAGCGCCGAGGCTATTTGCCCCGTGTTGGACTTTCCCCTGTGTTCCCCTGTGTCTTCTGTTTTCCCGGCGTGTGCGCGTGTGTGTGTGTGTGTGCGTGCGAGAGTGTCTGTGTCTCCCTCTCCCTTCTGTGTCATAGAATGTGTCAATAAGTTCTGATGTGTTTTGATTGGGGGGAGGTGTCCGGGAGGGAATATTTAGGGGTTCGGATAGGTTAACGATTGATAAGGGGAGGGAATAGAATAGGGGGTTCTAAGACGTCTAGTAAGTTTAGTCAGAGGAGAAGAAAATTACGTGCGAGTGGGTTGTGTTGCGTTGTGTTGTCTGCCGTTGAGAGTGAATCACGAGTGAATGAGAGCTATTTTATCAAGATCAGTTTGTTGTTTTGTAGTGGACACCTCCTGCTACCCGTACCTATAGTCTGTACATCCATTGAGAAATAAATAACCGGAGTTTGGAACGATATCCCAGCCTCCCCGTCTCCTAACTACTCTTCGGCACTACACTGGTGTCTGGAAGTGGGATCGTTACCTCTGCCGAAAATGGATGACATCGCTGGGCTGGTAAGGTCGTTCCCTTTACTTGGACAGACTAGGGACCCTGATAAGGATGTGCCCCGACATGGGCAGGACCACCGAGGTCCGGAGGGACAGAGAGCTATTGCTAGATGGTCTCACAATAACCCCTTTCTGCCATTACTACGAACCGAATGTTCATTAAGCCCTGACTCTAACGCTCGTGCCCCTGACAGTGACACTCACGTTCGTTTTCCTGTTGCTACTGGCAACGGCGAAGAGATCAACCGGAAAGTATTCAATAAAAACATCCGGTTCGCTAGTACGCCAATAGTGGCTAGCGGCGCTAGTGGTGGCTGCCCTGCGCTGTCGGAAGCTAACTGGCTAGCGGGAGAAGCTAGTCGCTACTCCGGTAGCAGCAATACTGTTTGCTTAATTGATTCACATCCCAATTGCCTTCTAAATAAAGTCGAGTCCTCTTCTACAGAAGCACTTTTTGCTCCTTCACTTCCCACACCACCCAGTTTTATGTGTCCAATACCAAACGCCTGCAACTCCCATCAGCTCCTTGATATTGAGCCCCTTAGCATGCATGCTAATTTCCCATCCGAACACACTAGCATTGCGGCAAACACTCTGCAAAAAGGCTCCGACGAGGCAACCCGTCTATTTTATACACATAGAGAGAACACCACACAGTTGCCAGACACTCGACCTTCACCCCATCAGTGTGCTCACTCCCCAGTGACTGGGCCTCACTGGGGGGTCAGTCATTCTACCGGCGGGCATGCTACAGCCACAGAGACTGGGCCGTCTGTCCCCCTGACCCCTCTGGTTGCACCTGAACCTGTGCGTAATAGAAGTTTCCTGAAGTTGGGCAGATACGATGGCCGTACCTCTTATGAAGCCTTTCGTGAAAAGTTTGAGCTAATGGCTAACTCTAATGGCTGGAGTGAAGAGGATAGAGTGGGGCAGTTGGCAGCTGCATTGGAGGGGGATGCGCTGCAGGTTTTTCTTGACGTCCGCGGCAGCCAGGTGACCCAGGCAGATGTTCTACACAGGGCATTGTCTCGTCGGTTCGGTGACACCACTCCCACTGTGTCACGCCGTCAGCAGTTCCAGGAACGTGTGCGGCAGGACAAGGAGACACTGGGTGTTTTCATGGCTGACCTACAGCACTTAGCTCAGTGCAGCTATCCATCTTTTAATGTGGAAGTGAGAGATGCCCTCACCTTGGATGCATTTATTCGTGGTCTGACACCCGAGAGGCTTAGGCAACAACTGCGGCTGCAGCAACCCACCACTCTAGAAGAGGCGCTTCAGCAGGCCCATGCCATTGAGGGGATTTTTGACGAACAGCCAGCAAGAACCGCGAACAGCTGGGGTAGCCGTCCTAGGGCCTTTGCCGTTTATCCAGGTGATGGTAGCCATCCTCCATCTGCTCGTAGGCCTACCTCTTTTGACCATGACTCTGCCGTCTGCTGGCGCTGTGGCAAGAGAGGCCACCTGCGCCGGGACTGCACCACACTGGACTCAGCTGTTGGCTCTTTACAGCAGGGAAACGGGAAGGGACCGGAGTAATGGGAGTGTCTCCTGGTCCTGTGTGCAGTGTAGAGTCTCCCGTCAGTGTTGTTTCATCTGATTGTGGCCTAGTCGAGTGCTGTCATGTATCTGCTGTTGTAAATAGTCATCCAGTTAAAGCTTTAATAGACACTGGTTCCACCGTCACTCTAGTCCACCCCAGCTTGTTAGTGAACCATGCACTACAACCCCCCAGTGTCCCTTTAACTACCGTCACCGGCGAGCATGTGCCTATGGTCGGCCAGTGTGAGGCGGAGATCCAGGTGGCTGGACAATGCTTTTTCATACGCGTCTGGGTTGCTGAACTTCCTGAGCACTGTATCCTTGGCATTGACTTCCTTCATGCTGCAGCGGCTGTCATTGACCTAGGGGCAGCATGCCTCAGACTTGGAGAGTCAAACACTGCGCCCATCTGTTTCAGCCCCTCACCCCTTCGACCACTGTTAAACTGTGTTGGCGTGCTCCATGCGGCTGAGAATTCTGACCCGCCAGCACCTGAGACCATACCCACTACCCCAGATCTTCCTGTGCCGTTTTCAGCAGCCTGCTCTGGGTCCGAGACTCCACTTCTCCTACGCCCCTTTCCTGCTGTAGTGGAACCTGAGCCTCCAGCACTGGTCACTGATCCACCAACACAGAGACACACCATCCATCAGTTGTGGGAGGACAACAGCGTAGGCCTTGATGAGTCACAAAAACAGATGCTATGGGCTGTGCTGGACCATCATCGTGCTGTTTTTGCTGCAACCCCCGGTGATGTTGGTAGGACCCCGTTGATTCAGCACAGCATTGACACTGGTGATGCAACCCCTATCCGTCAACGTGCACGTCGCTTGCCCCATTCTCGACAGCTGGCTGCAGAACAGTGTCTGGAGGAAATGAAGGCTGCTGGAGTCATCGAGCCCTCTGACAGCCCCTGGGCTTCTCCGGTTGTATTGGTCCCAAAAAAGGATGGCAGCTGGCGGTTTTGTATCGACTTTCGGCGGCTCAACGAGGTGACTGTTAAGGACTACTCATATCCACTACCCCGGATTGACGAGTCCCTGGATCAGGTGGGTGGGTCGAAGTGGTTCTCGTCGTTGGACCTCCGGTCTGGTTACTGGCAGGTGCCCCTCGCTGCTGATGCCAGACCAAAGACAGCGTTCACTACGGGGACAGGGTTGTGGCAGTTTAACACCATGCCATTTGGGCTTTGTAATGCGCCCGCAACATTCGAGCGGCTGATGGAGCGTGTGCTGCAGGGAATTCCCAAAGAAAGGTGTCTTGTGTATCTTGATGACCTGCTCGTACATGGCAAAGACTTTGAGTCTGCATTGCGTCATCTAGATGCAGTCATCACAAGAATAGCCCAAGCCGGCCTGAAGCTACACCCAGAGAAATGCAGTCTGATGCAACGCGCTGTCACCTTCCTTGGACACCACGTGACTGGAGAGGGGGTTGCTACGGAACACCGGAAGACCGAAGCTGTTCGTGACTGGCCAGCCCCCTGCAACCTACGACAGTTAAGGTCTTTCTTGGGTCTGGCTTCATACTACCGCCGCTTCGTTCCAAGCTTTGCCACTGTGGCTGCCCCACTCCACCAGTTGTCTCGGAGGGAACAGAAATTTCATTGGGGGCCTGAGCAACAACGTGCTTTTGACAATCTGAAGCTGGCTCTTTGTAGTGCACCAATCCTTGTGGCGCCAGACCCGAAGCTCCCTTTCATCCTGGACACGGATGCCAGCAATGTAGGCCTCGGGGCCGTCCTATCCCAGGTGACTGCAGATGGAGAGAGGGTCATCGAGTATTACAGTCGGTCCTTCAACAGAGCTGAACGCAACTACTGTGTGACCCGGAGAGAACTGTTAGCCGTTGTCGAAGCTGTTCGTCATTTCAAGCATTACCTGTGTGGCCTTCCTTTCGTGGTCCGGACTGACCATGCCTCCCTGCGTTGGCTCCTCTCTTTCCGTGAGCCAGAGGGTCAGGTTGCCCGTTGGATAGAACAGCTACAGGAGTTTCAGTTTGAGATTCAGCACCGGAAGGGAGAAAACCACCAGAATGCTGATGGGCTGTCCAGGAGGAGCTGTTCAGCTGTGTGTCCACAGTGCAGTCGTCTACCTGGTAGCGCTGAGGGCACGTTGCCTGACGTATTAGAGGATGAACTGCTAGCCATTCAGTGCCGAGCCATACTACCGGCCTCCAACATGTCCTGGGCTACCGAACAACGTAAAGATCCAGAGCTCCAGGTTGTGATCAGCTGGGTGGAGGCTGGACAGCGCCCATCCTGGGAAGATGTAGCTGCTCATGGACTCACAGTGAGGGGCCTGTGGTCCATGAGGGATGGGTTGGCCCTACATGACGGGGTGCTGAAGAGACGCTGGGTGGAGCCTGCAACAGGTTTACCTAAATGGCAGACTGTTGTCCCGATGTTTAGCTGCGGATTGGTCCTCGCAGCCATGCATGGGCAACCTGGAGTGGGTCACTTTGGGGTGAAAAAGACACTGAAGCGTGTGCGGCAACAGTTCTATTGGAGCACGTGCAGGAGGGATGTAGAGTCCTACTGCCGCCGGTGTGACGCATGCACTGCCCGTAAGGGACCCGTGGGCCGTTCCCATGCTCCACTTCAGCAGAGGAGGGTAGGCTATCCGATGGACCGTATAGCTGTGGATGTGATGGGGCCCTTACCGTTGACACCCCGGGGAAACCGTTACATCATCGTGGCTGTGGATTATTTCACCAAGTGGCCCGAGGCGTACGCTGTGTCCAATCAAGACGCGTGTACTACAGCTGAGGTGCTCCTTGGAGGCATGTTTGCTCGGTTCGGAGTGCCTGCAGAACTCCATACGGATCAAGGGCGGAACTTTGAGTCCCGCACCTTTGCAGATTTTTGTCAGCGGATGGGCATTCGGAAGACTCGAACCACTGCTCTCCACCCTCAAAGTGACGGCCTAGTCGAGAGGTACAACCGCACCCTTGCCGAACAGCTAGCCTTGTGTGTGCAGCAGGATCAGAGAGATTGGGACCTGCAGATTCCTCTGGTCCTCATGGCAAGCCGCACTGCAGTCCAAGAGTCCACAGGTTGTACTCCAGCGCTGTTGATGCTTGGTAGAGAGCTGCGGACCCCACCCTCACTCCTCATGGGCCTACCCCCAGATGCTCCAGATGCCCCTGCAGGGCTTGAGTATGCACACCAACTGCAGGACCGACTCCAGCTAGCTCACGACTTTGCACGCCATCAAGCCATTCAAGCTGGAATTCGGCAGAAGAGAGCATATGACCACCATAGTGCAGGACGTGACTTTACTGTGGGTGAGTTGGTCTGGGTGTATGGGCCAAAACGGAAAAAAGGACGGTCGCCCAAGCTCGACTCAGCGTGGGACGGGCCTGCGTACGTGGTAGAGAGAGTTGGGGAGGTGACATATCGCATCCGTAAAAGACCTGGAGCGCGGTGTGTGGTCCTCCACCGTGATAGGCTGGCTCCGTACCGAGGGGATCGTAATCCCTTTGTCCGTGGAAGTCCGCGTCGTTCCCCTGGGGTGAACTGCCCTGAACCTGGAGGAGCTGGACACGCAGCGCCAGGGGATGGGTGGGGAACCTCAGAGGAGGGCGAGGTCTGTCATCCCGTTGCCCTGGTCCCTGGGAGTGTTCCAGGAACACCTGGAGGAGCTGAACACGCAGCGCCAGGTGGACCTGGAGGCAACCAGGTTCAACCAGGCTTGGGATTGTGCTGGCCAAACCCCGCTTCGCCTGCGCTTGACGACCACAGGGGGGAGAGGGCCCACAGGCGTCGGCCCCAGCGGAGACCAGCAGGTGAGGGCCGTCCAGCGGCAGAGTGCTCCTCCTCGCCTGTGCCTGACGACCACAGGGAGGAGAGGGCCCACGGGCGTCGGCCCCAGCGGAGACTAGCAGGTGAGGGCCGTCCATCGGCAGCATGCCCCTCCTCGCCTGTGCCTGACGACCACAGGGAGGAGAGGGCTCACGGGCGTCGGCCCCAGCGGAGACCAGCAGGTGAGGGCCTTCCAGCGGCAGCGTGCTCCTTCTCGCCTGCGCCTGACAACCACAGGGAGGAGAGGGCTCGTAGGCGCTCAGCTCACCGGCTCGCGGACGTGGGATCACGCGCCCACCGAAGACCGGCAGCACCGGACGACATTCCTGTGTCGCCCCTTGGTGCTGTGCTTCCGGGGACATCACCGCAGCGGCTCCAGCAACATCAGCCTGCGTATAGCCTGAGGCCCAGGAGAGGGCTTCGCCCGCCTCGACGCTTTGATGAGGCCATCTTTCCTCGAGGGCGAGGAACTTAAAGGGGGGGGCAGTGTAGCGCCGAGGCTATTTGCCCCGTGTTGGACTTTCCCCTGTGTTCCCCTGTGTCTTCTGTTTTCCCGGCGTGTGCGCGTGTGTGTGTGTGTGTGCGTGCGAGAGTGTCTGTGTCTCCCTCTCCCTTCTGTGTCATAGAATGTGTCAATAAGTTCTGATGTGTTTTGATTGGGGGGAGGTGTCCGGGAGGGAATATTTAGGGGTTCGGATAGGTTAGCGATTGATAAGGGGAGGGAATAGAATAGGGGGTTCTAAGACGTCTAGTAAGTTTAGTCAGAGGAGAAGAAAATTACGTGCGAGTGGGTTGTGTTGCGTTGTGTTGTCTGCCGTTGAGAGTGAATCACGAGTGAATGAGAGCTATTTTATCAAGATCAGTTTGTTGTTTTGTAGTGGACACCTCCTGCTACCCGTACCTATAGTCTGTACATCCATTGAGAAATAAATAACCGGAGTTTGGAACGATATCCCAGCCTCCCCGTCTCCTAACTACTCTTCGGCACTACACTATCTTGAATTGAAGTGAATTAAAGATATCTTTAACTGAAGTTATGACTAGTCAGAATCAAATTGTAGATATCTCTAACTGGAATTACAGATATCTACAATTCAATTGCAGATATCCGTAATTCACATAGTGGATATCTGCAACTGAATTGTAGATATCCGTAATGATAAACCCCATAGAAATGAATGGCAAATGTGGCGTCATTTGTCCTAGGAAGAATGTCTTTGTGGATATCTGAAATGACAATTATGGATAGGAAGAATTCAATTGCGGATATCTAAAATGTTCGTTTTGACTAGGCAAAACTGAATTACAGATATCTGCAATACATATCTAGTCTAGCGGGAAAATGTTAAAATCGCTTGCCATATAACGTTACCTGACTCATCCTATGCTGTCATCACTGCTCAGTCGGGCTGATGCATGGTCTGCTCTTGGACCACCATATTCAGTTTATTAATTTGCCGTGAATTATTACACAAAATGTTCATTAAATGCACAAAGTATTCCTAGGTTAATGATTAATATGAATCATACAGTATGAAGGCTACAGTAGCCTAGCTAATGTTAACTAGCACTGCTAGCAGCATTAACATTACAACCTCCCTGCTTAGCTAACTCACCACAACTTTGTAGGTCTTGTCCCTCATGCTGCTGACCCTTACAAAACCCACAAACTGACTCTCGGACACACAACAGTCAATAATGTGACCCGATTTAAAGTGGCTTTCACCCCTTTGGACACTCACTAAAACATAATATTCATACCTGTGTTGCAGCATGTAGGCTAATGTTAGCTGCATTATGTAATGACATAAAATGTCGGAAATGCTAAAGGTTAGCCTGTCGGCTAGTGCTAGCCTACCTGAAAAGTTTGAGTGTTTAAACTAACATTTACAGTGGTCTATTTGATAGTGTATTGGCCCTGACTAAGTTCGTGTGATGTATAAACCCTAATCCTTGTTGATACAAGTACCAATATTCATCAAGAAAGTTTTTAATCACATTAAGATTTTCGCCATAGGCAGTAAAAAACTCCTCCATCTTTATCAATATTTTTCCGCTGAGAAAGTTTCAAACTATGATGACCATAACGGCCTTTCCACATAGACAGTAAAACTTCCACCAATCAGAGGCATCACTGTGGGATTGCGGGATTGTTCAGGATTGTGGGTAATGAAGTACTTATCCAAGAGATCGCGAATAAAAGGCATTTATCTCAAAACAAGGTTAGTGCCCCACGAACTCTTGGTGTCTATAGGAGCATATACAATCGCTTAGTACAACCGTAGCTGGTTTTAAGTCTACCACGTGCAGTTAAGTTTTTATGGCTTACACCGCAATTGTCAATGGAGAAATTGCATTGACTTTTTACATCCGGCATCGGCTGTGGGCGGGACTGTGCAGCTCTATTATCGGATGAAATAAAAATAAACTAAACGTTTTCCCGATCAAGATATAGCATACTTCTTAATTTTGGTGTCATAAAATATAGAAGCATAACATTAAATTGCCTAAGAGACAGAGTGTCCATGTAGTGTCAATGTAGGCCTACATGTCTGCGCAAGTGAAACTGACAAACTTAACCTCTCGTGGGTAGGCCAGAAACAACTATATTTAAAACCACGAATGAACTGGATTACTGTTACTGTTCAAACGAGCGATTTGATAGCCTAATCCACTGCACGAAAAAAAAAGGAAATAGCAACGTGTTCTATTTATAACAGGTGAATATCGTAGCAAATAGTATGGCGATGGCAGCTTAAAAAAACATTTATTTCACTCATCTCGCTGAAATGAACGTGGCCTGTTGCACAAATAAATTAATTAGGCAGATGATCTGCATCTTCGTTAACCTAAAGCTAGTTTTCATCTCTATTGTTGACGTGAAATATGTCTCCATAGTGTCAGTGAAGTGATAACATAATTATGCAGTTGCCGGTAGCCAGTGTTCACGTCACGGGAGTCAGAAAGAAGCTACCAAGACGGGCCCTGCTCTGTTTCTGTCCCTCCCAAACTGCGCTAAAATTGTGTAGGCTATTTAACAGCCAGAATTTTAAAAAATGCCCTTTTATGATCCACACTACCTCTTACAAAATAGGCCTACTCCAACGTTCATCTAGCTCTTGTGAAGTATGAACTTCTACAACACTGCCTATAGAATTGTAACAGCATAATGTGACTGTGTGATTGGGATGTGGATTGCTCATTTATTATGAGTAGGCCTATAGGCTATGGTATAGCTATGGTATGGTATTCTCTCCGATATAATAAATATAACACATTGGGTTTGGCAAGAAATTTGGCAATACTACTTTCACACAAGTGATGGCACCCCTGCTTGGAGACAGAAGATTGTCCGTTTTGCTTTTAAGGATTTCATCTGCAATGGAAAAAAATGGAACGACATGTAGGCTATGCTTACTTTAGTGCTGGACTCGACTCAGGCTCTCGACGTGGATCAATAGTGACTCGACTCGGACTTGACTCGGATGAGTAGTGGACTCGACTCGGACTTGACTTGGAATTTTTTTTTAATGACTTGGACTTGACTCGGACTTGAACACTGAGGACTCGAACTCGAGGCATAGTGACTTGACTACAACACTGGAATGAGCTAACGTCACTAGCGCGACTGATGGGTTTGTAGTTGTTGGAATTACAATCTTTCACAATGTTGTAATTCAATAGTTACGAAACAAACTGCAAATGTCTTTACATGAAAAATTGTCTTTAAAATTGACAAACATCATATGGGTAATTCAAGGCACAAGTCAACCGGGACCAGAAAATAATTTCTTTTTCGCCATAGACTGGCGTTCAAATTTTTTTGAAAGATGGGTCCCATGGAGGCAAATGGAAGTGGCGTCACTGGGACACTCTATAGTAATACCGTACCTCACAGCACATCCAATACAAGTCAATGGAGTTGGACAAAAACTACGATAAAACCTGTTAGAAATAATCTTTTGCAGCTATTTTTGTGTGAGCATATTAGTGAACACCCTTGACCACTCGGTGAGTTTCGCGTCTTTGTAAACGAAAGTTTAATGCGTTTTAGAAAGATTGTTCCAGTGCACCTATGCAGCGTTGTGGAGGTGGGGGGGTGCTACCACAGAAACCGAAAATTCTCATGACAGCAGCATGTGTCCAATTTTCAATTTTAAACGTTCTATTTAATCATAAACTATCTGAAAACAGGGCTTTAAGTGTAAAATACCGAACATTCCTTTTTCTACATTCCTTTTTCTTTGGTATAACACAAACTTGATCAATTTTGGTCATGTTTTGATTTGAAATTGAATGTGTTGTGTTCCCAATGCATTGCTATTATGGAATTAACAGCTATTCTAAGGATTCAATTATTTAAAACACACTGCTATTATTCTGCACATAACTGTATGTCTTACATCATTATTTATAATTAATTCAATGGTCTGGTTGAGCCCCTGGTAGTGAAGTGTCATATTGAATAACTTTAGTTACGTCCTTACTTTGAAGCAGGATCATCAAAGGTGGCCATCATGACTAGAGTTCCGTCTTCAATGGTCTTCATGAAATTGATTAGTTCGTTGACATCTGAGTAGAAAGGAACATTCCATGAGTTGTATCAGGCAAACAAGCAAGGCCTGTGCAAATAAGGAAGAGCAAGTAGGTGGGATCAAACAATCAATATTGAAAAAAAAAAAAATAAGTAAGCTTACCTCCAGCCCACATATCAAAGGAGTCTGTTTTTAAAACGCTTCCTGTTTTTCCTGATTAAACACACACACACACACACAGTTATACAATGGACTACTTTGAGTGAAACAAAAAAAAACACTTATACTGTACAATAGACTGTTAAAACACTACCTCTACTTTACAACATCAATTTGACATTTGAGTACTTTGAATACACTGACAATTGACGATTTTGAGCACAACAGCACTTGACAACTTTTGAAAACAATTTGTTTTTGTTTTTATTATTTTATCTGTTCTGCAATTCTGCCTTCAATGACTTAGACATCCCAACCACTAGTGTGAACTGCTAGAGATGCCCTTAACCCAGTAAACCCATTGAGATATAACACCTAACAAAGTGTACAAAGTGTAATTTCAAACATGTAGAACAAACATCAGAGCCCTGGAGCAAGATTTCCGTGAGGCACTCCTTGCAGAGTCACGTGACGTACCGTTAATGAGCGCAATGTTTATCCCACGGCCTACATTGTTCTTGACTCCACTCATCACACTGTGGAAACAATCAGGATGTGGACATTGAGGGTAGGGCTTTCAAATAGCAGTCGAAGTTACGCAAACCTGTGCCAGACACGTGGATGGGGTTCTTTATGACCCCTACACATTCCAGTACACGCATATCAGTGCGCAACAGCACACGTCACAGTTCTACAGGCAATTATTTATCAAGTTTGCCAGACCCTCTTTTTAAAAAAAGGCAGTTCCCTACATTTGGTGAGGGGAAATGTAAAGTTGTTTACTGATGTCATAATTGATGTGGGACCTAATGTTCACAATGCAGCTCAATCCTGAGCACAGATGGATCTTGAGCACAGGGGCAAATGTTGGACAAGTGTGTGTGTGTGAGCGAGAAAGAAAGAGAGAATGACATTGTAAGGGAGAGCGACAATGAAAACACTTACATGTTGTCTTCCAAGCATATCTTTGGTCCAACGACACTCGCAGCCCCACTGGTCATTTTAAAGGAGAAGTGTCCCTCTGGACATGCTTTTGAAAGGCCACACTTGTACTTTGGTGGTATGGTAGCTATGGATATCATAAGATGTGAACAAATGTTATTCACCGTTTTATTCTGTTTCCCACGGTTGTTTCTTTATTGACCACCCATAGTTTCCAGTGTTTCCCCTAGAATTTTTTCCAGCAGCGGTGCTGTTGATCGTAGGAAGCACCCCCCCCCAAAACATTTGAAAAAATGACTCCTTAAATGGTGACTTCTGGTGGATTTTGTGAAAGAAATGGACAGATTGAGTTACAAATTATGACATAACCATCAACACAAGCATGATTATTGCAGTACTTGAACAGGATTATTCATGTTTTTCTTTCACCTTTTTCATTTACATTATTAGTATTAGCCACTATACAACTGTACACTGTAGGCCACTGTACAAACTATTACTATTTAGAATATACAGTGCTGTGCATAAGTTAAGACATTTATATATAATGTATTTATTTATGATACATGATGCATTAAAAAATAATTGATGTCATTTTTTTTATTTTATTAAGGCATTAAGACAAAAGGCAAAATATGTTTTTTATTCCTCCCTTTAGTCAATTTCAGCATGGGTGTCTTAACTTTTGCACAGCACTGTATAAACTATATAGACTTATCTTTCATGCCATTACACTGTATTGGTGTTGTGCAAGTCGAATTGAATGAATGCCTGTCACTTTAATGCCGTGACGGCCCGTGACGCTGGCTTGATTCTCACGGTTTTAAGCTAACTTAGTAGCGTTGTTGTGCATGGTGCATAAGAATATGTGGATGAAATGAATTATGTTTCCCATGTCATTTGGTAAAATAAATGGTCAAAAATTTGAAGAAAATCTATCTTGGATTATAGCAGATAAGTGTCTTGTATCATATCTATAATTTTGGTGAGCTCTACAGGAATTACAAACTATCTCAGATGTAAATGCTTACGTATCCTATTACTCAAATTCAATTAAACCCACCAATAGGCTAGCTAGACCTTAGTTTCACAGCCTAGGTATGTTAGCAACACAGGGCTTGAAAGCATTGCCTGCATCACAAACAAAAACGAAACAATGCGTGGATTTATCTGGGAATAGGCTACTGAAGGTAGGGGCGAGCTATCTCGCTGGCGTGTTTAATTTGGTTCCTTGGTTAACATAATGTAGGCTACGTTTTTTTGCACAAAATTGCGTCTGTTAATAAACTTAAACATAAACACAAACAAGCGTGATCTCCTGTGGAATCCCTGACTGCGCCTTCAACATTAGCCTACTATTATTTGTTGACATGAAACCTGAACGAACGGCAGCTGTTCCTGAAGTTTACTTGCGTCTATTTTTTTTTTTAATTAGGCAACTTTTTTTGCAGTGGCGCTTGAATTCCAGGAGCGGCGCTGCGCCGCTGATGAATATATTGTAGGGGAAACACTGGTTTCACTAACTCAAACACACACACACAAACACACAACAATCTAATTTTTCACCCAAACTAGCACAAACATCTTTAGCATCTCATCTTTCAAGTCCTACATAGCTATTTGGCTGTCATGTAATGGCCACCTTACACCAAACAACTTTGATAGGATTTGGGAAAGATTCTTGAAAGATTGTAGTCTTTTAACTAATGCCCCCCATTCAAGCTTTACTCAAAAGAATCCAATCTTTCAAGAATCTTTTCCAAATCTTGTCAAAGTTGCTTGGTGTAAGGAGGCCATAACTCGATTCACAAAAGACAAAGGGGAAGACTTCATAAAGGCATTTTCACATTCCCAGGACAAAAGGTGCACTTCTTTCTTATTCCGTCCATTACAGCTACAATTACAACATTGCATTGAAGAGTAAATATTATACTCCAGCATCCAGATGATTTGATTTGAGACAGAACTGTATAATGACCACAAATAACAGATTTTAGAAGCATTTTACATCCATTCAACCAATTGGAATCACCCCTGGAATTACATATTACCTGGACACTATTCATCACAATGATGGAGAGGGGAATCACTCACAGATAACTACACACAGACACTGACTCAAGCTAATAACTAAAGAGAATGATATTATTTAAAAAATATGTACACACAAATCCTGCAGTTGCTTCAGATGTCCTGTTCAGTTCAGCCAAAAAGACAAAAGGTATATCCTTTATAGCTATGCCAGACAAAAGCATGACATGAAATTGTGCGTTTCAAAAGCCCAGCTCTAACCCACTATACCGCAAAGTGTACTTCAGGCATACGATTCCATTTAACACCTACTCCTGACAAATTTCCAAAACCTGAATAACCACAACACACACAATGAATGACAGAAGATAGAAGTACTCACGGCCTGTTTCTTGTGGTGCTGATCTGGCTGTAAAAGAGACAAAATATGAGAGTAAAGTATGAGAGATGTGACTAGCACAACTTACATGAGTACGTGCAGACTAGGCGTATTTCTCGCAGACCTTATTTTTCGTAGTCCGTGTTTTCAAAAAGTGCTCGGCTTCTTTCAAAATGCAATCTCAGGCGTCTTTTTCTGCATTGCAGCTCAAAACTGTTTTAAAGTTGAATGTTCAATGTTTATGATTTTTTTTTTTTTTACTGAAAAAGTGGTCTGCACAACTTCTCGTCAGAAAAAAAGCCAAGCCTGAACGTACCCATAAACTGACAATTAACCCACAAAAGGGAAGTGCAACACTTTCTGCCTACAGTGGCAAATGTCCACTTGAACTGAAACTTTTAGAGATCTTTAGATCTGTATGTTTATTGCACAGGCTATGAGAGCTTAGTATAACCAGTTTACGTATGATTAACCTACTGTTCGAGTACATACCAAACACCTGTCCGATGTTGAAATCCATGTTGATGTCAAGAAGTTCAAAAGCAAAAAAGACAGCCAACAGGAAGGCAGCAACCAAAGCCACCAGTTTCAGAACACCTGTTATTAACACATTAAAATTGAACTAAGTTGGCAAGCCTCTAGCTTTACTCAACACTAACCACCATTGACACGACACCACACCAGGTCTGTTTTCCAACACATTAGCAGGGAGACATTAATAATTAAGTAATGAGCAATAAAACCCAGGAAGACACTAATAAAGTTTCGTTTACAGCCCACTTAGAGTAGCCTAGGATAAATCCACATACCTCCAGCTCTCACCATCTTGATCCCGTGATTCCGACTTCACCACCTAGAAATGAAAGAAATACCCTCCTGTGATTTGACCAGTCGGCTGCATGTCATTACCACAGGGGTAAAAACGTTGGCTCGCGGAAGTTAAAGCATCAGCTGGGACGAAAGGTGACACTGCGTCTAGCGTATATCCTCGAAACTGTTAATGGACTGTGTCTGATCCTAGCCTACACTGGATATCTAATCTGGACTAGTTGAAGGCTACGTCAACGCAAGGAACTATCCAAAGCGCACGTTAGCTTGCTAAAATCAAGTCCCCCAACCCTTTTATTCAGATATATTGTTAGGAAATGGGATTGCAGATTTAAAACAGCGCAACTATGAAATCTCTTGGAGGTTAAATTAACTTATGAAGAATAATATGAACCTTACCATAATCTTACAGTTAACGTCAAATAAGACTGTCAGACGCATGTCAACGTTACTATTCGTGTCATAGCAAGACGGCAAATAACAAACAACTTTCGCTTACCTGGAAGGCCACGCCGTCCGTCACACACCTTTGATGTAAAGTAAATGTTATCTGTCTCTAACGTTAACTTTAGTTCATTTGTACCACCTTGCTATAGTTATGCTATAAAATGTCCTCACGGCTTACAAAACTGAAGCTGAAAAGAAGGCACAAACAGAGAATGGCACAAATGAATTTGATGGAAAGACTTCCGCAATGAATGTAAGTTAACGAATCTGTTTCTCCGTCAATATGAGATGTATATTACGTACTCGGAGACACAGCTAACCTGAGAAATCTACCTTCACCTGGACTGTTCGCTGTTATCAGAAACGAGCTCTGCTGTTCTTCTTCTTCTTCTTTGCTTCTTCTTCTTTGAAGCTCTGCTGTTATCTTTCCACTCTCGTTTCTCTCTGAAAGGGGAGGGTCCTTACTGAACTTCGACTTCTTTTATTAGCAGATTGCAACTTGCAATTGGTGTATACCGCCACCTACTGTACTGGAGTGTGTAGGGGAACTTAGTTGTTCCAGAGAATGTCTAATAAGGGCTCTGTTCCATGTACGGTGAGATCAGCACCACAACAAACAGACCGTGTGTACTTCTATCTTCTGTCATTCACTGTGATGGGTGGTTAAATTACATTAAGTTATTCTCATTAATCCAGTGACTTTAAGGAATATAAACAAAGCTTTTTGTTTCCATTCCTTGCCATCTCCGTCTGTGTTAAAGGTAGCCTACTTGCATCTGAATAAAATGTTCTACATCGTCATGTGTTTGCTATGCTGGGCATAATCCATTACTCCCCCCCCCCCCCCCCCAACCCCCCCAATTGCAATGTCACATTAAGTACCATATTATGACCAAGTCTTAGTCTTGAATACTTTTTCTCTCCTATTTAATATATTGATACTTTTTTCTTCCCATATTTTTTTTATTTTCTGATAATGCTTAGCCCTAGACTCAGATTTTTGCTATCTTTGTATTATTTTGGATTTAACCTAAGTTCTGGCTTATTCTTTCCCCATTGAAATATAAATTCTTGTTTAGTGCCTTTATTTCATCAGCTTCTTTCGTTACTTTTGATCCCAATGTGTGCTGGAACCCAACAAAACTGAACTGTAATTCCAAGGTTTCTAATACTCAACAATATATGTCTTCTACACTTATACATAACTTCTACAATTATCTTCTCTAATTGACATACCTGCAATTGAATCTGTGCATATGAATGATTTGATTTGACTTCAATCCATCTTAAAGCTGTCATAGGCACAGCTAGGGAACAGAGACACATGGCACAGGAAGTAACAAAGGCAACAGGAAACCAGGAAGTGAACAAAAGAACACATAAAGTAAAACAGAACACGGCAGGACAAGACTCTTACACCTGTGGGACGTGTGGGGGTGGTTGGTGAAGAGCCTCCACTTGCACACCTGAGGGGAACAAAGGCAGGTATGAAACTGATGAGACTGTGGTGGTGATGTCATCTCCTCCTGAATGGGAGGAGGTCAGCTCTTTGTCTGAGTTGATTAAGCATACCATGACCACACTGCCAGTAAGTGGGGTGATAACACAGTGATAACACAATAATGACAAAGCACACTGTTAAGCAGTTGAAAGGATATTTATTGAAACAGCGTCACTTATCATAATACATGCAGCCAGAGAAGTTATATTGAGCAGCTAACATTTTTATCGGGAAAGAAAAAACAAAAAACAGGAAACAGTCTCAACATATTCCTGCAGATATGGTTTGAAAATATTTAAATGACAGTTTGCATAGCTGACACCACAGATCATGTTCTTTTCACAGTAGATGCAATAAACTTATTTTGTAAAATGCTTCCGGTCCTTAAATATGATTGGCTGAATCGTGTTCAATGCCGTTGTAAAATTTACATTACATTTAAGTTCTGATCTCATGACATTGTTGAAGTGTCTTCATGCCAAGTGCTTGTTTTTTTTATATTCCAATGCCTAGTGCTTGTTTTGATCACATTTAGATCATTGGCGTATGATCCATTATTGAGCGATTACTTTAAAAGTTACCTCTACATAGCATAGCGAGTGAAAAACACAGTGTATACTCAAAATTGCTCTCACAAGACAGAACTGAATATATTATCAATAGAAAATAACCCTAAGTCGAGCAATAAATATCTGGTTTAGATAAGTACGATTTCACATTTCTGCATCAAAGTTGTCCTTATAAAGGCATGACAAGCTACCAAGCTGTGTCCCCATGACTAGACAAGAAATCCAAAGATTGCAAGTCACCCTGGAGTAGCTCATTCTAGAAGTTAGCTCATCTGAAGATCCCATTTCTGTACATTTGATCATTGAATGAGCTCCTGTGGACAGCAACAAGAAAGACAAATCAAGGAAAATGATTTACATTGTAACTATAACCTCACAGACATAACATTAGGGGCTGTCAGGTCATGTGTGAATTCTGATTTCTGATCTTAATTAACTTCTAGGTAGCTAACAGCCTTTAACTTGACTTTTATTTGATCAATAATCATAACAATGTGCATTATCCTTAACCCCTCATGACAAGTTCAAATATACATTTTTGTAATTATTGGTAGGCCTTTTCTACAGTAGTATACTAGTATTTAGTGTTTAAAATCATGGTCATTATCATGTAGTGTTCATTATGTGTTTTCATTTGAGAATATGTGATCAGTTTGATTAAGTGTTTTGGTATTATTTTGAGAGCGGCAAAGTGCAGTTTGATATCCTGTTGCAGAACAGATGTAGGTATCACTTAAGACACTAAAGCTATTGTGCTGATTTAAAAAAAATAATAAAAAAAAACGTCTTTTGGACAGTTGTCAGTGTCACCAACAAATACAGCCCTTTCTTATAAGTCACTTGGGCATTTGGAAGTAAATATATGCATTTGGGGTGTGTCGTAACACCTATTGTTATCGCTCTCAATCAGAGATTAAATATTTGTGGTGTGCGTTTAAACACACATCATCTGAGTCTGCCTGGTAGCTTCCTCGGTTGCTGCTGGTCTGGGATCCAGGCTCCGGGTGGATACACTGATCATCATCCTGCAGCCGCAAGGCAGAGAAGAGATACGCATGTGGCCTGTGGAGGGTAGAGACAGACAGTATCACACGTTATCATCATCATCATTATCATCATCATCATCCTGCAGCCGCAAGGCAGAGAAGAGATACGCACGTGGCCTGTGGAGGGTAGAGACGGACAGTATCACACGTCATCATCATCATCATCATCACACAGCTTCAATCATTTCAAATCCTCATCAGCCGAGTGATATGGCTCCACTATTCTTTGGGTCTGAGCACACACTCTTAAAACGAATGTGTTGGAAACAACTCCAAACTGTTGTCCCTATCTGGACACAGACAAAAACAATGGAAGTTGTGTTGTTTTCAACACATGTGTTTTAAGAGTGCATTTGATTTTGTCGTTATTTGGTTAAAGATTCTAACAGAATATCAAAATATCATTATTCATGTATTACTTTGAGTATCTTGAGAGCCAGAATATATTTTACTCTAAGGCCATTCACAGACATGTTGGTGTTTAGTGATGGTAAATGCAGGTGCACCACCTGTTGGGTAGATGTGGTACTACATTAAAGGTTACTTAACAGATCATTTTTGTTTACTGTGAGTCAGTACAATAATGGTAAGACAAGTTGCCCCTTGAGAAAGGCCATAGGAAAATTGTTTGTCACTCTGATTGACAGATCTCACCTTGGCCTTGAAATCATCTTCCTGACAGTGATGAGAATTGCCACAGAAATTACCACAGCGACAACACCCACGGTCACACACACCACAATCAGCTTCAGTGAATCCACCTGACAGTAACAGAGAAGTTCACACACATCAACCCTGCGACTCTTTTATCCTTTCTAAACATACATACAATCAATGTGTGAACCTCACACATGGCTCAAATGATAGAGCAACTGAGCAACATACTAACAGCATTTAGATAAAAGAATGTACATTTACACTGCGGTAATTGTTGTTTAGCAGGATAAAAAGCTTCTGCTAAATGAATACATGTAAGTATTTTTGAAGTAAATTGGGGACTTTGGTTTTTATGTGGCTCGGTTATGAGAGTCAGAGAGAGATGGGGGTGGAATCAAGAAATGACTGACGGTGGTCAAAACGGCCGAATAGCACCAAGGTCTCCTCGGGAACTCAGATCCATATATGGTCGGGATGCTTAAGCGATGTGGCACAAGTAGGAGTGGAGTTGGGTTGGTGAGAATATACCTACAGCTGTGGTTCGGCTGGAGCCGGAGTGCTGTAACCATAGCTGCGAATATACCCTTTACCAACCCCACTCTCACTCGTGCCATATTGCATTTATACAACAGTTGTACTACCAATTAATCAAAATTAAAGACATCAAATTGTGTTTTCTATCATTTATTTTGATAAACGATAGAAAATGTTCCAAGCTTAATCTTGGTGTCTCCTGTTGACAAGCAACGCAGCATATCACACGAGAGCCAAGCTCAGTGAGAGGCTATATGTGCTTCTTCAGCACACAATAATTTGTAACTGTCTACTCGCTGGTCTACATGTCACATGCTAAATTGAACATTCACCCTACTCCATCCATTTCCTCACTCAATGACTGTCAAATGTGACATTAACAAATCGCTGCTCTCTCGATTTTAAATTCAGGTTGGGGTGATTACTAGGGGAGAAGAGTCCAAGTGGGGATGTTCTGGGATATCCCCACTCTAGAATGCCTCTGGTCCAATCAGAAAGTAATAAATAGTTTGACCGGACCTAACTGATGTATAATGCTGCTGGCACCACAGATCCCCTTGAATAAATGTAAATATGTGTGTACCACTCACAGGTTTCTCAGGATTGGGACTGATGGACGAGGCCTGACTGCCATTCCCACAATGCTTCTGGCCTGAATTGATCCGCCGCAGGGGTGAGAAGCCTCCTTCACATTTATCACTGGGGACCTTCCGATAGCTGCAACCACACGGGCGACATTCAGTGAGTCTGTGCTACAGTATGTGTTGTGTGTGACAGAGAGAGGTGTAGTGGGAGAGAGTCTAAGCATATATGTATGTTTGTGTGTGTGTGCATTATTGTGTTTTATTGCCAGAGAAAATCTTTGTATATGTATGTGTGTCTGTCTGTCTGTCTGTCTGTCTCTCTCTCTCTCTCTGTGTGTGTGTGTGTGTGTGTGTGTGTGTGTGTGTGTGTCATACCCAGAGGTCTGAAGCGTTTCCACCACTCCATGCACACACACTTCGAGGGTCTCTTCTTTGAAGTCTGCCTGTTTCACACACTCTGAGCTGTTCTTATGACGATAGTAACCATAGTCACTGTAAAGACAAAAAATGACATTACTTTAAGTGACCAACAACAACTGGCTTACCATCATCACCACCATCACCATCATCATCATCATCAATTATAGTCATCATCATCTATTGTTATTATTATTATATATATGTTATATTATCATGGGAAAACAGCACCCTCACCACATGTAATCCTCCATAGTACATGGACAAGGTGTCTGTTTCCTGACGACAACGTAATCCCGCCCATTCCTGCAGACGGCCAGTCTTCTGAGCCTCCTATAGGTCTCCTTGTAGCCTAGGACACACCCATCCGTCTCTGAATCTCCGCCCTCCGTCGCGTGAGCCAACCAGGTCACGTAGTCCCTTTCTTGACCTGCAGAAGGACACATGTTCACCACATGAAGATGCCTTCAATCTTGAGTATTGAACATGCAATGTATCCTCTGTTGGTCCAGTTAAAGAGAAGGCCAGATGATTCGTTGAATATGTGGCAGTGACATAAGAGAAGATTACTGAGTCAACACTACTGCTTATCAGTGTGGCATTAAAACAGCCCATGCCTATGAGACTGATGCTGTTTGAATTTGTTTTATTTACTGACTCACACTCTCGGGTGAGTAGACGCTCAAAGTCAATGGTCACGGCGACCCACATGGGCTGATCATCATCCTCTGGCCGATAGCCCCACACACTGATGTTCATGGTTTTACTGCCAGGTTCAGACGCCAGACCGGCGAAGAATATGGGGTGGTCAGTGAAATTATAGGACTTCCAACACTGACCCTCATCCGTTGAAAACCTGAGGAAAGGACACATAAATGAAATAAAAGGTCACCCTTTACTTGGATGATCTATAATTTACTGTACTGTAAAGTCATTTGTACATCTTTAAAGGCGTACGTACGTCTGTAAAGTCTGTGAAAGCGGGCTATCCAATACAGTGTTATACAGTACATTGATAAATAAAATATTAAATTGTAAGATTAATGCAAACATTTCGGTCCGGTTTCCCATACGTACTGTAGGCCCTTAATATTGACATTAACCTACATTACTGGTGACATTATTTATTTATGCATATTAATGACATTAAGTTGAGGCTCTGAACTGTCTGGATTTTCACAATGATATCAGATATACATAAGATATTTCATATAATATGTTTCCTACTGTATGTGGAAATGTTTGTCTTAACAAAACTGTGGGTTGTTGTAATATCCATCATGCATGTGCACTGTGCAGTCCTCCAATTTTAATGCATTATACTTTTTGTCAAATTTAGCAAATTTATCATTTATAGACCTCAAGAGTCTAGGATATATATGTACTCAAAACTACTCAATCTGAGCTCTAAATTGGAAGCAATACACTATCCCAGCCATTGTTGACCTTTGACCCCTACTTACTTTATGGAGGTGATCTGCCGATCCTTGTGGGCCTCCACAGCCACAATGAGTCCACCTGAGTCCAATATGCTGTAGTGATGGGGTCCCTTCAGGATGCAGAACCAGGTGTAGCCCCCATCCCTGGAGATGTATACATCAGGCCGCATCGCAGACATAGACTCACCCACACTGCCTGAGGAGTCAAACACGGCATGAGAAATAGCCCTCCTCATGACTCAGCACAAAGTCTAATTCAGGTTCACCTTCTTTATTAACCTACTCTTTTACTCTTAATTTCTCTCAAAGGTGGGAATTAGGAGAAGTAAATCAGATAATTTTTTTGCGAAACAAAAGACATTTTTCAGGACAGAAACATTTCCTCAGGGGAGCCATAGATTGAGCGACATTAGGAGATGCATGTGTAAGAGCCATAGATGGAGCGACATCAGGAGATGCATGTGTGAGAGTCATAGATGGAGCGACATTAGGAGATGCATGTGTAAGAGTCGGTACCGTGAGCGATGACCAGTCCGATGGCGGTGGGGTCAGTGAGAGGCAGCATTGGGGTGATGTTGTTATAGCGGCTGTGCTCCCCATGGATGTGCAGGTTGCACTGTAACATGCAAAACACAGGAGACAAACACCTTCCCTATTACCAGTGCTAGATTCCACCTAGATATAACCTACTACTTTTCACATATCAACAGTGGAAATATTACCAGCAGCACTACACTCTTGATTCGAGTATAGAGATTTCAGGTGATTTCAGTTGAATGACTAGACGATGATGTTACAGACCAAATGGCATACACACAAACCTTTTTAACATTCGCCCCACATTTGACATTTTCAGGCTTCTTCAGAAGTCTCCACTCTCCTCCTCTGTCGAATGAGATGACAGTCCGAATGCCACCATCTGCAATGCAGAGGAGGTTATCCAAAAGATATTCAGTTCTTGTTCAATTCAAATAATTACTGGTACACAAAAAAGTATATAATTAGATACTGATTGATTAGACAGTTGATTGTCTGGTGGCTTCCTATGATAATCTTCCATAATTTAACTTTATCCGTTGTACTTCTATACACTACATGTGTAACCATCATAGGCGTGGTGTTTGTCCCACCCAATATTTTCCAGGATTTTCTTTTTTTTAAATATGAATTTAGTTCTCATCTTGGTTAAATTACTCATCAAGGTAAGGCGTTCCGCTGATGAATTCAGCTGCATATCCTATTGCCCACCATATCCCAATGGGCTTAAATGTCAATTCTTCCATAGTGTTACTGTAAACTTAGACAAATTTGCCATATGTTACAATTTATTTAAGAAAATATTATTCATACATACAATATTTGCTTATACATATTATTTGATTATATATCTCTGCACTGTAGAGAGGGGCTATCTGTTGTTCTCCTACCTTCTTCCAGTACGTTGGTGAGGTAAACTCCTCTGAGCGATGTGATGTTTGTGAAGTCGCTTTTCCCCTCCCCACCAAACAGGTGGCGCTCAAGAGACTTGGAGTACAGGATGCCCCGGTCATCCGACGTGTACACCGTCCCATAGTAGGTGTCCTCTGGAGCCACGTGGCACACACACACACACACACACACACACACACACACACACACACACACACACACACACACACACACACACACACACACACACACACACACACACACACACACAGTTGTAAAAGAAAAGCTGACACAGCTTCCATGATGTGTGTAGATAAGAAAAAGCCAGTAATTATCACTCGACTGTCATAACAAAACATCAAAAGGAACACCCAAACAAGGCCATACATGATTTCTCGTTCCTTCTCTGTTCTCTTTCTCTCACACTTACTCTATCTCCCTATCAAACAATTTCTCTCTCTCTTGAAACACACATACACACACACACACACACACACACAAACACACATACACACACACAAACTGATATACGTTTCCAAGAAGCTAGAAGCTTCAGGAGCTAAATAAATTCAGCTACATACTGAATGTGTGTGTGTGTGTGTGTCCTGCGTCCTGAAAAACCCACAGCTATACCCTGATACACCTGCCTATGTGTCAGCTGATCTAACAAGGCTGTGCATGAGGAGAAGCCAGTGCTGCGTTTGGAAAGACAACACCACTGCCGCCCGCCTTATCTCCCGTCGCATCTCCACGACCCACAGAACTCCTGACACTCAGGCCGCAGATCCGGCTCCACCTGCACTGACCCAAAAGACACGGCCACACAACAATGTCTGCCAGAAACGCTCTTTTTTGTGCCGTTCGTCAGCAGTATGTCAGACTTGCAAAACGAGTCTTTCCTCTTTCACCACCGCTTGTGGTGGAGCTGTTAAGATGCTACTGTTGGTGGTGGTGCTTAACGTGCGACTGAGGCTATAGATTTTGATGAGTTTGTGCAAACACAGTCAAGGTATTAAAATAAACTGACCAATTAACCACTGAGACAGGGCTGAGGAGAAGGAAATGTGCTGCTAATGGTGGTGTGAAGCTGGTGTGAACAGCTCGGGGGTACACTGTGAAAGCGATGTATCACAAATTATGAGAGCAAGAGAGAGAAAGAATGAAAGAAAGAAAGAGTGTATGGCAGCTTTACCTCCAGGTTTGTCCACGTGCATGAAGATCATGTCTTCATCCCCATCCAGGACAGAGTAGAACTGGTGGGGAACAACAGAACGAGATGTCAGGTCAGATAATGGATGATTGCTTTCTGTATGTGTGTGCGAGTTGAGTGTGTTTGTGTGTGTGTGTGTGTGTGAGAGAGAGAGAGAGAGAGAGAGAGAGATGTGTGTTTGTTTGTGTACGTGTGATATTGTGCGTGTCTAATCATCGTGTGAGAGCACAGTTTTTCTGTATCTGTCAGCAGGATGCTGCTGGAAGGGCCGTTATGGAGGAGCTGGGGGCGACAAGGCACCTGTGCCACTGGCAGTGAGAGAGAGAGTGTGTGTGTGTGTGTGTGTGTGTGTGTGTGTGTGTGTGTGTGTGTGTGTGTGTGTGTGTGTGTGTGTGTGTGTGTGTGTGTGTGTGTTCCACATCAGGCTATGTTTGTGAATATATTAGTGTGTGTTAGTGTGTGTGTGTGTGTGTGTGTGTGTGTGTGTGTGTGTGTGTGTGTGTGTGTGTGTGTGTGTGTACAATAAAGTGTATAAATGCATGGATGAATGAGTAATATCATAACGGTTTAGGGAAGTGCACATGCAGTTCCACAGAGGTGAATAATGTCACCAGGATTTGGGTACACAAACACAATGTCCCTAAGTAGAGGGCTTCAGTGTGACCCTGCAAATGTTTCAACCAGCTGCTTCTTTCTCCCAGCAAGGTTTACTCAGAGGGTTCTGTTAAAGGCCACTACTTCCTTTTCAACATTGGTGGGTTTTGTTCTGAAGAACAAGAACAACTGGTGGCAAACTGGCAATAGTTACAAACCGTCCTCACTTGTTAAAAGACCTGGAGGGCAGCAGTGGCCTACTGGTTAGCACTTCGGACCTGTAACCGGAGGGTTGCCGGTTTCTTACCCCGACCAGTAGGCACGTCTGAAGTGCCCTTGAGCAAGGCACCTAACCCCTCACTGCTCCCCGAGCGCCGCTGTTGATGCAGGCAGCTCACTGTGCCGGGATTAGTGTGTGCTTCACCTCACTGTGTGTACACTGTGTGCTGTGTGTGTTACTGTCACTAATTCACGGATTGGGATAACTGCAGAGACCAAATTTCCCTCACGGGATCAAAAGAGTATATATACTTATATACTTATACTATATATACTTATATACTTATACTTATACCTTAACAAATTCTTTCTGATTCTGCAGAAGCTTTGAAAAACAAATGTGGCAACCTACACTAGAAAAACCTACCTACACAAAATTATCTAGTAGTACACTAAGTAAGGCTACTGTGCTGCAGAAACCACGCGTGGGGCTGTTTACCTGTTCTGTGGAGGCAGAGGGGAGTTGAGCTTTGTTGAATTTGTCCCCCTGGTCAGATGATACATAGATGACACGTGGTGACCCCTGGGGGGGAAAATCCATGCAGGTATCAAGAATGAGCCACAATCACAGGAAAGAAGTAAATGTGTGTGTGTGTGTGTGTGTGTGTGTGTGTGTGTGTGTGTGTGTGTGTGTGTGTGTGTTTTGTGTCACCATCTTACCAGTTTCTCCATAACTGAAGTAAAGAGGAACCCTCCTATGTAGCCAAAGGAGAAGATATTCTGTGCAATGGTTGTGAAAGTCAGGCCAAGATCCTTTGTCCGTTTCAAGAACAGCTCTCCTCTTTGATCAGCCTCAACTGTCCACACGCGCACACACACACACACACACACACAGATGAGGAAAGGGGGAGATAAGGGTTGTTAACACCTTTTCCAAATCATTCTTGTGTAATTGAAAAGCCAAGATTGCACCAGTGGTGCATGGCATGATCCACAAACTAATCGCATATCAGAAACGTTAGCTGATACCATTTTGACTCTACCCATGAAGTGATGGAGAAACGAGATTGGCGCAACACTAATTGAAACCTAGATGGGGCTCACCCGTGCCATTGGGACTGTAGCTGAAGTAAAGAGTGATGTTTGCACCCCTGGAGAGATGAGGAGAAAGGCATATTTGAGATTCAGCTCATTATTGTCACAACACAAACAAAGAGAATTGTCCTCATGTCTCGGGGGCTATTTGAAATTAACTTCTAAAAATACTTCAAATTCCCAAACTATTCATTATCCACATTTTTGACCACTAAAACATCACAACCCTAATTAATAATAGACTGGCAGAAAATAGAAGCTAGTTCAGTTCAAAAACACATAAAATGTCACTTTACTTCAATGTGTGGCATGTGAAAATGCGGATACTGTATGTAACCTCCAATTGCCCCGTCACACCTCTCTGTCTTTTGTGTGTGTGTGTGTATGTGTGTCTGTGTGTGTCTGTGTGTGTGTGTGTGTTTGTGTGTTTGTGTGTGTGTGTGTGCGTGCGTGTGTACGGGGGTGGGGGGGGGGTATGGGTTGTACGGGGGCAAGTTTGTGCAAAACCAGAGCTCTGGATCAAACACACATGGCTTTGTAGAGGTGTTCCCGTGGCTGTTTGTTCTCACCACATAAAAGAATGGGCTCCCTCGTGGACTTTCGTCCATCTGTTCCCAAAGTCCAGTGAGAGCCACAGGCCTCCCTAGGCAAAGAAAGCACCACATCACATCAGCCTCAATAACAACAACCTAACTTCATTCAGTAACATTAGGTCTGTTGATTCATCACACCCAATCTGTGGAACTAATAGATGATAAAAATGAAGGAATTAACGAATAATAAAGACATGATCAGCTTTCATTATTCAAAAATCTGCATGTTCATCAAAATTTCACATGGTATAATTTGGTTAGCATTTTTCCATGTTACGGGCTAAGTAGGGCTTGCTCATAATAACCCCATTAAGTCTGCATCTTTGCCATGGTCTACCTGCATAGTACAGTGTTAAGGAAGATCAAATCTAGACATTTTGATCCTAAATACAGCCTTCACCTGGGTTACAGTGAGTTACAGTGTGTACCGCCTATTGCAAACCCTGCAAAAGATCACTCCATCATATCATTCACTCACTCTATACAGTCCCCTGCCAAGGGTCACTCACATCAGTGCTTATAGCCACAAGATAGTTGGGATTCTGGAAGTTGAAGGTGATTGGCTGAGCAGGGTGAAAAGGCAGACTGACAGATGTGAAGGACACGCCTGTATCTTCCGAGGTGAAAATGACACCCCCTTCAGTTTTGATGATGGGAAGATCAGCTGTGAGAATCACCTGTGGCATCAACACAATATCCACATCATATACAGTGCGCCATACACATTTCAATTGAGCTATTAGCTGCTAGCTGAATCTCAATGGTTGTAGATACCTGCCTGTATTAAATACAACTCTTACACATTCAAATAGTGCTTGGTTTCTTTGTAACAATAGCTTAGGACACTAGTTTTCAGCACGTAGACTTCAGAGCACTTTCAATTTCATTCTACCTGTGACAATGACAATAAATATCTATTATTTTCTATTCTATTCTATTCTATTCTATTCTATTCTATTCTATTCTATTCTATTCTGGATAGTTTAAACTACTTTGTTCTTTTGAAATAGCTAAAACAGCTGAAATAGCTCTAAACACTATCAGATGAATCTTGCTGATTAGTGAGGCAAACTCAAAGTGATTACAAAGCCACAACCCATGTCCACATACACAAAAATACAGGGTCGAAAGCTACCCAAACTGGGTCATGTGCTGGTTTAATATTGGACCGAACATACTTAACAAATGTCCACACATGTATGTGCAGATGCCGTACATACACACACAAACACATACACAAAGCACAGACATTTTTCATCAGATGGTGGCCTGCTAACCTGTTTTGAGTTTCCAGGTCCGGCACTGACCCCAAAGTCCTTCCGAATGAACGTGTTGTTGATGACGTGTGAGATATCGTGAAAGGTTTTTCCATAGTCCTCACTATAGAGAGTGGAACATAAGCACCAGTCAAATGAACTCTCTTTACGTGTATACCTATCAGTCCCTCGCTGTCTTTTTGACACAGGAAGACACACATTCACAGAAATCTACAGTACATGCTTAGCGCAGCCTGCTTCACTTACCTCCGATATAGGCGTGAGGATCCTCCTTCATAGAATGTATCCAGTGGTCCACTGATGGTGGATAAAACAAGAATCACCTGCAGTGTATGAAAGAAACAGTGTCAAGAGAGACATATATGGCCTTCACCTGGTTATCCAAGCCTGTATGCACATGTAAGGGTAGAACACTCTCATACAGAGATAAGTGGACTGTGTCTGCGAGAGACAGAGACTTACTCCAGTGCCATCGCCAACCCATGTTAAAGTGAAGCTAGATCCATCATCACCATGGAACCCTGTCTAAAAACATTAAAGACACATTCATTTTCATTTTGGTTAAGTTTAACCATTTAGGGAGGAAATGAAACTGCTACACCACACACCCAGCTCACTATTTTTTGGTATTCTATTTAACCAGAGAGAGAGAGAGGTGTGTTAGAAACTTAATTAGCCCGTTATGAGTCCTTGGAATATATTACATATTATGCTCTCACCCGTTTATTTACTTAAAACAAATGTATCTCACCTCATGGGTGTTCTGGTCCAAAGTTTGATGTTCTGAGGGATCTAAAGGTTGTCTGCAGTACGCAAAGTTGGACGCGCCAAACCAGCTTTCCCTTCGGCTCCGGGAGCGCACTTGACCCAACTTCTCAGTGCGCAGCGTCCGCGTGAAAGTCACAGTCCTGGGATCGCGCTGGGATTTTGCACTGATGGCACCACTGGAGATCAGAACCAGTAACCAAGCGCCACAGCAAACCGTTACTTTCCAGAGCATACTGTTTTTGATGTACCTATATCTCTGACAAGTGTCCAACCTATTGGCGACTGACAGACTACTTTCGTACTTGCGCGACCTCACAGTTCCACAGTGATGGACAGTAGCCTATGGGCGGAGGCAGGATGTAAACTGATTTACATAATAGGCTATTCACAGACTTGGGTCCGCAACACGTTTTTGCCAGTAATGATCAAATGCTTAAAATAGTAATTCCAGCATTGTACGATTGGAATGGGCATATCAAGCATTTAAGCTGTTATCTTCTATGACATATCAATGTATATTAAGCCTACATAAGTACATACAATGGCCATAACAAAGACATAACTTCAAGATGTATCAAAACCTTACTATTTTAGCCTGTAGGCCTACCATGCAGCTTGTGTACCCTACTGTATAATTATATTAGATCGGCTATGCTACCCATAATATCGTAGCCTAAAGAAAAACTAACGCTGGGTGGTGTAGTTTCTCAAGTCATGTTGAGCGTCTTTAAATCCACACATTCAGGAGCACATTTGTGTTGTTGTTGTGATATTACACTACATACAAAGAGGTGACATCACACAAGTTAAAGATTACTGACGTATTTTATAGAAACCTCATAATCTAATACATTTGTAACGTGAAGCCACCTAGAATCACTTCTTCTGTCTATGTCGACGACGTTGCGCTCTTCCTGAAGGTACGCGCATAACATCTTATCCCAGCATGCACCTCGTGTCATCATGGACCAAAATGGTAAGGAGGGAAATGAACAACGCTAACCTGAGCAGTTTTTTCATAGCAGAAGTTCGATTCACATGGTACCTAATAGTGCACATAATTAATGATGTATTAGAATGTATTATTTGGTCTTTGCTGCACGGTTCTTTCGTAAATTGCTACAGCATGCCATGCGGCCCTAACCACAAGCTAGCTACAGCTGCTAGGTTATTAGCAAGCTAACGATAACTAAGTTACCTAGTTTGGTAACGTTAGCTTAATGTAAGGTTTTCTGAACGCATTAAGGCTCTGTGTGTTATATGGGAACAGAGTTTACTCAACGAATCAAGTAATTTGTTTAAGATCAGCACTCAGCACTGTGTTGCTTGGTATGTTCTTTGCTATCGCTGACTAGCTTGCTAACTTGTTAACTTGAAATATGGTCACCTGTGGCGTGATGGTTATTTAGCCTATCGTGACATGAGGTTGTGTGCAGTTTTAGATAATAGTGAACAGCCCGACATACCAGGTTTATTTGACATAATCAGTTCTTTTACGCTAACGATATGTGGGTTGGTGTTCAATGTATTGATTGTCAGGAGGAAGCTCGTTAGAGCTAAGCTAATGTTAATTCACTGTAGCTAATGTTAATGCATAGTACGTTATGCTAGTAACAACAGGTCATGTGTACTCATTATGATAAAGTGTGCTGCATATTATAATCTCTTGTTGGATGGATTTGGTTGTTTGTGTGGCGGAGACCAAGTGCTGACTGAGTGCATTCCTACCCACAGACCATGACATGCAGGGCACGGAGGGTTCCGGGAGTTTGGGGGGACTGGATGTCCGTCGGAGGATTCCCATCAAGTTGCTCTCCAAACAGGCAGTGAGGAGCAAACCCGTAACCCGTTCCCAGAGACCCACGGGGAGACAGGGCTCAACCACCCAAGCCGGTGAAGAAGGTAAATAAGATTTACTTTACATTTCTCACACCGTATTAAATATGCGTTGTGGCGAAATGTAGGGGAAATGAACTGCCACAACTGCGAAATGAAAGCTAAATGTCTACACTATTATGTCTGCCTTTGCCATGTTCACTAAAGTTGCAATTCCGTTTTGCTAGGCAGAACATGTGCATTTGTGTCTACAGTGTCTGGATTGTGTTTTGTTTATTCAGATGTCCATAGCTACAAGAAGGATGAAAGGTTTGATTGTGGTGCCAAGGCTGGGGATGTTTTTGCTAGTCAACGGCGTTACCCTCAGCCTATGTACTGGGATTATAAGGTAGGTGTCTATCTGTCTGTCTCTGTTGGTCTGTAACCAACCCCTCACCACAAACATTCTCACAGTAAATAACATGAGGTTTGGCTATTAATAGCCCAACAAGACTGTTATTGCATATTACAGGAATACACTGTGTGTGTGTGTGTGTGTGTGTTCAGCACAGATTTAAAACATCCTGTAAACAGTCTGTTGCTTTATGGGTGTGTGCTGTGACGGGACATTTATTAATTTATTCTTCTGTCTGACCCACAGCTGAACCTGCTGGGTGAAAAGGACGAGACGCCCGTGCATTTCTGTGACAAGTGTGGGCTTCCCGTCAAGACTTACGGTCGCATGGTAAGTAGGGATGGGAGTCACCAGATCGAATTTCATTTCTATGGTTTAGTGGAAGCGCTAACTGGCACAGGATTATTAGAAGTATTGTCAATCTCAAGGATTATCATAAAATGCATTTACATTATATTTACCTGCACTGATGGAACTGAGTAACCAATGCAGCAATGTTATAGTCTATAGACTCACGATGCAAGCAAAAAGCTTGAGATTTGTAACAAACATGCAATTAATCACAATTTCGCAGATGTACTATAGTATGCACAACAGCAGCCTTCAGCTGTCTAGAGGAGTTGGTAAGTAAACTCCTAACATTATGTTTGTCTACTCTTGTAGATTCCATGTAAACACGTCTTCTGTTATGACTGTGCGTTGCTTCATGAGAAGAAAGGAGACAAGATGTGTCCAGGGTGAGTTTCACTCTCTGTCCCCTGCACTGTGTATCAGATTTGTTAAGGTTCAGTAAACCTACTCAGCTGTAACCCATAGGAACCTAAAATATTGGAACGCCATCGAAAGTATGGATTATACCTTTGCCTGAGAAGATTGCTTGCTTAAAAGAAAGCTTTAGGTTCTGTAGAATCTATTGGACTCTTACACACAGTTGCGTTCCTACAACGCATGCCAGTGGGTGTTCCCGACGGTAGCTATGCAAATGACTTGAAGTATAACCGTAATTTCATTGGTTGGTACCGTCTGACGATTGGCTTGATTGGCCAGTGCCGTCTGTCGGTGCAGCAACAGCTGAACTTCTCAACGTGAGCGGACCCACAATTCAGTTCGGCAACGGATGACGTGAGCCCATGTAAAGTGAATGGAATGCGTCTCCAGCAACGCAACGCACGCAGCTGTGTGTAGGAGCCGTTAGGTTTAAAAAAAAAATGTTTATTAAACTTGCACTTGCAAATCATTGTTACAGTGGTGATGTGACAAGCGGCTCCTGTTTAATAATGGGTGAAATCGTCTGTTGAATAATTACATGGGAGTAGCAATCGTTATGTTATGTTGCTTTCTCTGCCCCCTCTTCCTGATCCTAACGTCTCTATGGTTTCAGCCTGGTCATCTACAGCTGCACGGACCCGGTGCAGCGGATCGAGCAGTGCCAGCGCGGCTCTCTGTACATGTGCAGCGTGGTGCAGGGCTGCAAACGTACCTACCTGTCCCAGCGCGACCTGCAGGCGCACGTTAATCACCGGCACATGCGTGCGGGCAAGCCCTCAGGCGGCCGCGCCGACTCCCACCATCATCACCCGCCCTCGGACGTGTCTGACCGCTTCCGTCTACCGCCGCCGCTGCTCCCTAAGCCGCACGTCATGATGCCACCGAGCATGGGTCACGGCGGGCACGACCCGTACGGGCAGCCGCCGCCACCGACGTCACACGACGACCTGCGCGGCGGACCGCCGCCACCATCGCCAGCCGACCTGGGGCCGTCTCGCTCGATGGCGCAGGAGACATTCCGCATCGCCACAGTCACCACACGCAAACACAGCAATCTCATCACCGTGCCGATCCAGGATGACCCCACGGGCCCTGGGTCGGGCCGGGACAACCTCCCCCAGTCAGGCCCCGGACCGTCGCAGCCTGGTCTGCATCACCCCGGGGACTACGGCAACCAACCAGTCGTGTCCCATCCGCACCACATGATGGCGCCACCCCCACAGTCTCACTACGGCCCTCCCCCACCGCCACCTCCCATCAACCCCCTCTCCCTGCAGCACCCCCCTCAGGGATCGGGCACCCCCCACATGGGAGTGTACAACCAGGCTCCTCCCCCACCCCTGTCCTCCGCGCCCCCACCCATCACCCCTCCCCCAGGACACCTCATGGGTCAGATGCCACCCTACATGAGCCACCCCCCTCCCGGGCCGCCCCCGCAGCACGGTGGGCCCCCGGTGTCCGGACCCCCTCCGCACCACTACAACCCCCAGTTCTCAGAGGACCAGGGCACACTCAGCCCTCCCTTTGCCCAGCCGGGGGGACTCAGCCCTGGGATGTGGCCGCCCACTAGAGGGCCTCCACCTCCCAGGATGCAGGGACCTCCACCTCAGGGCCAACTGCCCGGCCCCCACCACCCAGACCAGTCACGATATCGGCCCTATTACCAGTAAAGGCCACCCACCATCTCTTGCCAGCGTACTCTGTATGGTAGGATGTCTCTCGTCCTACTCTTTCCTGTCTGATTTAAGGAAAGAAGGCACACTGATTCTAGCCCAACTGTGATACTTAGCCGCCTCTGTGGAGCAAAGCTACTATGGGCTGTTTGCAGCAATGTCCACTCATATCTACTTCTTTTATAATGCTCTTTTTTTGTTGTTGTTTGAAAATCGTGTAAAAGAAACAACTTTTAGGGTTTTTTTTTTTTTCTTCCATCTGCATCATTTGTCACAGTGGGTGAGGGTAATGATGTTCTTAGCCCATGAATGTCAATAGAAGTGCAGGAAAGCCATGACTGACTTTTGAGCTTTGCAGGACTGGCATATGTTTGTCATTATTTTCTGTATTTTCGCAGTATTGTTGATTAAAAAGTCATTCATTCTTAACACAATTGTTGACATTTAGGGCATTTTTTTTAGATGATTGTGATCAAATAAAAAACAAATGACTGCTACAATAAACCAAGTCAGTTTAACTCATGGAGACAGATGATTACTTTCATTTGGAAATCGTTCATTAATATTAAGAGGACCCTTTTATTTTTGTTTTTTTGTATTATTTTTATTACAGTAGTCCCATTGAATTCTATGTTGTGCCTATACTTAGGGCACTGAAAGTGAGATTTGGTTTATCAGTGTATCAGGGTTTAGGAATTACAATAGTATAGTGGATATACTAAGAACTAGTTCATTAATTATTATTTTCATAAGGACTGTTTGTAACAGTCAAGCACATTCCGTTTTGAGAGTCCTCTGATCAACATATAGCCTAGTAGTTGCACTCATTCAATAAGTCATCCAAAAACATGTTTTCTGACAGAACTGTTTGCTGTATTTTAATTCAATGTCATCAGACCAGATGTCTACAAAATAATAAAGCTAGTCATCATTATGAGTTTCTAAGAGTCAGATATTGTGTGGCTGAACACATAAACAAGAACACGGTTTCTATAATTTTTATATAAAAATGTGAAAAAAGGTATGTATTATTGAATTCAAAATTGAGGAAAAGAGACAGCTTATCAAACTGTTGGATAAAAGATGATGCCATGCTTTTTTTCAGATGTGCATTTCAGAGAAAAAAAAGACTGCATTAGTGAGTTACAACTGGATGGACCTTTTGGAATAACTGATGCAAAGAGATTTGTTGACACGGGAAGGAGTTTCATCGCTAGATCTGGGTGGAGGAAACCTGCGGAGAAAACATATCAGTGTCTAACACTGGACTGGTCTGTCTGATCTGGTATTACGAGCGTAGTTTGCTCATATCTCTCAGACAACAAAAATCACATCAGTATTCCTGCCTTTAAGTCACTCTGGATTTTATCAAAGGTAATGACAACATTGATGGTTGTGCAACAGATTTGGTTTCACTGAACATCCCTGTTAAAGAAATGTGATTGATCATAATGGAAGCTGTGCTCAGATACCTCTGCCTGGATGTAAACATCTTTCAGCTCGTCCTTGCGTGTGTTGTCTTGTTTCCTTTGCACGTACATCATGGCATCGTGAAGCGTTGGGAAGAACATAGATATCCTGATCTCGTCGTCAAAAAACTTAGACCTGTAGAGTTTGTCCAAAATATCCACTGCAACAGCAAGTTCAGATTCGAGTTAAAGCCTGCCTGAGACAAACGAGTCAGAAACTCTGATGGTTTTACAGTGTGATTGAGTATGAACTGATAACACACAGGTAACCTGATGTTTTATGTGATTTATATGGTTGAGGAAATCTTAGTGCTGCCAGATTCATTGATTCCCCAGTACATAGATTATTATCTATGTGCTGAAATTGAGAAATGGAGTTATGTGCAATGGCCATGAAGCCTCTTGAACATTACATTAGCACACAGCAAGGTATCAAGAGAATCAAGCAAGGACACAGTGAGGACAGGTCAGACTAGGCAACATATTTCAGTATCCAGTGGCATCAATAGGCAGATATGCAAGGGAAAATTTAACTGATGATATTGCCATGGCATGTTTGCATAGGGCCAGGCTACTGGCCACCAAGTGCTACGTACCATCACAGGACACTATGTAGACCTCCACATCCACTCGTATGAATTCTTTTAATGCCTGAAAATTCAAGATACTTTTAGCTTGCCGTTTTTCCTCATCAGGAGTACATTTTTGATTTTTCTCCTTTTTCTTAATAATAGAAGAATACAGAATATTAAACATGTATGTTCATGTAAGCTTGGAGAATTAATAGCCTCTGCGCTCTTAGAGAGAGACCTACAGCTTTGAGGCCTTTCATGGCGGACGTGTCGAGAAAGGACACGGCGGCGAAGTCCAGGACGAGACTGTGGATGGGCACTGGGGGTACACAGATGTTGGCGGGGAGCTGGGAGTTCCAGTTGACCTGCACGGGCAGGTCGGAGTAATCAGGGGGCAGGTCCAGATCCTCCATGTTGCGTTCGTCCTCCGACTCATCAATGGGGGAGGAACCAGTGGGCGCAATTCCTCGCTAAGTGTAGAATGGTCAAGGGTCATTGTGCATGTGTACTGGTATGCAAAACTGTTTGAAGTATTTGAATGTAAGAAAATTGCAAGCTGAAAGGAATATATCGTAGCTTCCAGTGGTCAGATCCATGGAAATGTTTTGTGGCTTACCAGCCAATAAATTATACATGTTGCTAGTGCTATACACATATTAGGATTCAATTGTTTCACAAATAGCATCAATATGTTTGAAACATACCCTTGTAACCAATAGTGACCCCTTCTTCCGGATCTTCCTCAAGGCCTTGTTCCGCTTCCTTAACACTCTTAGAGGACTGAACCCCACCTGAGAATGACAAGATTTATATATTTACCCATTGCTATCAGATTATCAGCATTTAAATAACAGTGATGGATATGTTTGAATATACAGAAATATAGTATGGGGCATACAGCTTCCGTTAGCTTCGTCCTGAAGAACTCAATGTTGGCAAAGAATATGGGCGAGGGGATTCTGAAGATCATCACTCCTTCTGGTTCTGAGATCTGGCAGCACATAAGATTAGATTAGATTTTAGATTCAACTTCATTGAAAAATAAAGACAGATATGTACAGCTATGCAGAAACAGTAACATTATAAGAGTAGTAAGAATAAGTGTATGTGCAGGATGAATAGTATGAAGAGCACTGTGGATTGGATACGGTGTTGCGGGGGGGTCCGCCTTCTTGTTGTCCCTGGTTGCCCGCCTCCTTGTTGTCCCTGGTGGACCCCTCTTATGTAGAAGCCATCAGGCACAGGCAAGGAGGCATCAGGCAGGGGCGGTGGGGGGCTTAGTTGGTTGGTTGTCACCAGGGTGCAGAGCTAGAGTTCAGTAAGGTGACAGCAGTCTGTGTTCAGGGTGAGAACAGTCTTTGATGATGCTGGACGCCTTACGCAAGCATCGCTTGCTCTGGTGGATGGCCTTGATGGAGGGGAGTGAGGAACCGATGATGCGTTAGGCAGTTTTCACCACCCTCTGAAGTGCCTTTCGGTCGTAGGCAGAGCAGTGGCCATACCAAACTGTGACACAGTTGGTGAGGATGCTCTCGATGGTGCAGTGGTAGAAGTTCACCAGGATCTGAGGAGACAGGTGGACTTTTTTTAGTCTCCTCAGAAAGAAGAGACGGTGGTGAGCCGTCTTGATCAGGGTAGAGGTGTTGATGGTCCAAGAGAGGTCCTCAGAGATGTGGACACCCAGAAACTTGAAGCTGGTGACACGCTCCACTTCAGTCCTGTTGATGAGAATGGGGGTGTGTGTGCTAGCTTTAGACTTCCTCACAATGGGCTCTTTGGTCTTCTTGGTGTTGAGAGCCAGGTTATTGTCAGTGCACCACAATGTTAGGTGATGGACCTCCTCCCTGTAGGCCATCTCATCATTGTTGATGATGAGACCAATCACCATAGTGTCATTTGCAAACTTGACAATGGTACTAGAGCCATGTACAGGTGTGCAGTCATGGGTGAAGAGGGAGTAAAGGAGAGGGCTCAGCACACATCCCTGTGGTAGGCAGGTGTTCCGGGTGATGGTTGAGGAGGTGTGTTTATCTAACCTAACAGACTGAGGTCTGTTGGTTAGGAAGTCCAGAATCCAGTTACAGAGAGAGGTATTGATGACCAGTTCACTGAGTTTGGTGGTGTCATAAGCACCATTCATGAGCAACCTGTTTACTCTGTTCTTATGTACACAGAAACAGTTGTCACTTTGGAGGAGTTGAGGATGTTCCTACTCACACAGAGGTAATCCTTGCGGTCTCTGTACAGATCGGTGCCCGAGATGTTGGCCATCACTGCACAACGTGGGCTGGAGAAAGAGCCAACATGCTGTCAACATGCTGGTGAATGATGCTGAACCACCATTCACCAATATTGAAAATTCTCAAATTTCACAAGCCAAACTCATGTTAAAGTGTAAGTTCAGTGTTAACTGTTGTACAAGCTCACCACATGCAGCCCATCGGAAAAAGAATGAGACAATTTGGGACAACGTAGGCCAGGTGATGAGCTTGAACAACTTGAACGACTATGGTTCAATGTACACTGAACTTACACTTTAAGGAGCAATCTCTCATGTACTCTACCCAATGTTAAGAAAACATTATGTCAAACTGTTAAAAGATGAAGGTTGTCCTTGGTATATCACATCTCCAAATGCTTAAAGATTTCACATTTATCGCTGACCTTCGGTTACTAACCCACTAACCCTTGAATGCCTCTGCCCGCGGCACTTCACCACCAAAGCTAAATGTCTGAACTCACAACTGAGCCCTGAAGACGACTGTGAGCAGCTCGATGCCCAGCCCCGCGGCCAGCCCCAGGTCCAGCCCCAGCAGGATGGACGCCACGCACGTCCCCAGCCACACCACCTGGAGGAGTGAGAAAGCTACACAGTTTTTTCTTTCCACACATTTTGCTTTTAGCTATATAGGGTGCAAAGTGTTATAGAATCGATGTTGCAGTGCAACGTTGATTCAATGATTTAACGTTGACAAAATAATGTTGATTTAACATAATCAATGACTAATTGCTATCTGGGTAGGTTCCGAGGACACACTTTGCATATTGTGTATCAACAACACTCAATAACCTTAAACACAACATTTCATAACAATTTGACAAATAGGCTTACCTAGCCCTCTAGCTTACGAGACTCAGTGGCTGTGCAGTGTGTACCCGCTTCCTTATTTGGGTTCTGAGTTGCCAGTTTTTATGACAAAAGGGTTGAAATTGAAAGTAGCCTAAGTCATTGTGTAGGCTGTGTAGGGTGTATATCATACCCAAATTGGCAACCCGGGAAATGTCAGACTAAGAGAAAAAATTAAGGGATCCGTAATTTTGAAATTAAGTTTGATTGGTCATGCAAATATCAGGAGTTTCCCGGGGGAAATAACAAAACGGGAGGGCAGGGAGATTACCTTGAAATACGGGAAAAACGGGAGTTTGTAGGTAGGCTATGCCTTAGCATCCACTGTCTGATCTCCTCTCTCCACATATCTCCATTCATAAAGATTATAACAGGTGTTCATATTTCTCTGATTTCATTTGAGTCAACTGACACATGAATTCATTACTGAATCTAACTAAATCAAGATCACAGTCTATTTGACATATTTATAAGACATAAAATTATATGAACATAAATCTCATAGACTGGTGGTTATTTGATTCTTGATTTTCAAACATGTTTTTTTTTTCTTCTCAAAAGTGCTCTTTAAAAAAGTATTTAATTAATGAATTCTCATTAGACGTGTTGGTGATTGGACAAGCTGGAGATGGCACCCACTCACACAGTCCAGCCGGTCTCTCCCCCACAGGTAAGGCACTTCAGTCACCTGTAGCAGCATCCCCTTCAGGTTAATAATCACCAAGGCACCTAGGACAGACTGAGTCAAGGAAAGCACAAAGTGTTAAGTACTGCATGGACCAGTACTGTATGATGCATAAGCTCTCTGAGTTTTGGCATGTTTTGCTTATGGAGCAATGCTTTGTAATGCTTTCTGATAGTGTATGGAGACAAAACAATGGCAATAATATTTTGTACTTGTGAAAAGATATTCACATAGTGTAATAGAGTTTTCCAGCTGTATAAAACAATTTGTGCTTGTGCACAGAAACTTTGTACTTGTAGAAATATTCTGTGCATGTGCGAAATAAATTGTCTTTGAGGATATGATTTGCACATGTGTAGAACCGTTTTGTAGCTGTGGAATTAATTTGTCTGTATGCAATACAAATAGGCCTATCTGCAGAATTATTTTGTGCCCATGTGAAAAACGTGTGACAAAAAGGGTGACATCCATCGTTCGTGTGCAACACTGGATGTACAAAGCTACAAAACTTTTTTACAGACACAAATTTTGGCAGTGTTTTGTCTGCGTTTCTGTGGCCAGTCAGGGGTAAATTTACTTGGCTACTTTTACAACCTTTTGTGTTGTAAAAGTTTTGTATTGTGTTTGTGTTGGTATGTAAATGTCCAGTTCAAAACTAACATTGGCAGAATGATTGATGCTGGATTTGAACCAAAGATCCTTAGATCAAATCTCACTCCTCTAACCACTGTGCTACATCACTTTAAAATTGCAAACCTTTTTAAAACTTAAAGCTTTGGTTGCTAGGTAACAATGAACAAACTCACAGATCGTAATTCTTGATTTTGCTTACAAACTGACAGTTTTATGTGTTTACTAGACAAATCTTTTGAAATTAAACACTACGTTTCCATCAAAAAGCTTGTTATAAAAGGCATAACTTTGTGTGTGTGTGTGTGTGTGTGTGTGTGTGCATGTGTGTGTGTGTATGTGTGTGTTCAGAGTGAGAGTGTGAGTGGTACCTTTGGCAAGGGTTCGAGCAGGAACCCGATCGCCACAGTGACAATCATTGCCATCATGGCCGAAACAAGACTTGCAATCTAAGCATACAACAGATGGAGAGCATGTTAATGTTAACAGATATATGGATAGCACGTTGAATCTCAGATTTCTGTTGTTTTCAAGAGTATCGAATGCATTTCAGTGTGCTTCATATCAAACTGTAAAATCTGGACAGAGACTTGTAATGTCTTTAAGGTCCTAGCTATAATAGGGAAATAGGTTTTACAAAAACATTGACCTAGATTCAGGTGGACAGAGATGCCCTGTGCTATAAATAGGTTGTTCGCATGTTTTGGCAATCTTTTATTGCTTTCAGATGACTGTTTATTGTCTGTGCCATATCATCAAGTCAACACCTTGGATTCAGCTTGAACAACCACACCGGCTCACAGTTCAAGTTGTGTCACAGTATTGTTGTGCATGTATCACAGTGTGTATGTGTGTGTAAATGCAGTGTAAATGCAGTTCGATACAAATCACATTTGTCCATTGAATAGGCGAGAGCTGTCACCCTGGCAAGCCTGAAATCAGATCTAACCAAGTAAAAAAATAAATAAAAAAAACTGCACTCTGATCACAGCACAACAGAGCCCGTCCCACTGGTACAGCAGTCAGAGCACATGATCAGCAGTAGTGAAGGTGCTCTATCACAGTTTGTTGGAGTGTTGGTTTACTTGTGTCTTCCCCCCTGTGCTCTCCTGCACTGCTGTCCTCGAGGGGGCCGTACTCGCCACAGTCGATCTGAACAACGCACCAACAATGTTGCTGGCCCCAAAAGCCACCAGCTCCTAGCAGAGAGGGATACAAATGCAGTTATATACCTTTGTTAGATTGACAGCATATAATGTAATGAATAACCTTAACTGACTTATCATTTTTATGGTGGCATTTTTTTATTGGAGGTGAAACTACTTTTTATAATTGAGACAGTGATGGAAAATATGTTTGTGTCACACTGCAGGCATTGTTTCAGATCTCAAAATCTCATTCAGCTATGTCCAAGTGCAGATTATTTATATTTTATGTGCATGGAATGTAAAGATAGCTAGATGTCCGCTTCCAATGTGTACACAGGTCTGCAAACACAAAGTACCTAATCTAAAAGTTATGTAAATAATGCCAATTCCTTCATCAGACTTTGAACAGTGCTGACCTGGTTTCCATCAATGACATAGTCATGTTTGACAGCAAAGACCTTGGCCACAGAAAAGGCCACCGCAAATCCCACTATAGCCATGGGGATCGCCTCTGCTATGCTGCATTCCATGACTTCCACATTTGGAAGCATTGGGGACTCATATCTGAGAAAAGAGAAGTACATTGTAAAAGGGTAAACATGGACAATCTGAATACTTGATAATTGGATGGAATGGAGAATTTGAAATAAAATTAATAACTGAATGTATTTACTTTACGTAAATACGGAAGCGTATTGCTGCCACACTAAAAAAAAGGCTCAGTATTACGTAATTATGTGAAATAAGTTTCGTTATCTTGAAATAACGTGATAAATATCTTCTAAAAACGTGAAAATATCATATCTTGAAATAACGTGATAATTTCATGTAATAACGTGATAAATATCTTATTAAAATGTGAAAAAGATATTGTTATAACAAGAAACTTTTCACATAATTACGTGATACTGAGCCTTTTTATTTATTTTAGTGTGGCAGCAATACGCTTCCATAACTTAATAAGATACAAAATGAACAGAACATTTATTCAGATTATATAGTTTATACTGTTCTCACTGACCCCTTCACCATCTGACCCACCACGTCTATCCTGAACCGCTCCTTGAAGTTGAAGCCATACGATACGCTGCATGCAATTATGGTCTAGTACAAATAAACAACTTAATAAACAAGTACAGTAATCAAGGTTTTCTTATGTAAGACTGGATATGCAAAGCAGAAAACAGTGCCCTCACCATAATGACTTCTATAGGTATTGGCACCGGAAGCTTTGACTTGTACTTGTCATTGATCTCCTTCACTACAAACACAGCTAGCATGATCACCATGGACATCACCAGGTCACAAATATTGGTGGAGGTGATCTGGGAGAAGATTTTCTCCAGTGTCTGTGATAGGAGACATCAAAAGAGACAGCACTACATTACATTTACCATTTGTGAGTATTCACCAATGTGCTTAATGACACTAATGTTTTTTTGTGTGTGAAATAGGATTAGGTTACAGGTGAGCATCCTGTCAGGATATTGGTCTTTATTTGCCTACAGGTGGACAGCTGACACCCTCGCACTACAACTCACATATATAAGGGACAGCGGCCCACTTATTCCAGGTACAGTGAGACCCAAGATGAACTTTAGCTGCGACACCAGGATGAGGATGGCTGCAGCCGCGGTGAAGCCGGACACCAGGGTGTCCGACAGGTAGATGACGATGAAGCCTGCTTGCAGCAGTCCCATCCCCAACTGAGTGGAAAGAAAATGGAGGACAATGGAAGGCAAAGATACGTTATGACATTTCAACACAATGTCATTGTTTGGACAGATCTTGTGAATCCTGTTAAATATGACGGGTCAGTAAATCAGCAAAAAAGACAAAGGACAAACATGCCACCTTCAGCAAAACAAAGAATGCTTAGATAAATAATTACCACATGACAGATTGACAAGTCACATAGAGTTTGTTTCATTTCACATTGCTCACATTAGGTTACCTCAGTCTCAAAAGTTACAATAAAATAGTGTAATCACAGGTGAGGTGTGTACTGAAACTCTAAACCAAACCAACTCGGACTTTTATAGATCCGCTGCCTTGTGTTTCACTGAAACATGAGCTCTGCCAAAGCATCCCTGACAACGCACTTCAACTGCCTGGTTTCCAACTCATCCGAGTGGACCGCAACCCAGAACTTTCAGGGAAAACGAAAGGTGGAGGAATCTGCTTCTACGTAAACGAAGGTTGGTGTACAGGTGTTACAGTGCTGGACATACAGCCCACACTGAGACTGTCTTCATAAACTGTAAGCCCTTTTATTCTCCGCGGGAATTCTCTTCATTTGTTATGGCCTGTTTCTACATTCTACCACAAGCCTGCATAGTAGACGCACTACAACAGCTAGCTGAACAGATATTGAGAAAAAACACCATTATCGCCATTATTGTTGGGGATTTTAACAGTGCTAACCTCAAACTCCCTAAATACAGACAGCATATCAAGATTCCCACCAGGGACAAAAACACATTGGACCACTGTTACACCGTTTTAAAAGATGCCTATTGCGCCGTTCCCGTGCAGTTCTAGGACTCTCAAAGAGAATCAAAGAGCAGTAGGCTTGCTTTGACTGCACCAACAGAAGCGCTTTTGAAGCTGCAGCTACAGACCTCAATGACCTCAATGATACTGTAACATCTTACATCAGTTTTTGCAAGGACATCTGTGTGCAAACCAAGACCTTCCACTGTAAAAAAAACTCTCTGCGTTTACTTAAGGCAACACATTTCACTAGCTTTTTTGAGTAATTTCATAAGTATATAAGTATATACTCTTTTGATCCCGTGAGGAAAAATTGGTCTCTGCATTTATCCCAATCCGTGAATTAGTGAAGCACAATCAGCACACAGTGAACACACAGTGAGGTGAAGCACACACTAATCCCAACGCAGTGAGCTGCCTGCTACAGTGGCGCTCGGGGAGCAGTGAGGGGTTAGGTGCCTTGCTCAAGGGCACTTCAGCCGTTCCTACTGGTCGGGGTTTGAACCGGCAACCCTCCGGTTACAAGTCCAAAGCGCTAACCAGTAGGCCACGGCTGCCCCAAAGCCGCATTCCCTGACCGGGAAATATATATTAATTCCAACTAATATATTGACTCTAACCAAAAACAAGTCTAAATAACAACTCAAAAATCCAAACAGATCAAACAATGTTTTTATTTTCAGTCAGTTTGAACACCCCTGACCTACAGTAGGCTACCCTCCAGAATTATTGGCACCTCTGCTAAAGTTGACTAAAAAGAGGAATATAAAATCATCTTTTGGAAATTGATCTTAATGCTTTAAGTAAAAAAAAAATGAGGGAATATCCAACCTTTAAGGACTTATTTTAAGGACACGACTCCCCAGGTACATATGCCAGGATCTTGTTTGTGGACTTCACCTCGGCATTCAACACCATCATGCCTGAACTCCTACATCAGAAGCTCATCCAGTTCTCAGTGCCTGCCTCTACCTGTCAGTGGATCATCAGCTCTTTGACTGACAGGCAGCAGCATGTCAGACTGGGGAGCATCTCATCCAAAACCCGGTCCATCAGTAAAGGCGCCCCACAGGGGTGTGTCCTTTGCCCACTGCTCTTCTCCCTCTACACTAATGACTGCACCTCAAAGAGGCCATCTGTAAAACTCCTGAAGTTTGTAGATGACACCACCGTCATTGGTTTGATCCAGGCTGGTGACGAGTCTGCTTACAGGCAGGAGGTGGAACAGCTGGTCCAGTGGTGCAGTCAGAACCACCTGCAGAAGTGAAACCTGAAGTTTAATCTGCCTAAGGAGCTGCTGCCCACTTTCTAATCAGGCATCATTCAGTCTGTCATCTGCACCTCCATCACTGTCTGGTTTGGGTCAGCCAGCAAACGGGACAGGGCCAGAATGCAACGGACAATTAGGGCTGCAGAGAGGATCATTGGAGCTTCCCTTCATCCAGGACCTGTACCGGTCCATGGTCAGGAAAAGGGCAGCAAAAATCTCTACAGATCCCTCACATCCTGGTCACAAACTGTTCAACCTCCTTCCCTCTGGTAGACGATACAGGGCGCTGTTTGCCAAAACCAGCCGACAGAGACAGCTTCTTCCCCCAAGCAGTCACTCTGTTGAACACTCAGAAACAGCCCCCACCCTCATACTGAACAAGTCAACACTGTTCTGCTCATCTACCTCATGTGTACTTCAACCTCACAGTTACAGTATTGTTATTAATACATTATCATTGCACTGATCTGCCTTGCACTAAATTTATATTTAATCTTAAACTTAAACCTCAGTCTATACTGATATTGCACTATTCCCACCCTCTTTTCAACTGTATATTGCATCTTGCCTGTGCCTGTTGAGATGTCTACGACTTGGCAACCTTGACAGGGACATTGCATTACCCTATACCACCCGTAGTGTCTATTTATTTATGTACATACTGTATTTATTCTTATACATGGCCATATTCTACTGCCCTTCATTCTATTCTAACTGTTCTGTTTTTATTCTTTTACTCTTTTTATGTTTTTTATTTTTATTCTTTTACGTTAAGTGTGTTGAGAGCAAAGATTAACCAGAGTCAAATTCCTTGTTTGTTTACGCAAACCTGGCCAATAAAGCTGATTCTGATTCTAACACACACCTGGATCAGTCCGGTGAGAAAGGTGACAGAGGAGGCGACGAGGACCCTCTGCTCATTTGGAGTGAGTCCCTCAAAGCCGGTTATGTTGGCTGTAGGCCCTGTGTCTGGCACCAGACGTGTCACCACCTGCCCCACCATGAGACTCAGAACTGGGAAGGAGCCTGGAAACCACAGATGTGTGGGGGGCTACATGTAGATGTTTACATTGTGCCAAAATTACAATAAACATCTCAGAGGAACTGCAAGAGTGGGCTTGATCAAGTGCAGTTTACCAAAAGGATCGCAGAAGTACCTCATTTTTGAAAATCAGGGCACACGGATGAAAAGTTATCTGCATTAACGCAACATCCAATAAGCCAAAACACATAAATAAAGTGGTTGCTATGCTGGTTGCTAGGGTAATCATGCTGGCTGCTATAGTGGTTGCTAGGGTAACATTATAGTGGTGGTTGCTAGGTTGTTGCTAGGTTCATTAGGTTGGTTGCTAGGGTAATTAAGATGGTTGCTAGGGTAATTTGGATGGTTGTTATGGTGTTGCTAGGGTACGTAGGGTGGTTGCTATGCTAAATAACATGGTTGCTATGGTGGTTGCTAGGCTAATCATGTTGGTTGCTATGGTGGTTGTGCTGCATGCATGCTTGTACGGTATATGCATGCAACAAAATAGAAAGTGGAGTAACAGCACTTACAGCATGTTATGTTAGCATGGATTTTCCTTATTAATTTAACAAGCCAATTAGAATCTTGTAAGCACTATTTCTATTTTACATAGTCTGCTGTTCTAAAACTATTGTTCTGTAATACCCCACTGTTTCTCCCATGTGATATTGCTGCATAACAATGATTGTGACTATTGTGTCCTCACCCACTGAGATGTGCCGGGAGGTGCCCAGGAAGAAGTAGACTATTGCGGGGAAGAAGGCTGTGTAGAGCCCATAGCTTGCAGGCAACGAGGCCAGCAGGGAAAAGGCCAAGCCTGCAGGACATCACATCAACATTAGAGAGGGAGAGTGGCACTTTAGGTACACAGGGTTTACATGTTTTATGTCTGACCTATTGCAAAAAAGATCAAACTTATGAACTTATGAAGTAAATATTTTAAAGGGACACCAGGCAAGCCCGATGCTTTTTCTCTACAAAGCCCCCACTAGCGCCTGTACGTGTTGATACGTGTGCGAGCCCTCGCTCGGTCTGAAGCTCTTTTCCTATTCTTTGCATCTTCCGTCAAGGGTTTTCGCTGCTTCTTCGCCGGCTCTGCCATTATACACACGTTTGCAACAATCACTAGCATTTCGTTAGCCTACCCCTGTGCTGGGGATGCAGGATGTAAACTGATCCTGCTTCTTGCGATGTCTGAGACTGAAGGTCAGCGGGTGGGATACACCAAACTTGAAATCGGGATATTCTTCCTACAGGCAGTAGGGGCGGGCAAGAGAGTCTTCATTCGCCCTGTAATGAGTCATTTAACCATATACTTATTACGAAGATGATTAATTAACACGAAAACGTTGCCTGGTGTCCCTTTAAGTTTGTTTGTACTTGTTTGGTGCTCTTTCTTACTCTCTCTCTCTCTCTCTGTGTGTGTGTGTGTGTGTGTGTACATAGGCTACTTAAAAGTCTTGATTTTCTTATCATGTTTGACATCATTTGTACATCAGCATAGAACACAAGGAAATTGCGAAAGGTGTGTGCAACAGGGCCTTATCGTGCAGTCCCTCACTGTCATTTGGATTGCTCTCATTTGCATCCAGAACACCTGCTCCTTAGCCTAGAAATCTAGACGCACCCTAGTGGCAGCAAATGTAACTCTCCGTTGGCTTGTGAGCTGGAAAAAACAAACTTCGGTCAGGCCAATCACATCGTGTATAGAGTCGATGGATGGGCTTAACATAATGACGGCAGAGTTGCGACGGTTCCGCGTGAATTCCCTGCTACTTGAAAACAGTGAAGATGGATGCTGCTGCTGACGAACAGCGCGACTGGACTTAAAAGTTTGATCAACTAGTCAACTACCTCCGCTGGTGGGAAAATGCATGGGACTCCTATTGCGTTCAAAGGGAATTTGAAAGATAACCGTTTATCCCGCCCCTCGAAATCGAAACTCAATCAGGCCGATGAAATCGTGTATAGAGTCGTTAGGTGGGCTTAACATAATGATTGATGGCAGAGTTGCAACGGTTTGGCTTGAATTCCCTGCTACTTGAAAACAAATAAGATGGATGTTGCTGTTGGCGAACAGTGTGACACAGGGTTCCTACACATTTTCCATTTCAAAATTCCATACTTTTCCATACTCAAATTTCCAAACTTCTCGGTAGATTTTTCTGACCATATTCTCGACATTGCGGCCACTTCTGGTTTGGGATAACTCGGTGAAAACAAAGGTATGGACAACTGAAGTGAACTAAAAAATGACACTTAATATTCGCCATTTAGCTGGTTCATTTTTAGTTGTAGGCCTATCTTAGTTGTACCATAGTTGTATCTTGACGATGGGGACTGACAGTTAAGCTACACAACAGTAGGAATGGTTCATTATGACCTGAGTGAAGTGATTAGTACTGCAAATGCAATAGTCTGGAAACACAAATATTTCTCCATACCCTTGTTTCTTTTTTCCATACTTATCCAGACCTGGAAATAACTAAAATCAAATTCCATACTTTTCCAGGTTTTCCATACTGCGTAGGAACCCTGCTTTATTAAGTTGGCAAACGTTTGAACTAGCCAACTAGCTCCGCTGGTGCGAAACGCATGGGACTCATAGCGCTGCCGCTGTCCTATTGCGTGCAGAGGGAATTTGAAAGACAACTGATTATCCCGCCCCTCGGACTGAGCACTGCGAACGGTGAGTGCCCAGACCCTACATTTTAATGTGGGTCTGGCTCATAGACTATATATATACAGTCTATGGCAGGGGTCTCAAACACCCGGCCCGCGTCCGGCCCAATTCCGGCCCGCGACGTATGTCAAAATAATAATGTAATCCGGCCCTTGAGACTATTTTTAATTGCGACAAACAACGATACTGATTAAAATAGACGATAGTTCCAAGTACGGTGACAAATCTCATTTGTACTCTGCTCCACTATGTAGACATCCAGAGCTTCATTCAAACCCAAAATCGCTGCGCAAAGTTTTCAGGAAGGCTACACGCGAGAAACACAAAGACGTGCATTTGTAATGACGCGGAAGCGATGCAGGCCATAGTGTTGCATAAATTGAAGCATAAATTAAGCAGAAATAGGCCTAGGCTACACCAAATGTTGAAAAACGTTTACGTGTGATGAAGTCTTAGGTAGGCTATGTTATTCACCTATTCTAAATCTGAAGGAGAATATCCTTTTGGAGATTATGATCCATCGTCTATTGAATGGAGGTGCGTCTGCGTGTAGCCTATACGACGGTGTCCACTAAGCATACCATGCTTATTTCGACCCTCTGCCCAACATAGCTTGGAGGTTGCAGTGGTAATCGTGATGATAGTGTCCGTAATGGACGTGATACAGACAGCAGGGCTAGTAGAAATAGGGCTCTAAACTACAAAGTCACCCGCAATATAATGCGAACTTCTGGGTACTCAGATTACCCGCGATAGGAACTGATTTGACCAGAATACTTAATTGTAGGCCTTGTGGTTTAGAAACCATAAACATCTTAGGTGTTGGTATACATCTTAGGTGTTTTCCTGTTAATTTGTTATGTGGGTAGGCCTAATATGAAAAAAGGAAAGTAAACCTGCTCAAATATGTTCATCCAGTATTTACTAAAAGGTGCATATCATTTGAGGTGCTTGCCATCCAGTGGCAAATTAGATGGGTAAATTTACCCCCTTCATAAACTTTTGTTTTAAGCTACTCAAAGATTTTTACATTTACAGTAGGACTTTATCTCTGACCACTTTCAAGCCACGGCCTTTTGAAATTTTGATATAAAAATCCAATGGTGTTGCTTTCTTATATTTTATTTGGTGTGAAACACACACATACCTGTTTTTATGCTTTTCATTTGTTTTATAATTTGTATTAATATTTATTTTATCATTATTTTATTTATAAGCTAAGGTTGCTAGCACAGGTGTCTAAAACTAGATAAAAACACTTGCACTTTCTGTTTGCAGTTTTGTATGGTATTTGAAAAAAAGAACATTGCATTTTCAGAAATAGCCGGCCCTCCAATCAGATGACTTTGGCAGAATTGGCCCCCAGCTCATTTGAGTTTGAGACCCCTGGTCTATGGTCTGGCTAGTCAGGCTAGTAAAAATCTTGTTTTTCCTTACTAATATTAGTGTCATCCAGCTAACATATTGCTTAATTCCTTTGACATTTTGTTCCTTTATAAATTGTAATGTAATATAAAGGTACGTTTTTGAATGTCATTACTCTGACATGTGAGGGATAACGGCCACCGACGTGACCTGTTGAACATTCAGATGAACATTGTTGAACGTTCAGATGAACATGGTGACATTTTTGTGAAATTCATGAAGTGTGTCAACAACATCCTCACATGGCCATCGGACCAAAGACAGATCCCCTGTTGGGTGCCATTCCAACATATAATTTGTTGTGTCAGTGTGCCAGACATCTATGGACGCACTGCTCGCCAATACGAACTTGACCAAAATGACCATGACAAAATGATGCCACTGCTTCCACAATTTCTTGGATAATACTTAAAGACACTATTCCATTTAATTTTCAATTTAATTTTATTTGGAGTGACAAGGGCAAGGAAAAACTCACTTTTATTTGTAGTGTTCTTACACTATGTAACATTCTTGTTATTTAGTTTGAAAGTTTGATGGCGGGTCTCTTTCATGGGGGATAAGGGGTTAATCTGTGACAGTCTCAGTATTTAATTGTTTGCCGTCACTGAGCATAATACTAAGTTATTTCCACTATTTTCATGCTTTATCATCACTAAATTCCCCCTGATCTACATTCCAGACTTCTGGAAACAATGTCCAAAATGGTGCATTATGAAGAATAAAATTAATATTATGGAGCTTCATAGTCAACATTTTTATTTCATTAAAAGAAAGAACGAATGTGTATCTTTATCTGGTATAAATCCCATTAGGATCATCAAGTGCCCACATGGTCATTTGGGGGTCCAAATATGGGGTTCCAAAAAAGTCACATTTGCCGGAGAGGGTTTTTGGACCCTCATAAAACCCCCACCAGTGGTACCATAACCCTCAAATTAATTTTGGAAAGAGCAAAGTTCCCAAACATAACAAATAATCCTGTTTAGAATAAATATGATCATTAATCGTGGTGCTACGGCCACCCAAAAAGTGAAAAATCACACATGCCGTCAACATTTTTTAGGACTTTGGTGACCCACCTCTCACCTAAACAGTAAGGAATGTTGATTCTGTTTTGTGTAGTACAGGCTACAATGAACTACCACACCAGTTTCCAGCCTTCTACCACTATTAGAACAGACGTTATGGGCTTCCAAAAATGGCAAAGGATGAAATGTGAAATTCCAACGTGTCAATTAGGGCCGTGGCACTCGAATTTCAAATGGACGGCACGGGCAAACCGTTTGAGATATTGACCTGAAACTTCAGATTCCTCAGTTTGGTAACATAAGGCATATTTTCACCGCTTTTCAGCCAAATCTGAGAGGTACCATGTACATGATACCCCGATTTTGGCTGTTTTCACTTGGAATGACCCACTAGCTAACTAAATGTAACTAAATGTAAATCTAACTAATGTAAACTAAAACATGGACGACCGCCACGATAAGCTGATACACGATTTGTTTTTGTCTGTTCTGGAGCCGTATATGTAAAAGCACTGCATTTCACTATGTAAGATAACTGGGTATACTTTGACCGTAGGCTATATCTTCATGCAAACAGATAATTCACGCCACAAAACAAGAAACAACAAGTTGTGTGAAAATGGCAGTGTCTAAAACAACCCTACACGAGAAGTAAAGTTTATAGCCTATTCCTTGAAGTTTTAATTCTCAAGTGTGACTCCACAGGCGCCACCATTATCCTCCGACTTATTTTGGTGAGGTCGGGTTAGGTCGAGCTCCCCGAGTTCGCCGGTACGAGGTTCCACTTCGACAGGCATTCCACTGCACTTTTCTTAGTTGTGGAGGCAGGATAAGTCCCACGTCCCACTGGTTTGGATGGGCTCTGGAACGTGCCATATGAGTTGTAGCACTATCTTATTGCGTGCAGAGAAAATTTGAAAGACAACTGTTTATCCCGCCCCTCGGATTAAGCAGTGCCAGTTCCCAGACCCTACATCTTGATGTGGGTCTGGCTCATCAGGCTATCGGTTGACCGATATCTTTCCCGAAGTGAAGTGTGTTCAAGTGTTTCGTGACCTTGGAGCACAGCCACTAGTCCAGTGACAACCAAGCCACAGAAACAGTGCCAACGCCTGTGTGTCTTCTAGTGTGATGATAATTGATCCTGGGTTTGTTAATTACCTTGAAGCACCGCCACTAGTCCAGTGCTGACCCCAGAGACGATGTCATTCAGCAGCCACTCCTTTAACCGGTAGATTCTCAGCCAGCCAATGATGGGCATCAGAGACAGGGCTGCATTCTTAGCACGTTTGGAGTCACAACTGGATTTGGAAAAATGGCCCAGACATCCATGTAAATGCCATGTGCTAGCCTCTTGCTAGAGAGTACACCTTCAGTGGAGTACATTATCAGATGAATATAGTTAGATGAATTAGTGTCTGTAGATAGAAATTGTGATAATATGTAGATTTGGGTAGTTTGGTCTTTTCATGTAGCCTTGGCAACTAGCCATCTAGTATAGGCCTGAATAATATGCACATAAAATGACATTTGTTAAACTCACCTCAACATTTTGCAATCATTTAGCCCTCCATGCTAAAGTCACTGTTAACACCACAAACAGTGCTACATGCAAGACTTATCATTATTTTTTTACTCTTATGAGACAAGGGTACACTTTTGTGTAGTCTGATGTGAAATGGGTGTTAAATGTTTCTTTTTGGTGGCACTCTGCCTCTGCCATTCATGGCTCCAACAATCTGGGTACTTTCCGTTTTTTTGACACATCCGGGCATTTTTAGGTGAAACTACCCGGAAATATTTGAATAAGGGTCTATGAGAATTTCAGTGCATTACATTTTTGAACCCCACCCAAGTGTTATATAGCTATTTATACCGATCTAATGCTATGGCCAGCCAGCAGACGAGTTATACAAACTCTCTTCCAAGTCCTGACCGGTGTCACTATTTTATAGCGCTTTTAACATGCAGAGTGCAACCACGATAGTGTAGCATTTAACCCTTAAAGGAGTACCGTCACACCGGTGTGATGGGAATGTTGAGAAATGAATGTTCTAAAGAATATCTGGGTTCATTGAATTCAACATAGAATTTTAGAACCTTCAATTGTTGCAGAACTTAGAATGTTCAAAAACCTACACCTTTAAGGGTTTTAATATGAGAACGGCTTTGTTTATCATTACCATGGTAACTACAATAGCACTAGTGCTAGGTGTTGCAGGCTAACTCGGAGCTGAACTATAACATGTAATCACAGCTCCTAGTTCGCAAAGTTTCATTCATTCCTTCATTATTGGATTAGACATATTTAACATCGGACATCAACTGACTTTAGCTAGCATGACTGACTGACTTTAGCTAATGAAGTGTTTGCCGCAGACGTAAACAAATTTAGACTTCGGGTCCCACAGCCTCCCATCGGGATTCTCTCCTGATTGCCTGGAGCGACAAACCCCTTCTTTTCCCTCCCTTTCTTTTTGTGGCAACATACTAAACCGCAAATCCTTATTTTTTTGTTGTTGTTGCAAAATACAACACAGCAGCTTTTAGGCATGGTGCCTGCTCATTGAAGTAGCCTACTGTTCTGTCAAAAGTAATAGCAGAGAATGTCTAATAAGGGGAGAACTGCCACTCTCTGAAAACTTCCGGTTTCTGAACTGGTTGCAGTTCCTTCTGTGGTTCCACATGAGGGCGCTCGTCCACGAGTGCAGAATGCATGGAGGTCTATGGAGCTGTACCCCTCAAAATCCACTTTTCTCGGGATATAATTTTTTTCCAAGTCATTTGAATATTGTATTCGAAAGGGGAGGCAAAGAAAATACACTTGGTTGAGTATTATATTTTTTAAAGTAACTTAATTGTTCTAAAAAGCCTTTGAAACGTGTCAATGACGTCATTCATTAGCACAATGCTAGCGTGTTATGGGCAACAACAACCCAACCTGTAAGAAATCAAAAGGGCATAAGTACTCGTTCATTCAACTTTAGTCCATGTTGAAGTTATACAAATTACAATCAAATCTGAGATTTGTCAACGACAATCAGGTGATTGAGCCAAATTTAGCCGTCTAGCTCCATTGACTCCCATTCATTCTGCACTCATGGCGATCACCCCCAGTGGAACTCTGGTGGAACTGCAACCAAAATTCGGTACAATGGGACTTAAAGGAATACGCCACCCCTAGGTGAAATTGGGTCACTCCCCGCAGTTCCTAGAGTTGGATGAGTGAGCCAAAGCGTTTTATAGCCGACCCAGCCATTGTCCTAATCTAGAAACGGCCCGGTTAGCTTTAGTTTAGCGTAGTCGCTGTAATCCGGAGATGCCAGCTAGCATGTAGTTGCAAAAGTGAATCAAATAACTCAAGATTTTTTATAATTATTTCTCGTAACCTGTACATTTACATCGAGTACAAATATCAATGCAAATTAACACAAAGGGATTTACTAGACCAATTTAGATTTGTAACTATTTTCAGGCATAGCACCGGCAAAGCACCGCTGCCAGGCGCAAAGACATTACGCAGCATCTGTAAACCCTCAACTTCCGGCAATACACCAGCGTGACTACCAAGTTCTCTGCTACTAGGCTGACACTGACAGGTGGGCTTTCTCTAAGAGTTCTAATGGCGTTGAATATGGAAGATTACACAATAGACGAAGATGATGACTTCGACTACCAAGATCCAAGACCCTACCTTTTCGAACCTGAGTTCACTGAAGAGGAGTTGCGAGCTTTGGATCTGGGAAGAGAGGACGTTGCGACTAGTCAAGGCGAGTCGGATGAGAGAACGAGAGCAAACACGAACTGGTGGTGTGAGTGTGGAGTGTGCCAACCCATGCCGACTGAAATGGAGTGTTTATGCTGTGCAGAGTGGGATAAAATACTGCCATCGATGGTGGGCAACGCTCCCGAAGAGGAGTGTGACCGCACTTGTGTCACTGCTACCGACGACTTCTCAGCAATGATCCATCCTGCAGTCCTCCTTTTTTTTCCACACTCCACACTCACACCACCAGTTCGTGTTTGCTCTCGTTCTCTCATCCGACTCGCCTTGACTAGTCGCAACGTCCTCTCTTCCCAGATCCAAAGCTCGCAACTCCTCTTCAGTGAACTCAGGTTCGAAAAGGTAGGGTCTTGGATCTTGGTAGTCGAAGTCATCATCTTCGTCTGTTGTGTAATCTTCCATATTCATCGCCATTAGAACTCTTAGAGCAGTGGTCGCCAACCCGTCGATCGCGATCGACCAGTAGATCTTTAGGACTTGCCCAGTAGATCCTGAGAATAACAGGAAAAATAAAAACAGTCACCAAATTCTTGCATGGTCGCCAACGTTAACAGGGCCTAAAAATCAGCGCGGGATTGCGGGTATAGCGCATGATTTATTCAAGACCTGCAACTCTAGCCATCATAATGCGAGAAATTCCTGCACATATTTTAGAGCGCTGTCTGATAACGTTAATCTAATAATGGAGCGGCGTGAATGCGGGACCGGACGGACCAACATCTGACTTGAACCGAACGTATACCCCATGATGCAGACACACACACACGCACAGCACCACTTTGCAGGTGCGCTCTCTCTCTCTCTCGCAACAGGACTTGTCACCGCTGAAGTCAAATTATGCTAGGTGCTTCTACATCAACTGTTGACTGACAGAAAAAGAAAACGAATGTTTAGCGATCAGGAACTGTCAGAAATTTGTTCTCCATTTGAACAATTCAATCGATTACGTACGTGCACAGACAGCTGTAACAGGCACGGAGCGCGTTTTAGGCCTTGGCCACATTACTTACGGTTACTTTTACTTCCTAGAGTGCGCATTCATTACGTGAAAGACGCTTCATACCAAAACAGCGATCAAACATTATCAAATTTATCATGACGTGTTGTCACAAACACTTACTTCAATTAGAAAATCAAAACCAAAATCATGTACATGTAAATAAAGACTATGTTAAGTGTTGTTATCTCATTGATGCTTGTAGCCTATAAGGTGTTGGAGGATGTAATAGCCTAGGCTATTTTTGACCTGATACATTTGCCTAAATAAAAGGCCTTAAATTGGAAGTATTTTAGCTTTGATTCTATTTTGACGCTTCATGGTAGATCTTGTCTTTGTTCAGGGCGAGGTCAGGGATCTTGGGCTCAAAAAGGTTGGTGACCACTGTCTTAGAGAAAGCCCACCTGTCAGTGTCAGCCTAGTAGCAGAGAACTTGGTAGTCACGCTGGTGTATTGCCGGAAGTTGAGGGTTTACAGATGCTGCGTGACGTCTTTGTGCCTGGCAGCGGTGCTTTGCCGGTGCTATGCCCGAAAATAGTTCCAAATCTAAATTGGTCTAGTAAATCCCTTTGTGTTAATTTGCATTGATATTTGTACTCGATGTGAATGTACAGGTTACGAGAAACAATTCTCAAAAATCTTGAGTTATTTGATTCACTTTTGCAACGACAGGCTAGCTGACATCTCCAGGTTAGAGCGACTACGCTAAGCTAAAGCTAACCGGGCCGTTTCTAGATTAGGACAATGGCTGGGTCGGCTATAAAACGCTTTGGCTCACTCATCCAACTCTAGGGACTGCGGGGAGTGACCCAATTTCACCTAGGAGTGGCGTATTCCTTTAATACAGAGTGGCCAGGCTCTCCGTAGACGGGCTCTGGTAATAGCAAAGTGCCTACTTCCTTTACCTAAAAAAGAGCGTGGACATTCTGGGACTCATTAGCATATCGCTGGTGACAGAGAATGTCAAATAAGGGGAGAACCTTCACTCTCGGAACTCTTCCGGTGTGGTACTGCATCTAGGGGCGCTCGCGGCGAGTCCAGAATGAATGGAGGTCTATGGAGCAGTACCCCACAAAATCCACTTTTCTCGGGATATAATTTTTTTTCAAGTAATTTGAATATTGTATTCGAAAGGGGAGACAATACACTTGGTTGAGTATTATATTTTTTAAAGTCACTTAATTGTTCTAAAAAGCCTTTCAAACGTGTCAATGACGTCATTCATTAGCATGATCATAGCATAGCATAGCATCAATGCTAGCGTGTTATGGGCAACAACGACCCAACCTGTAAGAAAACGAAAAGACATGACTCCAGGATTATTTCACTTTTGATTGATAATCCATATCCATTTTGCTAAAAATAAAATAAAATCTGAGGGTTTCAGTTGTTAAATAGGTGAAAACAATAGCTCCATAGGACCCCATGTATTTTGGACTCGCCCGCGATCGCCATCTAGGTGAACTCTGGTGAACTGCAGCCAAATTCGGTTTGTATGGGATTACTAGAGAGTGGGGGGGCTCTCCGTAGAGTGGCTCTGCTGGTGACAAGACGTTGGAGCCATGAATGACACCTGTTCGGAAGAAAAAGAGATAAAAGCCTGACTACACTAAAAACTGATTGGTTGATCTAGCGAAACAGGCTAATCAGGATGCTGGACAGGCACATACGCACCACCTCTCTCTCTCCCTCTTGTGTGCGCTACACTCAGATGCACACGCAATTCGAGGTGTAGGTCTCGCGTGCGCGCTCTCTTGCTCGCTCGCTCGCTCCTGATCCCGGGAGATTTTATCAAGGCTAATTTGCGGGCATAGGGAGCCGCTATCAATATGCGGGAGACTCGCGACTTCCGGGAGACTTGGGATGTCTGATATGTAGGCCTATAATATCCTGTGACTATGTCTTCTTTGACACATATTCTTTATATAGCTATATTTGCAAATCATCTCTCTGATAAAAGCATTCATTTAAATATTCCTATCCTCTACTAATATCGACAGATACAGTGGTAGGCTAACTATAGCTGTCTCCTCTGCACTGTAGTTTAAATTATGTTATTTTACTCTAGCTGTAGCTCTGCTTAAATGTTAATAAACGTTATTCTATTGTCGTACGTTGATTTGGATGAACGTGTCTGCCAAATTAATAGTAGTACGAATAGACCTTCACTACTTGAAACTTCAAACTATTCTCCCAAACTTTATTGCCTAAACCCTGATGCCATTGAACTGACCCACCTCAGCATTCTTACGTTAAATAGTCAGTCACATGGTCCAGTAGGGTCTTTCGCCGTCTGTAGATCTTCTCATATGTTTCCTGGAAAGATTCCTCAGAGTGTATTGGTCTGGCGACCACATAGTACTGACCCTGCGTATCCATTCTCGTATGATGAGGATCAGTCCAACATGTAGCCTACTGATCTTAGTTCAAAACATGACCCTGTCCAGCGCCTTCCTTGACTTTTTATAAGTGTCCTCTGCAGCTGTAGTGCTGGAATTTATGTGAGACACTTTACATCCGTAATGTCTTTAATGATTAACAGCAATCTGAGAAATCCCTCTTGTAATAATTCTAGCCGCTTCATGATAATCGAGCACACACACACACACACACACACACACCACAGCTGTGACAACACACACACCACGGATCTGGTGTGAATGCGGCGTTAGTGTATCACCTTATGTGTAGGGCAAATGATATCGATAATTATATATTGTATTGAATTATATGCTGTATGGTTGTTAAATGTATTGAATTTCTTCTAATGTTTTAATTGTAACAAACCCAGGATTGCGTCATCACGACACAGCCATTCCAAGGTCATGAAACACTTCTAAGAATACACTTCACTTCTGAGAAAATATTGGCCCGGGCCAATATTTATTTTCTCAGAAGTGAAGTTTATTCTTAGAAGTGTTTCATGACCTTGGAATAAACACTTATAAAAAGTCAAGGAAGGCGCTGCACAGGGTCATCTTTTGAACTAAGATCAGTAGGCTACATGTTGGACTGATCCTCATCATACGAGAATGGATACGCAGGGTCAGTACTATGTGGTCGCCAGACCAATACACTCTGAGGAATCTTTCCAGGAAACATATGAGAAGATCTACAGACGGCGAAAGATCCTATACTGGACCATGTGACTGACTATTTAACGTAAGAAAGCTGAGGTGGGTCAGTTCAATCGCATGAGGGTTTAGGCAATAAAGTTTGGGAGAATAGTTTGAAGTTTCAAGTAGTGAAGGTCTATTATTACTACTATTACTTTGTCAGACATGTTTATCCAAAGCAACTTATACGCCAATAGAATAACGTTTATTAACATTTAAGCATTTTAACATTTAAGCTACAGAGCTACAGCTAGAGTAAAAGAACATAATTTAAACTACAGTGCAGAGGAGACAGCTATAGTTAGCATACCACTGTATCTGTCGATATTAGTAGAGGATAGGAATATTTAAATGAATGCTTTTATCAGAGAGATGATTTGCAGATATAGCTATATAAAGAATAGGCCTATGTGTCAAAGAAGACATATGAGTTTAGTCACAGGATATTATGCCGCCTACACATATTCTTTATATACCTATGCAAATCATCTCTCTGATAAAAGCATTTATTTAAATATTCCTATCCTCTACTAATATTGACAGATAGGCCTACAGTGGTAGGCTAACTCCTAGCTGTCTCCTCTGCACTGTAGTATTATGTTCTTTTACTCTAGCTGTAAATTAAATGTTAAAATGCTTAAATGTTAATAAACGTTATTCTATTGTCGTATAAGTTGCTTTGGATAAACGTGTCTGCCAAATTAATCAATATAAATAAGATAGGCAAGAAAGTGTCTCTATGCTGAGGCATGGGCAATGGATAAGACCTTCATTACTTGAAACTTCAAACTGTTCTCCCAAACTTTATTGCCTAAACCCTGATGCCATTGAACTGACCCACCTCAGCATTCTTACGTTAAATAGTCAGTCACATGGTCCAGTAGGGTCTTTCGCCGTCTGTAGATCTTCTCATATGTTTCCTGGAAAGATTCCTCAGAGTGTATTGGTCTGGCGACCACATAGTACTGACCCTGCGTATCTATTCTCGTATGATGAGGATCAGTCCAACATGTAGCCTACTGATCTTAGTTCAAAAGATGACCCTGTCCAGCGCCTTCCTTGACTTTTTATAAGTGTCCTCTGCAGCTGTAGTGCTGGAATTTATGTGAGACACTTTACATCCGTAATGTCTTTAATGATTAACAGCAATCTGAGAAATCCCTCTTGTAATAATTCTAGCCGCTTCATGATAATCGAGCACACACACACACACACACACACACACCACAGCTGTGACAACACACACACCACGGATCTGGTGTGAATGCGGCGTTAGTGTATCACCTTATGTGTAGGGCAAATGATATCGATAATTATATATTGTATTGAATTATATGCTGTATGGTTGTTAAATGTATTGAATTTCTTCTAATGTTTTAACTGTAACAAACCCAGGATTGCGTCATCGCACTAGAAGACACACAGCCATTCCAAGGTCATGAAACACTTCTAAGAATACACTTCACTTCTGAGAAAATATTGGCCGGCCAATATTTTCTCAGAAGTGAAGTGTATTCTTAGAAGTGTTTCATGACCTTGGAATAAACACTTATAAAAAGTCAAGGAAGGCGCTGCACAGGGTCATCTTTTGAACTAAGATCAGTAGGCTACATGTTGGACTGATCCTCATCATACGAAAATGGATACGCAGGGTCAGTACTATGTGGTCGCCAGACCAATACACTCTGAGGAATCTTTCCAGGAAACATATGAGAAGATCTACAGACGGCGAAAGATCCTATACTGGACCATGTGACTGACTATTTAACGTAAGAATGCTGAGGTGGGTCAGTTCAATCGCATCAGGGTTTAGGCAATAAAGTTTGGGAGAATAGTTTCTTCTTTGCTTCATCAGGTTCACTCTTATCTTCACATGCCACCGACAGGTGATATTTACCAGGTCACATGACCACACCCATTAGTGCAAAATACCACCCTATTAACAATCTAGGCTCACATATAATCCAGTATAAAGTCCTCACATCATCAAAGTTCACATACATTACAGTACATCCAAAGTCCACACATTACCAATGATAATGTCCAAACCTGAGTGCATATACATTTAAAATTCACATTATTATACATATCCATGTTCACATATATCAGTTCCAAGGTTAACATTCTCAACAATGTTCAAATTCAAGACATAATTTAAGAGTAGGTTCTTCAACTTCAATAACAAGCTCATATAATGGGTAAAAATGCAATGTGCAAATACCAATGTGCAAAGATGCAGTGTGCAAATATAACTTAGATCAGGGGTCCCCAACCTTTTATGTGCCATGGACCGGTTTGATTCCCATTTTTTTTTTCACGGACCGGGGGGGTAGTGGGTTGGGGGGGGTTCCATGTTCCATATGTTGTGCATGCATTACTTGAAAAGAACTAGCTCCAGTTATGTATGAACAGTGAAGGTAACGAACTCTTAAAAATGTGAAAAACGTGAACTTCAGTAAAAATTTAACAATAGGCCTATGAACTATGAAAATTGAACAACTTGAAGCTACATCTATCAAGTGTGAACATGCTTAACAAAATATGGGAACAAAACATGGGAACTAAACGTGCATTACGAATATAATCAGTGGGAGCCCTGTGTTTGTTTCCCTGCAACAAGAAGGTTCCATCTGGGGGTGATGGAAGACAGTGACACCCTCAGTGTGTTTGAAATGTCCAGTCGATTGCGCAATTTGGTCTTAGTTGCAGTCATTGCAGAAAACCCGGCCTCGCATATAGATACGTGGTGGAAAATGGTAGCAACGTTTTAAGCGCTTTTACGGCTATCTCGGGATATTCTGCTATGGTTTTGATCCAAAAACCCGCCAGAGAGGTTTCCTCATACCACCGTCATTTGCAATTTCGATCAACTGCTCTTCCTCCTGCGCTGACAAGTTAGGACTATTCTGGATATTGACAAATGGGTTGCGGACCCACTCATTGGTTTGCCGTGGATCTTTGGAGGATGGGAAGTAGCCTAACGCTCAAACTCATTTGAAAGCGCAACAAGGTGATCGCGCACCAGCTGCGAGAGAAAGGGCCCTGCCTCAGTCTCTCCCAAAACCCCCACTACTGTTTGGAACATATCAAATACACCCCGTTCCCATTCGTCCCCACAAATCAAGCTTGGCTTTAAATACAGTGACTTTATCTGCCAGTTTAAAGACAGTCGTCATTCTCCCCTGGAGTGACAGGTTGAGGTCATTAAGCAACCCGAATATGCCACACAGGTAAGCAAGTTTTGACACCCAGTCCTCATCACTAAAATGTGCAGCTAACGGTGACTTTTTTTTCTGTAAGAAATCTCTGCAGCGGCTCTCGCAACTCAAACACTCTGGCCAGTGCTAAAGATGCTTGTTTTTTGTTGCTCATTCTAGCAGTTTAGCTAACTTCGTGTGACACTACCGTTCGCCAAAAACTGATCAAGTGAAGTGAGCTGACCTGAGGCTGCGCAGCGCTGAAGGCAATATGTAAAGTACTGAAGGCGGGACGGACAGACAGACGTAAGAAAATAGACCTTGCAAAATGCAAACATGCGTGCAATCAAACAACTGCATATAGGCCTATGCCATGTAAAAACGTGACATTATTGCGAATTAAATTTAGTTTAGTTTGCATGCATTTTTTTTAAAAAAAACTCATGTCGTAGGCTACGGCCCGGTTAGGAATGTCCCACGGCCCGGGCCGCGGCCCGGTGGTTGGGGACCGCTGACTTAGATTACATCCAAAGTCTGTATATTACCAACAACAATATCCATATGCAGTTCAATTCTAGTCCCATGTTCACATCAGCATCACATATCAATATTCACATATAACATATCCAAGGTTCACATATCATAACTCCAATAACAATATTAATCCAATATCAATCAGTACACTCATAATCTTGTGAAGTTGTTATAATACATCAACACAATGCCCCAAGATGTGTAGTTGGCAAGGTTGCAGGTATAATGGATTATACAAAATGACATGAGATTTTTGGTCCATATTAATGATATAATCTGGTATAACCATTAGTTACCGGTATAATGCATTAAAGTAACATTTCATAATGCATTATTAAGATTGCTATAGAGTGTCATGCTTGTTTGTAAACAATTATAATTTATTATAATGACTTATGATCGCCTAACAGTGACGTTCATAGAAAGTGTAACCATTATGCTTAGTCCAAAATCCTGTGTCATTCTTATCATGCCAATGCAACGACGAACAAACTTCTGATAAGAAACAACATCCGAGCTGAAAGAACATCTCCGGGCAAATATCTTCGATTGACGACACGCACAAACACACACACAAACACATAAACACACATACACACACACACACCCTCACACACATGCACCCACACATACAAACACACCTACTTACACAAACACACATACACACACACACACACAAAAAAAAACACACAAAAAAACTTACATGCAGGCACACACACTCAATAAACACACAGAAGCACACATATACACAAAAACAACCACACTGTGCACACACTCAATTACAAACACAAAAAAGGAACAAAGTAGGAAATTAACACAATTTGACAAACGTGACTTATTTTTGTGGAAAAAATGTGCTGGACTGGGTGGCGGTCATATTTTGTACTGTTGTTTTGTACATTTTTCACATTCAAATTTCAATTTCAATTTATTGTGCTTATAGAGCGCCAAAACATTACACATGTACAGTATCATGGCGCTTTACAGAATGTAGGCAATCAGAGAAAAAGGAAAGAAAGGAAGAAAAGAAAAGAAAGAGAGAGGTCCATGGGTAACAGGGGCGAGGAAAAACTCCCTAGAATTGGAGATACATATAGGAATAAACCTCGAGCAGATCCATGACTCAAGGGCCTGACCCATCTGCCTAGGGTCAATAGAGCATCACAGTCCACAGGAGTTTCCGGAAGTAAGAATTCAATGCAATTTCTCCATTGACAATTCGGGTATAAGCCATAAAAACTTAACTGCACGTGGTAGACTTAAAACCAGCTATGGCTGTACTAAGCGATTGTATATGCTCCTATAGACACCAAGAGTTTATGGGGCACTAACCTTGTTTTGAGATAAACGCCTTTTATTCGCGATCTCTTGGATAAGTACATCATTACCCACAATCCTGAACAATCCCACAATCCCACAGTGATGCCTCTGATTGGTGGAAAGGCCGTTATGGTCATAGTTTGAAACTTTCTCAGCGAAAAATATTGACAAAGATGGCGGAGTCTTTTACTGCCTATGGCGAAAATCTTAATGTGATTAAAAACTTTCTTGAGGAATATTGGTACTTGTATCAACAAGGATTGGGGTTTATACATCACACGAACTTAGTCGGGGCCAATACACTATCAAATAGACCACTGTAAATGTTAGTTTAAACCTAACCTTTAGCATTTCCGACATTGTATGTCATTACATAATGCAGCTAACATTAGCCTACATGCTGCAACACAGGTATGAAATATATTGTTTTAGTGAGTGTCCAAAGGGGTGAAAGCCACTTTAAATCGGGTCAAATTATTGACTGTTGTGTGTCCGAGAGTCAGTTTGTGGGTTTTGTAAGGGCCAGCATGAGGGACAAGACCTATCAAACCTACGAAGTTGTGTGGTGAGTTTTGCAGGGAGGTTTGTAATGCTAGTTAACATTAGCTAGGCTACTGTAGCCTTCATACTGTACGAGCCATATCATCAATCATTAACCTAGAAATACTTCTTCGTACATTTAATGAACATTTTGTGTAATAATTCACAGCAAGTTAATAAACTGAATATGGTGGTCCAAGAGCAGACCATGCACCGGTCCATGCATCAGGATGGCAGTCCGATATGAAGCACTGCACAATGTTGCTAACGTTAACGTTAACCGTTTCACACACACGATATACAATACACGATGGTAAATATAACATTCAATACCAAAACACTATTATTTACACAATTACTCCTGAAATAACTGCTATTAACTATATAAAAAATCATTGTTCGGAGGAAAGGGTTTGCGTTCTGTCGCCGGGTTGGAAATGATTTTTCGCGCTGGTTCGTGCTGCTTATATATTTTTCAGTGAGGCGCGGTGGTTTATGGGATGAGTAGTTCCTTCGCTCGGAAATAAAAATATGTACACAGACTTTCTCTTCGTTTTTTCACTCGAAGTGATATGTTGTATGCTTATGAGTTACGCCGTAGCTGATTAGCCTAAGACCAGTGTTGGTTACTAAGTAACGCGTTACTGTAATTCCACTACTTTTAGTGGTAACGAGCATGTAATGAAGTATTTTTGTAAATCAAGTAAAGCAATTACAATTACTGAAATTTCAAAGAGTTCGTTACTTGCGTTACTCTGTTGATCTTGAATGAATGACTGCAGACAAGATGCACATTTGCTGCTCTCCCGACCTTAGCTGTGTTTCCAGCGATTGTGTTTCATGTTTAGATTGCAGATGCATTCTTTACAGTTGGAGCCTCCTCACATTCCTCCTTATTTCGGATTTATGCTAAAACACACAAGAGTGCATTAGGCTACAATTTAAATGGGCATCTTTTCCCCTTTCGTTTCCATCTCGTAATCTCCACTACAGTAAAAGCGCATTGTTGTATATCTCTGCTCTTTTTCGCCTATTGCGCAAAAGCCTTGTTATATCAATTTCTCACAACATAGCCAAAACAAGGTCAGGGAGGCCTTCATGCGTGGTAGAATGTTTTGGGGTCGGAAAAAGTTTGAGAACTCATGCACAAGGCTATTGATTTGAAGGCCCATTGAAACTACAATAAATAGGTCCAAAATTAGGTTTATTGTGTGTGTGACTGTTCAGTACTGTTCATTGACATTTTAAAAGCAGACTTAAAAGTAACTCAAAAGTTACTTTCTCTAGTAACTAATTACTTTTGATACAGTAATTGGTAACGTAATTGAATTACTTTTGAAAGAAGTAACTAGTAACTGTAACTAATTACTAATTTTCAGTAACTTGCCCAACACTGCCTAAGACATGCTCTAAAACTCTTTAGATACGGATTTTTCCAAAACGTCAATGGGAGAAATGAATGGGAAATTTACTTCCGGAAACTAAGCTCTCTCGGAGGAGGGGCGGGACTGTGATGCTCTATATAGGACAGTAAGGTGATGACTGGTGATGATATACCTCACAAGTGAGGTACAGTAAGGGGAAAGAAAGAGAAATGTAGAGTGGGTTAGTATTACTAAAAAATAAAAAATGGTTAATGTCAATAAGTAATCAGTGGTACTATATATTGTTACAGTATATCATAGTGAGAATAGGCAAGAGAGGGAGAGAGGAGAGGGGGGGGGTTGTACGGCGTGACACATGAAAAGTCCATGACAGCACTATAGCAGCATAGCTAAGGCATGGTGAGGGGTAGTCGGCACCAGCGCAGGTATGGTCAGTGACCACCATCGCACGCGCGACTGGGGTGCCAGTCACACGAGGACTCAGCAGGGTGGTCCATTCCAAAAATCCCTGAGGTGGGTGAAGTTCCACACCGCACCATACCTAACTATGGGAGGCAGTAAAGAGGTATGTTTTAAGTCTAGACTTAAAAATAGGGAGGGTGTCTGCTAGTCGAATTGAGGAAGGAAGATTATTCCAGAGGAGGGGTGCGCGATAGCTGAAAGCTCTGCCTCTTACTGTAGTTTTTGAGATTCTTGGCCAGTATTCTGTGATCGTAGCAGTCTGGGTGGGTTATATGGGACTAGGAGATCTTTAATATATTCTGGTGCCTGGCCATTAATGGCTTTGTATGTTAGAAGTAATATTTTGAAGTCAATGCGTCTTTTAACAGGCAGCCAGTGTAGAGATGCCAGGATAGGGGAAATATGTTCATATTTTTTAGTTCTAGTGAGTGTGCGAGCAGCTGCATTTTGTATAAGCTGTAAGCTCTTTAGACAGGTGTTATTGCAGCCAGTGTATAGAGCATTGCAATAATCAATCCTTGAGGTGACAAAAGCATGGATTTATTTCTCAGCGTCTGGTAAGGATAAAGACTTCCTTATCTTTGAAATGTTCCTTAAATGATAAAATTAAGTTTTGGTAATCTGTTTTATGGGATTACTTAGTGATAGGTCTTGGTCAATTGTAACTCCTAGATTTTTAACACTTGTGGATGAGGATAGTCGAAGATCAGTAAATGTAGACTGTGATGAGGATAGGATATCCCTCATCTTTTTAGGACCTAAAACCATGACTTTTGTTTTATCGGAGTTCAAAAGCAGGAAATTATTTGTCATCCATGTCTTTATGTCTCTTATACATGTGTCAAGTTTGGCTAACGGAGTTAATTCGTCAGGTTTTAGGGAAAGGTATAGTTGTGTATCGTCTGCATAAGAATGAAATTTAATGCCATGTTTCCTAATTTCTGAGCCTAGAGGAAGCATATAGAGAGAAAATAACAGGGGCCCTAGTACTGAGCCTTGAGGCACTCCATATTTTACCATAGTCTGGGTAGACGGTTTATTGTGAACCTGTACAAATTGTCTGCGGTTAGAAAGGTATGATCTAAACCAAGCGAGTGCTGAGTCTTTAATGCCTATCGAATGTTCAAGCCTGTGGAGTAGTATATTGTGGTCTATGGTGTCAAAGGCAGCACTGAGGTCCAGGAGGACCAATATTGATATATGTCCATTATCGGCAGCGATGAGGAGGTCATTAAAAACTTTAACTAAGGCTGATTCAGTACTGTGGTGAGCTCTGAAACCAGACTGATATAATTCTTGGATTTTATTCATATGCAAGAAGGTACCAATTTGTTTCGACACTATTTTTTCTAGTATTTTTGACAAAAAAGGGAGATTAGATATAGGCCTAAAGTTGGCCAGGTTGTTAGGGTCAAGGGTAGGCTTTTTGAGGGATGGCTGAATAACAGATAACTTAAACGACTATGGTACATGGCCTGATAGCAGTGAGTTATTTATAATCTGGAGCAAAGCATTATCCAAGAAAGGGAGAGCAGTTTTCAGAAGATGGGTAGGAATAGGATCTAGTAGACTAGTTGTAGATTTTGAAGAAGAGATTGTGGAAGTGAGGTCTAATATGTCGATAGGTGTAAATTAATTCAACATTGTTCGTCTCATCTGTGATTCAATTATATTTTCGCTACCGTTGAGCAATGGAGTATGAATATTTGGTGAGACTGATTGGTTAGGAGACATCTGGCTAGGCACAATCAATTCTGAATGATGTACATGGGTTGTGAGCAACATACTGTCATCCAGACAATGTCTTTTCAGGGAAGACATTGAATATTTCAGGAAAACAATGGCAAAATGAATTCTGCACATATTTACACAGTATTTTGTCTATAGAGGAAAAGTCCAATAGCTAAAATGGCCTGTCTGTAGTCCAGACCTGTCTAATTGGGGGCATCATGGAATGAAAAACATGATTGTGGGTGCGATCTGACAGGACGCACTTTGCCACTTATAAAACGTGAGGTGCACTACGTGTTACTTGATGTTTTAAGCCCCCAACGTCATCTGCAACGCTGCATGGAAGGTATTAGGGTTAGGCAAGGGTTAGGTGAGGGGAAATGGATTTTTAGGGGGGCAGAGTCGCCTAGAGTGCACGGGCCAATTGGGTCGGAGCAGACCAGTGCTGAGTGTGAGGGCAAACCTGTCTTGTGCTAAAGGGTAGATGTGTGTGATAAAGGGGGCAGAAAAAATAATAATAATAAAGGTGTAAGAAAACTAAGGTGATACCATGTGATGTGTAATAACTGTGTAATAAGTGTGAAATAAAATGTGTAATAAATGTGTAATAAGTGTAAAATAAATTATGTAATAAATGTGACTGTGGGATTGGGGCTGAGAGGAATTAAGGGTTTGGGATGGGGGCTGGGGAAAGGGTTAGGAGTTGGAAATGAGGGAGGTTAGGAATGGGGACTGGGTTAAGGTTAGGAATGGGGACTGGGTTAAGGTTAGGAAATGGGACTGGGTTAAGGTTAGGAATGGGGAAAGTTGGGGTTAGGAAATGGGACTGGGTTAAGGTTAGAGGTTGGGAATGGGGAGAGATTAAGGTTAGGAATTGGGACTGGGTTAAGGTTGGGGGGGGGGTTTAGGAAATGGGACTGGGTTAAGGTTAGGAATTGGGGGGGAGGGGGTTTAGGAAATGGGACTGGGTTAAGGTTAGGAGTTGGGAATGGGGAGAGGTTGGGGTTAGGAATTGGGACTGGGTTAAGGTTAGGAGTTGGGACAGGGGGGGGGGGGTTAGGAAATGGGACTGGGTTAAGGTTAGGAGTTGGGAATGGGGAGAGGTTGGGGTTAGGAATTGGGACTGGGTTAAGGTTAGGAGTTGGGACAGGGGGGGGTTAGGAAATGGGACTGGGTTAAGGTTAGGATTTGGGAATGGGGAGAGGTTGGGGTTAGGAATTGGGACTGGGTTAAGGTTAGGAGTTGGGACAGGGGGAGAGGGATAAGTAGGAGGTAGGGGCTAAGTCCAGATAAGTGCTAGAATGTTTAAAAGTGCTTGTGAACAAGAAGTGCTCTACAAAAAACTTGGAGTGGGGGGAAAAAAACAAAACTTTCAAATGACAAAGTGAAAAGTCAGTGTTGGAATCAAAAGTCAGTGCAAAATAAAGACACAAACATAACCACAAATAGAAGTCCAGACCTAGTACAAGGGGGAGGGATGGTAGGGCGGGGGCAGTAGGGGGTAGTAGATAGTAGTAGATGGACTGACGGGAGCATCTACAATGGGAGGGGGGGGGGGGGGGTTTGAGGCATGATAAATTAATTGATACATATATAGAAAAAAAGAAACGTAACTAAGAACTACCCAAAGGAACCTAGGATGAAGACAGGAAGAAAAATAACTTTATTTACGGAAGGACGAGACAAAAAGACCAAAGGAATTAACTCTCATTTAAACCAAAGGGAAGAAATGTTTTAAGTTTGCAAATCCAGAGGCGTTCTGCTCTCCTTCTTTGTGCCGGGCTCCAGCCAGGGTTGCTCTCAAGGCCACAAATGCCAAGGTTAGTAGTGTCATGAACCTGGAAGTGGCCAACTAGAAGGGTAGTGCGTGTGTTCCGGGAAATGGTGTAAAGATGTTGTTTGAGTCTGGTGCGGATCGTGTTACCTGTTTCCCCAATATACAGTAGGTGGCATTTGTGACATGTAATGATGTAAACTGCATTAGTGGTGTCCAGTGTAAGGGGTGTGTTTGGGGCTGTGCAATGGGAATGGAAGTTGGTAATAAACTGTTGGGGCTTGAAGAAGGAATCATGTGGGAGGGGCTGTGGAGGGGGTTTCCTAGAGAACCGTGACCTGATAAGTTTGTCCTGTAAGTTATTGTTCTTGCGTAAAGCTGAAATGATTCTGTGGTGTTGAAAAGTGGGGTAAGAAGATTGGAGGTGTGTGAAGTGTTGTTTGAAAGTGTAATGTAAGTGTGTTGTGGAATGAGAGAAGGTTGTGATGAGGGGGATGATGGGGTGTGGATGGGGTTGCGGGGTGGATTCAGGGGTGTCCATAGTGTGGTTTAGGATAGGGGGGTCAGGGCTACGGGTTAATGATTGTGTGTTAGAATGTGTGTGGTGTGGTGATCTGTTGGAGTGAGTGGGAGCAAGAAGATGTAGAGTGTCTGTTTTAATTTTGCGTAAAAATCTTTTTGAATAACCGCGTGTACGGAGGACTGTAAAGAGTGTGAATATCGCCTCCTGGACGCCAGCTGGAAAACTGCAGATGCGATGGAATCTTATGATTTGGGATTTGATGATTGCTCGGAAGGTGTGTTTTGGATGGTAACTTGTTTTGTGTAAGAGTGCATGTGTGTCTGTGGGTTTGAAATATACTTTGGTACTGAGGGAGCTATGTGTTGAAGAGAGGGGTGTTAGGAAGATGTTAGTGTCTAAGAAGTTTACAGAGTGTAGATCAATTGTGGCTTTCAGTTTAATTGTGGTGTGGTGCGTGTTAAGTATGTGAAAGAAATCATTGAATTCGTCTAGTGTGTGTGTCCAAGCGCCAATGATGTCGTCCAGGAAGCGATAGTAGAACAGGGGTTTGAGGGGGCATTTGGCCAGAGCTTCTTGCTCCCACTCACTCATGTAAATGTTGGCATATGCTGGTGCGAATCTTTGGCCCATGGCAGTTCCATGAATCTGTAAGAAAAGTCTGTCATCAAATTGGAAGTCGTTGTGTGTAAGACAGATCTCCAACAGTTGGAGGAGAATATTGTCTGGTCTGGTGGGATCTGGATAACGGAGGAATTTATTATGTATTGCTTGAATGCCGGCTCTAGTGTTTATATTTGTGTATAGGCTATCCACGTCTATGGTAAAGAGGTAAGTATGGTTGGGAACTGCCATGGGCCGAATCTTGTGTATGAAGTCATATGTGTCTTTTATGTAACTGGAGTGTCTAGTGGAAAGAGGGTTGATAAAGTGATCTATAAAAAAGGAAATATTGTAGGTGGTGGAATTGCAATCTGATACAATGGGTCTGCCGGGAGGAACCTCGGAAGGGACTGTCCACGTGTCGGGAGGCTTATGGATCTTGGGTAACAGGTAAAAAGCACGGGGTCTGGGTTGGTCTGGGCCTAAAAGGAAGTCAAACTGTTTTCTGGAGATAAAGTGATTTGAATACAACGTGTGGACTAGCTTGCGAATTTTAGTTTGTGCTTGTGGTTGTAGTGAATGAGATATGGGTGAGTAATGGAGTTGGTTCGAAAGTTGCCTGTTAGCTTCAAGAAGATACTGGTGGGTGTCGAGGATTACAATTTTGGAGCCTTTGTCTGCAGGTTTAATGATAATGTGGGGGTTTGTCCTGAGTTGGGTTATAGCCTGTCTCTCGGATGGAGAGATGTTGGAGTGGCCTGGAAGGAAAGGACGGGTGAGATGATTGGATAAACAATGAAGATCTTGACGAAAGAGAGCCTTTAGTTTCCCATCCACCTGGGAATCAAGGGGTTCCCAGGTGGAGGGGAAAGTAAATGGGGTGGGGTCGTGGTCTGAGTTTGAGTCCTTGAAATGATCTATTAACTTGAGTCGCCTGTGATAGTAGTGGACGTCCCTTCGAAGCTCCTCCCGGTTTACCGTGGTGGGTGTGGGGATGAAGGAGAGACCTTTTTCTAAGAGTGAACGTTGAGCTGATGTGAGAGTGAAAGATTTAGAGAGGTTAAGGACCAAAGTATCAGTATGCAGTGGAACAGTGAGGGTAGAAGTGTGTGGGGGGGTGGTGTCCTGGCTTAGGGTCTGGGGGGGCCTAAATTTAGCTGTTGGCACCAAAACTGCAGTATTGTTGTGCCTATGTGGGGGGGCCAGTGTATATTGTCAGAAAGGGTGGTGTATTGGTCTGCGGGGAGGGGCTGAAGGTGGGGGAGGTGTTTTGAAATATACTGATTGATTTCAGTTAGGTTCTGAATGTGATCAAGGTGAAGGGAGTGTGAGAAATTTAGAAGGGGTACGTAGATATTGGCGTTGGGGAAGATTTTGGTGGCTAACTTGAACATTGTGTTTAACTGTTTGTTGGTGGTGGCCTTGGCATTGTGCCTCATGTTGTTGGTGCCCACCGACAGGACAGCCAGTTCAACAGTCACCTGTGGGGGGGTCTTTTCCAATAGGCGTGTCATGTGATTGACAGTGGCCCCAGGATAGCTGTCAATTTGGATGTTTGGGTAGGAGTGAGGGGGGATGCGTGCTAGATTGGAATCCCCTATTAGTAGTACGGGTTTGGTGGCATGAATATGCCATTCCTGAATTCTGTTGTGTTCCCAACTGTGGTACGTGGGGTGGTAGAGGGGGAGGGGGGGCCGTGGGAGAAGGGGAGGGGGTCTAGGTGGTTGAGGTTGTGATTGACGGTGTTTGGTGTTGCTGCGTGTTGTGTGTGGTGGTGATGGGTTGTGGGAGGGGCCGATGATCCTGGACGATGTCTGTCCCGCTGAGGAAGAGGGCTCAGAAGCTGGAATTGTAAGCTGATTAGCTTTCTTTTTTCCTTTGCTCATCACTACCCCCATTGGGTTGGACTGTCCAGGATCTGTACCTCCCACTGATGTCTGCTCTGGGGGGGAAAAACAAGGAGTTATTTCGTGTGGTGAGGATGTGACCAGATGTTTGGGGGGCTTTGAGGTGTTACTGATGGTTTTATTGGTTGGTTGTTGGGGGGGACCAGGTGGGCTGTCCAGACTGTGTTGGACTAGGGCCGATATCTGTAGTGTAGGTACAGGTCTAGTTGGTGTGAGTGTAGGGGATAAGGAAGGGGGGCCATGTGTAGTATGGTGTGTATTTGTAGTGGTAGTGTTAGTAGTGGGTGGTGGGGTGGTAGATAGGGGGTCTGTGGTAGTGGGTGGAGTGCTGTGTGTAGGAGCTAGGTTGGTGGTGACCAAAGTAGTGGGGGAAGTGTTGATGTTGGTAGTATTCTGTGTAGTGTTATGTGTAGTATTATGGGGGGTATCAGTAGATGTTTGGCGAGGTGGGTTATCCTGAGGGGGAGTGTCAGGTGTAGGATCATCAGAACTTAGGTCTGATGTTGTAAGTGTAAAAGTCAGTTTTTGTAAGTCAATGTATGTAGAGGATTGGGGGATAGATGGTGAGAGTTGTGGTTCTGTAACTAGTGTAGTGGGATCTCCCAAGTCCTGGTTAGGAGGGGGAGAGTGGTTAGTGTTAGATCGGGGAAGGGAGGGGAATTCAGTGAGGTAATTCGGATCTAAAGGGTGGGTGCCTATAGGGGGATCCCCTGTGGTTGAAATGGAGCTATGTGGGGTTGGGGGGCCTGGGAGTGGGGGGCTCTGTGTTGGGATAGGGTGGGCTTGCGGATTCAGGAGCTGTTGAACTGACTGTAAAGTGGTGGGGGCGAGTCTGGAGTGGTACCGCTTTCTAGCCCAGCCGCTAGCTATCTGGAGTGCTAGGGGACTAAATGTGGGGTCAGGATGGGTTAAAGCTGTGAGTTGTGTTGTGTAATGTTGTAAGAGTATGTGCATGTTGTTCCGCATCCAATCAGTTGTGTTCTTATGAATGTGTGAGCGTGTCAAACATGATTGTGGGTGCGATCTGACAGGACGCACTTTGCCACTTATAAAACGTGAGGTGCACTACGTGTTACTTGATGTTTTAAGCCCCCAACGTCATCTGCAACGCTGCATGGAAGGTATTAGGGTTAGGCAAGGGTTAGGGTTGGGGTTAAGGTTAGGTGCCTTGAAGTCGACGGTCGCAGCGCTGCCTTGGAGTCGACGGTGGCTTAAAACACCATCGAGCGCACTATGTTTTCATACGAATGCGGGCGCTTTTCCGCTTGGAGTTTAACTTTTTTCAACTCCGCAAAAGCATGAGGCGCAGCAGGCGCAAAACGCGACGCACATTGGGAGCATAATTACACGTACACTTACATATAGCCATTTTCTACTGCTCTTCATACTATTCATCCTGCATACACTTATTCTTACTCTTACAATGTTACTGTTTCTGCACTAAAATGGTACTGTTACCACACTGCACATAGCTGTACATTCTGTACATATCGGTCTTTATTTTTCATACTGAATATCCGGATTTATTCTGTTTTCTTATTTTATATTCTGTCAATACACTGCATATATCTATATTATTATTACTACTATTATAATGTTACTGCTACATTGCACATACTGTATCTGTCCATGTTGTTCATACATTGTTCATCTTACATAGCCATATTTATTCTGCTCTTAAAGTAACTGCTAATACACTGCATCAGGGTAGGAATTTCACGGCGGCCACGACGGCCATGGCTGAGAGAGGCCCAGAGCCCTGCTATAGAGACCACGTACGGTGAGACCCTGGCGTCTTCCACCACTGAAGAGTAGCAGAAGTTAGACACATATAGTTGGGGGCCTTAACAGGGCCGGAGTGGGGCCACTTTTAAGCTTGAATTTCAGGCCCAAGATCAGCCCACTTTTTCCATGGTGGTGGAAATTGGATAAATTAAGCGACAGTTCAGTTCTTACTATCCTGTAGTTTTTATGGTAACACTTTACTTGACGGGTGAGCTCATAACACTTTCATAGCAGCTGTCATAAACTGCACATAAAGCATTCATAACTAGGGTTGCAAAGGGGCGGAAAATTTTCGGTAAATTTACGGAAACTTACCGGAAACTTTCCATGGGAAGTTAAGCTGGGGAATTTTTGGGAATATTCCAAATTGGAAACTTTCATGGAATTAAAGGAAATTGTGGGAATTTACGGGAATTAACTGGGAATTTTTGGTAATTCATACTGTTTCATATACAAACATTAACATTTTGTTTCGTAATAAGCAATATGATTTGTTTGTTCGTATTTTTGCTTAGCTTAGCATACAAAGCTAGCTACCATGCTAGCAGGAATCCCATTCTCTACCTATGGTTTACTAGCATGCTAAGCTAGCAACACTGAAACCACTGAACTGCCCAAGATAAACCACGCCACTCAACAACAAAATCCGATTGGTTGGAACATTAACTGACTATCAATTTGTTCAGTTAAAATCCCAGAAAGTGGTTAAAAAAAAAAATATATATATATATATATATATATATATATATAATGACACAACATACCACCCTAACCAAACCTTATAGATTATTATGACATCGGTCATATAGGGATTGTCAAAGGTTTTTTTTTTTTTTTTTTTTTTTTCCCCCCCGTCATCTACTTCCTGAAATTTTGGTCAACGATACCCGGGACACCGAAACACCGGGGCACATGAAATTTGGTGGGTATGTAGCCCCACTAGACTTTTACGGAAAAAATTTGTTTGGTCCCCGGGGGCCACTCCCCCTCCGCGCTGGGCCCCCCGAAACCCAAAAAATGCAGTTTTTCCTAAATAACTACCTGAACCGTGGCACCGAGGATGAAGAAAATTTTATGGTATGTTGGTCTCAAGGGCCCACATCAACCTAGCCCATAATCACTCATTTGTGATTTGCACCCCCCCGGTAAAAAATGAAAATGCAATATCATTCTGCTTTAATCGCCCCTCTCTTCAGTAAAGACGTTCAGAACTGCACCAAATTGTATGTGTATGATTAACCTGACATTCTCTGGGGGTATGCCAAGTTTCGTAGAATTTCATCCATGGGGGGGTCTAAAAAATTAAGTTATGTGTACATTTAGTGACTGTACACTCATTGGCCTGTAGATGGTGGTGCACACATATACACATGCACACACAGGCACCCACATACTATCGGTATTAGAACGGCCGATACATAATAACAAATTCATTAGGATTAAAAGAAAGCCAAAATAAATATTCATCATCATCATCATGGCTGCATTTCCAGTATTGGCGATAAGTAGTCGTTTGTCCACTAGATGGCGCATCGTTGCAGTGAGACGTAATTTTGTTGGAAGTTAATCTAAAGTGGGTTGGAAAGACACTACGCTTCCTACAAGGACAAGACTGTAGGCTACAGTAGTTTACTGCAGAGAACGTCTAAGGGTGGATGATTTCTGCATGACATGTAATTCCCATTTCCTCTTGAAGCCGAAATAAATCTGAGAATGTTTATCAGACATGCTTGTTTTTTACTGCAGGTAGGCTACGTTAATTCTATCAATAGCAGAACGTAGGTAAAATAATGTTACCGTTAGCATGGTTGACTGATGGAGGCCAATTTGATTATTGATGTATTTGTAGAAAACCATAAATGCGTTTATAGGCTACCAAGCAAATCGATAACAGCACTAATTGTATCTTTCGACTGTCATCTCATTTGCTTATGACCATAACCTAGGCTACTAACAGGAGCTAAGTGAGTTAGCCACAACACTTTCGCTACGTGATGGTTTTTTAATGGAAAATATATAGGCTACCTGAAAGATAACCTGTCTGATGCACCCTAAACACCGGGCTGGGACATTTCTGCTCAAGGTCTCAAAAAGCATCTGAGTCAACGTTCATTCCCAAACACCCATATAGGCTACTTCAATCCTCTATTTTCAAAGGTGATTTAAGTAAGGAAGAGCATGGCTCAAAGTAAAGTAACTGAAACTACATAAATTCGTCAAAGTGAATAATTTGTGTCAACTCGCCGCAATGTAGATTTATTAACGCACCCGTGATGATCTACATCTCCATTTAAACCAGATGTTTTAGAGTGCACGTTGAGATGTATTCAGGGCAGGGCTGTACCTACACATATTTGTTGCACGTGCTACAAAAATCATTCTTTGCGATGGATGATTTAGTACCAACGTTACACCGGTCAGATACAGTTTTGCCACGAGGCTGAACTTGGCACCAGATTCATTTCCGCGGGGGAAGACCACTTTCAGATCGCGGGGGAGTTAAGTTTCCGTTCCACCATAAATAATGCAATTTTCTACCTCGTCCACAAGGGGCCAGTGTTGACCGCAAATCCGCGATAACACAGGCATGTGCCTGTTGCAGATGAACAGGCATTGTTCACAGACGTTCAAAAGCCTGTATATCTTTTTTCTGTTAACTCTACTGCCGAATGTTTTGAGAAATGTTGCCTTTTGTGTTCTATTAAATAATTTGGTAATTTAGAGGGGGGGGGGGTTATGTAGAGGGTGGCAGATTATGTAGTTTTTTCTTTTTTTTCTGTGCTGGATCTTTTGATACATGTTGTGTTATGTTTTTTTCTATTAAACAATTTTATCCATTTTACACTGGGGGGGGGGGGGGGTGGTATGTAGTTGGTAGCAGATTTTGAAGTTTTTCTACAGTAAATGTATTCCCTACGGCCTACATGTCATTTTGCATAGGACTTTTCAACACATTCTGAAACTACACTCTCTCCTCTTTCCAATGACACCCCACTTGTGAAATTCTATGGTTGAAAATGCCCTTTTTTGCCCCTCTGAAAATACAGTATATATTTGTGAAATTGCAGAATTTCAACACTAGAACAGGGACAGATAGCCCATGAAGGATTTTGCAAGGGATGTTTCACCACATTCTATATCTACCCTTCCTCCCCTTTCCAATGACACCCCACTTGTGAAATTCTATGGTGGAAAATTGGATATTTAGCCCCTCTAAAAACAGTATATATTTTGTGAAATTGCAGAATTTCAACACTAGAACAGCGACTGATGTCCCATGAAGGATTTTGCAAGGGATCTTTCACCATATTCTGAAACTACACCTCCTCCCCTTTCCAATGACACCCCACTTGTGAAATTCTATGGTGAAAAATGCCCTTTTTTGCCCCTCTGAAAATACAGTATATATTGGTGAAATTGCAGAATTTCAACACTAGAACAGGGACAGATAGCCCATGAAGGATTTTGCAAGGGATCTTTCACCACATTCTGAAACTACACCTCCTCCCCTTTCCAATGACACCCCACTTGTGAAATTCTATGGTGGAAAATTGGATATTTAGCCCCTCTAAAAACAGTATATATTTTGTGAAATTGCAGAATTTCAGCACTTGAACAGGGACAGATAGCCCATGAAGGATTTTGCAAGGGATATATCACCACATTCTGAAACTACACCTCCTCCCCTTTCCAATGACACCCCACTTGTGAAATTCTATGGTTGAAAATGCCCTTTTTTGCCCCTCTGAAAATACAGTATATATTTTGTGAAATTGCAGAATTTCAGCACTTGAACAGGGACAGATAGCCTATGAAGGATTTTGCAAGGGATATTTCACCATATTCTATAACTACACTTCCTCCCCTTTCCAATGACACCCCACTTGTGAAATTCTATGGTGGAAAATTGCATATTTAGCCCCTCTAAAAACAGTATATTTTTTGTGAAATTGCAGAATTTCAGCACTTGAACAGGGACAGGTATCCCATGAAGGATTTTACAAGGGATATTTCACCACATTCTATAACTACACCTCCTCCCCTTTCCAATGACACCCCACTTGTGAAATTCTATGGTGAAAAATTGCATATTTAGCCCCTCTGAAAATACAGTATATATTTTGTGAAATTGCAGAATTTCAACACTTGAACAGGGACAGATAGCCCATGAAGGATTTTGCAAGGGATGTTTCACCACATTCAAAAACTACACCTCCTCCCCTTTCCAATGACACCCCACTTGTGAAATTCTATGGTGGAAAATTGGATATTTAGCCCCTCTAAAAACAGTATATATTTTGTGAAATTGCAGAATTTCAGCACTAGAACAGCGACTGATGTCCCATGAAGGATTTTGCAAGGGATATTTCACCACATTCTGAAACTACACTTCCTCCCCTTTCCAATGACACCGCACTTGTGAAATTCTATGGTTGAAAATGCCCTTTTTTGCCCCTCTGAAAATACAGTATATATTTTGTGAAATGGCAGAATTTCAACACTTGAAAAGGGACACATAGCCCATGAAGGATTTTGCAAGGGGTCTTTCACCACATTCTACAAGTACACTCTCTCCTCTTTTGCAATGACACCCCACTTGTGAAATTCTATGGTGGAAAATTGGATATTTAGCCCCTCTAAAAACAGTATATATTTTGTGAAATTGCAGAATTTCAGCACTTGAACAGGGACAGATAGCCCATGAAGGATTTTGCAAGGGATATATCACCACATTCTGAAACTACACCTCCTCCCCTTTTCAATGACACCCCACTTGTGAAATTCTATGGTTGAAAATTCCCTTTTTTGCCCCTCTGAAAATACAGTATATATTTTGTGAAATTGCAGAATTTCAGCACTTGAACAGGGACAGATAGCCTATGAAGGATTTTGCAAGGGATATTTCACCATATTCTATAACTACACTTCCTCCCCTTTCCAATGACACCCCACTTGTGAAATTCTATGGTGGAAAATTGCATATTTAGCCCCTCTAAAAACAGTATATTTTTTGTGAAATTGCAGAATTTCAGCACTTGAACAGGGACAGGTATCCCATGAAGGATTTTGCAAGGGATATTTCACCACATTCTATAACTACACCTCCTCCCCTTTCCAATGACACCCCACTTGTGAAATTCTATGGTGAAAAATTGCATATTTAGCCCCTCTGAAAATACAGTATATATTTTGTGAAATTGCAGAATTTCAACACTTGAACAGGGACAGATAGCCCATGAAGGATTTTGCAAGGGATGTTTCACCACATTCAAAAACTACACCTCCTCCCCTTTCCAATGACACCCCACTTGTGAAATTCTATGGTGGAAAATTGGATATTTAGCCCCTCTAAAAACAGTATATATTTTGTGAAATTGCAGAATTTCAGCACTAGAACAGCGACTGATGTCCCATGAAGGATTTTGCAAGGGATATTTCACCACATTCTGAAACTACACTTCCTCCCCTTTCCAATGACACCGCACTTGTGAAATTCTATGGTTGAAAATGCCCTTTTTTGCCCCTCTGAAAATACAGTATATATTTTGTGAAATGGCAGAATTTCAACACTTGAAAAGGGACACATAGCCCATGAAGGATTTTGCAAGGGGTCTTTCACCACATTCTACAAGTACACTCTCTCCTCTTTTGCAATGACACCCCACTTGTGAAATTCTATGGTGAAAAACTGCCTTTTTGGCCCTCTGAAAATATAGTATGTATTTTGTGAAATTGCAGATTTTCAGGACTTGAACAGCTACACACATTCCAATGACAACCCCCATGTGAAACCCCCATCGCATAAAATGGCTTTTTTTTTTTCGATTAGAACTCCCATGGCCTATTTCTCTCATTTTTAGTGTATAAAAAACATTTTTGCATTTTTTATACACTAAAATTGGTCCCTATTGGTCAAGACTGATTTGTTGCAAACAATTCCACCCTAGATGAATAGTTGAGTGTGTCCTCTTCCAATGACATCCCCCATGAGCAATTCCATCCAAGAAAATAGGATTTTTTAATTAAAAAATCCACAAGCTATTATTCTGATGGGGGGGCCAAGCAGTGAAGCTGCGAAGCATCATTACTGTTTCTACCTTTTCTTATTTGGGCCAGTAGCAAAGCCCAATTGTATATTTACGCTTTCCTATTATTCGGGACCATGCAATGTAGGCACCCATTGTGTTTGTACATTTTCCTATTACTGGGGGCCAAGCATCGAAGCTGCAAGGCACCCACTGTGTTTATATGTTTTCCCATCCTAAGAACACACAATAATGTGGAGTCTTTTTACCACTGTGGGGGCGCTATAATCACAGGATGTAGGCTCATATATCAGCAATGCTTTTGCATACCGAAACCAAACTTGGTATATGGACTTAGGACCCCATCCTGACGACACACAATATATTTAGTGACCTTGGACCACTAGGAGGTACTAAAGTTACAGGAAATGAGCTCATATCTTGGCAATGCTTTCTCGTACCGAAACCAGACTTGGTTCATGGACACACAATAATGCTGGTGATGTTTGGCCACTAGGGATAGATTAGATTAGACTCAACTTTATTGTCATTGTGCAGAGTACAAAGTCAACTAAATTCAGACACTGCTCTTGTTTGCTTGCCTGCCGGTTCACACCTCACCCCTCACTCTCAGTGCAACGTGCACCTCCACCATCAAAGGCTGATGCACCCCTCCCCCACAATGTGATCATGAACAATGCGACTACGCTAACGCTGTTCACCAGCCACCAGTCTACAGCCACCAAATACCCCTTATCCCCCCTCCTCTGGACAAGGGGAACAGTGCTGTGAGGATCATGTTCCTTGACTTCTCCAGTGCTTTTAACACCATCCAACCCCTCAGACTGGGTGAAAAACTCCTGCAGATGATTGTGGATGCTCAACTGGTATCCTGGATTGCAGATTACCTGATAGAGCGGCCACAATTCGTCAGACTGAAGAACTGCCTCTTCGACACCGTGATCAACAGCACTGGAGCTCCACAGTGAGCAGTGAGACACATGGCAAACAAACAAAGGAGCACATGGCACAAGACACAGAAAGTAAACAAAGCAAACAGGAAGACACAAGAGGAGCAGACATAATGGGAAAACAAGACAAGACAGGATCCTAACAACAAGAGCCTCCCCCCTCTTGCCTGCAGCAAATAGGTAAGGGATGTGGCCCTGTTTCTAGAATTCTGGTGAAACCCTTGCTGGGATGACACAAACATGTGTCTCTCCTTTGATGTTCTTGTGCATCATTGAAAGAATAAAATCTGAAATGTTTCCTGCCATCATACTCCAAATATCATATTATTATTATATTGCTTTCTTATGTAGAGTATTAACGGAATATATTATAAGAACATTTCAATAAATATGGAAAGTCAGTATGAACCATATAGACAGATATTGTGACAGCCTTGCCTGGCTTCTCCTCCTGTCTGTGTTGCGTCTCTCTCTCCTACAGGTGAGCTGGGTGCAGGTGTTTGGAGGCACGCTAATTATTTTCTAGTCAGGGCTTTTAAAAGCGCTTCAATGGAGACCGGGTTGTCAACCACTTCCGCTCCGTCTCTACAGCACCGTTTTGGATTTTGTTTTAGCTTATTGTGTCACCTAGTCTTGATCCTTACAAGCTGGCTAACGATAGACCTATATCTAATCTCCCTTTCATGTCAAAAATACTTGAAAAAATAGAGTCCAAACAAATCTGTGCCTTCTTACATATGAACAAAATCCAGGAATTATACCAGTCTGGCTTTCGAGCTCACCATAGTACTGAATCAGCCTTAGTTAAAGTTTTTAATGACCTCCTCATTGCTGCTGATAATGGATATGTATCAATACTGATCCTCCTGGACCTCAGCGCTGCCTTTGACACCATAGACCATGACATACTACTTCATAGGCTTGAACATTCCATAGGCATCAAAGACTCAGCACTTGCTTGGTTTATACCATACCTTTTTAACCGTTTATAATTTGTACAGGTCCATAATGAACCATATACCCAGACTATGGTGAAATATTGAGTGCCTCAAGGCTCATTGGATCCCAGTTATTTTCCCATTATATGCTTCTCCTAGGTTCTGAAATTTGGAAACATGGCATTAATTTCCATTGTTATGCAGATGATACACAATTATACCTTTCCATAAAGCCCGATTAATTAACCCTGTTAAACCAACTTGTATGTATGTTACATGTTACATGTATAAGAGATATAAAAACACACACATATATATACAACAAAACATCCTGCTTTTGAACTCAGATGGTTTTTGGTCCTAAAAAGATGAGGCATATCCTATCCTCATCACAGGCTACATATAGTGATCTTCCACTGACCTCATCCACAAGTGCTAAAAATCTATCAGTTATAATTGACCAGGACCTATCAATAAATAATCACCAAAATGTCATTTTACCACTTAAGGAACATTTCAAAGATAAGGAAGTCCTTATCCTTACCAGACACTGAAAAATTAATCCAGTTTTGTCACTTCAAGGATAGACTATTGCAATGCTCTATACACTGGCTGCAATAATACCGGTCTAAGGAACTTACAGCTTATACAAAATGCAGCTGCTCGCACACTCACTAGGACCAAAAAATATGAACACATTTCCCCCATCCTAGCATCTTTACACTGGCTACCTGTTAAAAGTCTCATTGACTTAAAAATATTACTTGTAATCCCAACAGTAGAGGCAGAGCTTTCTCCTACAGCGCACCCCTCCTCTGGAATTAACTCTCTCCATCAATTTGATTAGCAGACACCCTCCCTATTTTCAAGTCTAGACTTAACACATACATCTTTAGTGCCTCCCATAGTTAGGTATGGTGTAGTGTGGAACTTCACCCACCTCAGGGTTTTTATTGGAATGGACCACCTCTGCTGTGTCCTCATGTGATTGGCGCCCTAGTCATGCGTGTCATGGTGGCAACTGACCATACCTGCGCTGGTGCTGACTACCCTTCACCATGCCTTAGGTATGCTGCCATAGCATAGCGCTGTCATGGACTTTTCATGTGTCACGCCGTACAACTCTTCTTCTTTCTCTCTCTCAACTCCCCCTCTTACCTCTTGTCTTTGTCTTGCCATTCAACTCCCTCTTCTCTCCTTCTCTCTCTCAACTCTCCCTCTCTTGCCTTTTGTCTCTATAGTATAACACTATATAATACCATTGATATACTTATTAATGCTAACCATCATGACTTATAGTAATACCTACTATTTATCTCTCTTTCTTCCCTCTTACCTCACTTGTGAGAGAAACTCTTCCTTGTGTTTGGCCCTCATCGCACCTGAAGTCCCATCCCTATGACTGCCCTATGTGATGACCCTGTGCCCCTTCAGGCCTTCTCCTGTCAGTGCATGGGAAGGGCTGGGCCTGGTTGGGCTAATACCCTCATTGATTACACCTATGGTTAGGGTGGGGCTATATAAGGGGTTCCCTATCTTTCTGATTAGGCATTTTTCTTACTTCTTGCAGGCACTCACTTTGATTCTCTCACACTTGCACTTTGCTCTCTCCCCTCATTTGTATCTCTACCTCTCTTTCTCTTTCTTTGTCTTTAGGCCCACTTCACTAGCTTCTTTGCATCCATACATCCATACACTCATACACGCACGCCACCACTCCCATTCATTTCCCCCTAGACATTTTGCTATTGGTAACCTTGTGCTTTACTTTAATAAATTAATATATTTGGTTTGAACCTTGTTGTCCGTGTCCCTCTTTATGTTTCGGTCTGGGAACGAGCTGGCCCTAACACCTACCATTGCAGTCCCCTTGTCTGGATTCCTGGCCCGTGCAGCCTAGCTACCCAGTACTTGACATACTGTATGACAATTCCTAATCCCTATGGACAACACATGCCCTACATTGGACTATTTGAATTTTCTGACACTAAATAGGATTCATGCATACATCATACTGGTTATGTAACCATCCTACCTCTTTGTAACATACCTCAGGTTGTTGTGTTCTATTCTGTACACCTAACTAACCTATTCATTTATTATGTATACAGTACAGACCTTACTGCCCTGTAACTGACCCTAGGCAGATGGGTCAGGCCTTTGAGTCTTGTATCCACTCGAGGTTTCTTCCTATATGTATCTCCAATTCTAGGGAGTTTTTCCTCGTCCCTGTTACTTATAGGCACACTCTGAATGTTTAACACTCTGTTAAGTGCCATGAGACATGAGTAATGTTTTGGCGCTCTATAAGTGACATTAAATATAAGTTGAAATTGAAATTGAAATTATTCACTGCACCACATTATACTGATTGCTTACACTTTTATTTTCCAAATCCACCTCCACTCCATTTTATTAAGTTCTATTCATTTATTAAAAATCTAATATATGTATTGCTAATCCGTGTGTGGTCTTTCCGTACTCTGTTACTTTGTTGAAAAAAACCCCCAGCTATAAACCAGCTTATGCTGGAAGCTGATTTTAGCTGGTCTTTGCTGGCTTAGTTGGTTGGTTGTCACCGGGATGCTGTTGGTAAAATATTACATACCAAAGTGAAACATGAAATCCATGAGAATCATACAGGGTTTAAGTACAGCAAAGCATAGATATTCATACAGTAACAGTGGCAAAGTCAGGAATCATCCAGGCTACCTTAATCTATGACACAAATGGCTGTTGACGCAAAACAGACAACAACAAGTGATATCAACACTGGCGCCTTACATTATCCATGTTCAGAAGAACAGCACAGATGTTATACAGGGTCGAGATGCAGACATAGAATCATACTCGAAGCTGGTGTCACACTCCACCTCAGTCCCATTGATGAGAATGGGGCTGTGTATGCTAACGCATATTTGGTGTGAGAGCTAGGGACCAAATCCTGAGGATGTACATACAATATTATGTTGACTTGTTACCACTATGGGGGTGCTAGAGTTATGGAAATGAGCTCATATCTCAGCCAATTTTTAACGTATCAAAACTAAACTAGGTATGAGAGGTTATGTGGTGTAAGGGGGAGGGGGTTTATCAGTGTGAGTGTGGGTCTGTGTGTGTGTGTGTGGGGGGGGGGGGGGTTGGGGTAGGTGTGATGAGAGGGGTAGCAGGTAATAGGGTGTGTGCAAATGCAAATGCCAAAAGGAAGGAAGAGTATGACAGTTCACTGTCCTGATGGTGGAAAGATGTGTATGCATTTAATGTAACAAAACTGAGTTGCCATGACAGCTCCTGCTCAACTGCTTGGCCCCCAAATATAGCTGCAGAGCTGCAAATTTAGAGAGAAATGAACAAAATTCAAGAGCTGTGAAGCTTTCGGAAAGTTTTCACCTTGGTCTGTTGGTGGCGCTACAGTGCACATGATAAAGTCTTGTAAATTAATGGGTGGGGCCTTACTTTTTGCCTTAATCCACTGATAAAGTTTGAGCTTCATAGATCAAAGCATCGCAGAGCTATTTGCATTAATGCTGTTAAAAGATTGATGGATTTTGACCAGTTGGTGGTCCTAGATATTTGAGGTTTTGGGGGCAGTAACTTGGTGAAATTGGTCAGTGGCCTGAGTAGAATAAGTGTGCAAAGTATGAGCATTTTACTATGTACATTTGTATGTGCTGCCATGGACTCCTATGGCACTAGACAGAAGCATAATAACAAATCCTACTAGCCCTATAGGGTCCCTACGCAGCTTCAAACTAATGGCCCCAAAAATGACAGAAATGTGGCAAATGACTTTTAAGTGATAGGGACCAAATGTAGTGCTGAAAATGTATAATCAGAAAAATAGGCCAAAATAAATTTCCCATGACAAATGCATTATGGGAAGTCTAAACCAAATCTAGCGCTGAAAATCTTAAATTTCCCAAATACATTTTATTTTCAAGGGCCATTTTTCACGACAGAATTTCACATAGGGGGTGTCATTGGAAAAAGGAGAGGGTGTAGTTTCAGAATGTGGTGAAACATCCGATGCAAAATGTAGTATGGGATGTTTATCGCTGTTCTAGTGCTGAAATTCTGCATTTTTCCAAATACAATTTATATACTATATTTTCAAAGGGCAAAAAAAGCAATTTTCCACCATAGAATTTCACAAGTGGGGTGTCATTGGAAAGGGGAGATAGTGTAGTTTCAGAATGTGGTGAAACATCCCTTGCAAAATCCTTCATGGGCTATCTGTCGCGGTTCTAGTGCTGAAATTCTGCAATTTCACAAAATATATACTGTATATTCAGAGGGGCTAAATATCCCATTTTTCACAATAGAATTTCACAAGTGGGGTGTCATTGGAAAGAGGAGAGAGTGTAGTTTCAGAATGTGGTGAAACATCCCTTGCAAAATCCTTCATGGGCTATGTGTCCCTGTTCAAGTGTTGAAATTATGCAATTTCACAAAATATATACTGTATTTTCAGAGGGGCTAAATATGCAATTTTTCACCATAGAATTTCACAAGTGGGGTGTCATTGGAAAGAGGAGGAGGTGTAGTTTCAGAATGTGGTGAAACATCCCTTGCAAAATCCTTCATGGGCTATCTGTCCCTGTTCAAGTGCTGAAATTCTGCAATTTCACAAATACATATTATATTTTCAGAGGGGCTAAATATCCAATTTTCCACAATAGAATTTCACAAGTGGGGTGTCATTGGAAAGGGGAGGAAGTGTAGATATAGAATGTGGTGAAATATCCCTTGCAAAATCCTTCATGGGCTATCTGTCCCTGTTCAAGTGTTGAAATTCTGCAATTTCACAAATACATATTATATTTTCAGAGGGGCAAAAAAGGGCATTTTCTACCATAGAATTTCACAAGTGGGGTGTCATTGGAAAGGGGAGGAGGTGTAGTTTCAGAATGTGGTGAAATATCCCTTGCAAAATCCTTCATGGGACATCAGTCGCTGTTCTAGTGCTGAAATTCTGCAATTTCACAAAATATATACTGTTTTTAGAGGGGCTAAATATCCAATTTTTCACCATAGAATTTCACAAGTGGGGTGTCATTGGAAAGGGGAGGAGGTGTAGTTTCAGAATATGGTGAAAGATCCCTTGCAAAATCCTTCATGGGACATCAGTCGCTGTTCTAGTGTTGAAATTCTGCAATTTCACAAAATATATACTGTTTTTAGAGGGGCTAAATGTCCAATTTTCCACCATAGAATTTCACAAGTGGGGTGTCATTGGAAAGGGGAGGAAGGGTAGATATAGAATGTGGTGAAATATCCCTTGCAAAATCCTTCATGGGCTATCTGTCCCTGTTCAAGTGCTGAGATTCTGCAATTTCACAAATACATATTATATTTTCAGAGGGGCAAAAAAGGGCATTTTCAACCATAGAATTTCACAAGTGGGGTGTCATTGGAAAGAGGAGAGAGTGTAGATATAGAATGTGGTGAAATATCCCTTGCAAAATCCTTCATGGGCTATCTGTCCCTGTTCAAGTGCTGAAATTCTGCAATTTCACAAAATATATACTGTTTTTAGAGGGGCTAAATATCCAATTTTCCACCATAGAATTTCACAAGTGGGGTGTCATTGGAAAGGGGAGGAGGTGTAGTTTCAGAATGTGGTAAAACATCCCTTGCAAAATCCTTCATGGGCTATCTGTCCCTGTTCTAGTGTTGAAATTCTGCAATTTCACAAATATATACTGTATTTTCAGAGGGGCAAAAAAGGGCATTTTCTACCATAGAATTTCACAAGTGCGGTGTCATTGGAAAGGGGAGGAAGTGTAGTTTCAGAATGTGGTGAAATATCCCTTGCAAAATCCTTCATGGGACATCAGTCGCTGTTCAAGTGTTGAAATTATGCAATTTCACAAAATATATACTGTATTTTCAGAGGGGCTAAATATGCAATTTTTCACCATAGAATTTCACAAGTGGGGTGTCATTGGAAAGAGGAGGAGGTGTAGTTTCATAATGTGGTGAAACATCCCTTGCAAAATCCTTCATGGGCTATCTGTCGCGGTTCTAGTGCTGAAATTCTGCAATTTCACAAAATATATACTGTATTTTCAGAGGGGCTAAATATCCCATTTTTCACCATAGAATTTCACAAGTGGGGTGTCATTGGAAAGAGGAGAGAGTGTAGTTTCAGAATGTGGTGAAACATCCCTTGCAAAATCCTTCATGGGCTATGTGTCCCTGTTCAAGTGCTGAAATTATGCACTTTCACAAATACATATTATTTTTTCAGAGGGGCTAAATATCCAATTTTCCACCATAGAATTTCACAAGTGGGGTGTCATTGGAAAGGGGAAGAAGTGTAGATATAGAATGTGGTGAAATATCCCTTGCAAAATCCTTCATGGGCTATCTGTCCCTGTTCTAGTGTTGAAATTCTGCAATTTCACAAATATATACTGTATTTTCAGAGGGGCTAAATATCCAATTTTCCACCATAGAATTTCACAAGTGGGGTGTCATTGGAAAGGGGAGGAGGTGTAGTTTCAGAATGTGGTGAAACATCCCTTGCAAAATCCTTCATGGGCTATCTGTCCCTGTTCAAGTGCTGAAATTCTGCAATTTCACAAATACATATTATATTTTCAGAGGGGCTAAATATCCAATTTTCCACAATAGAATTTCACAAGTGGGGTGTCATTGGAAAGGGGAGGAAGTGTAGATATAGAATGTGGTGAAATATCCCTTGCAAAATCCTTCATGGGCTATCTGTCCCTGTTCAAGTGCTGAAATTCTGCAATTTCACAAAATATATACTGTTTTTAGAGGGGCTAAATATCCAATTTTCCACCATAGAATTTCACAAGTGGGGTGTCATTGGAAAGGGGAGGAGGTGTAGTTTCAGAATGTGGTAAAACATCCCTTGCAAAATCCTTCATGGGCTATCTGTCCCTGTTCTAGTGTTGAAATTCTGCAATTTCACAAATATATACTGTATTTTCAGAGGGGCAAAAAAGGGCATTTTCTACCATAGAATTTCACAAGTGCGGTGTCATTGGAAAGGGGAGGAAGTGTAGTTTCAGAATGTGGTGAAATATCCCTTGCAAAATCCTTCATGGGCTATCTGTCCCTGTTCTAGTGTTGAAATTCTGCAATTTCACAAATATATACTGTATTTTCAGAGGGGCTAAATATCCAATTTTCCACCATAGAATTTCACAAGTGGGGTGTCATTGGAAAGGGGAGGAGGTGTAGTTTCAGAATGTGGTGAAACATCCCTTGCAAAATCCTTCATGGGCTATCTGTCCCTGTTCAAGTGCTGAAATTCTGCAATTTCACAAATACATATTATATTTTCAGAGGGGCTAAATATCCAATTTTCCACCATAGAATTTCACAAGTGGGGTGTCATTGGAAAGGGGAGGAAGTGTAGATATAGAATGTGGTGAAATATCCCTTGCAAAATCCTTCATGGGCTATCTGTCCCTGTTCAAGTGCTGAAATTCTGCAATTTCACAAAATATATACTGTTTTTAGAGGGGCTAAATATCCAATTTTCCACCATAGAATTTCACAAGTGGGGTGTCATTGGAAAGGGGAGGAGGTGTAGTTTCAGAATGTGGTAAAACATCCCTTGCAAAATCCTTCATGGGCTATCTGTCCCTGTTCTAGTGTTGAAATTCTGCAATTTCACAAATATATACTGTATTTTCAGAGGGGCAAAAAAGGGCATTTTCTACCATAGAATTTCACAAGTGCGGTGTCATTGGAAAGGGGAGGAAGTGTAGTTTCAGAATGTGGTGAAATATCCCTTGCAAAATCCTTCATGGGACATCAGTCGCTGTTCAAGTGTTGAAATTATGCAATTTCACAAAATATATACTGTATTTTCAGAGGGGCTAAATATGCAATTTTTCACCATAGAATTTCACAAGTGGGGTGTCATTGGAAAGAGGAGGAGGTGTAGTTTCATAATGTGGTGAAACATCCCTTGCAAAATCCTTCATGGGCTATCTGTCGCGGTTCTAGTGCTGAAATTCTGCAATTTCACAAAATATATACTGTATTTTCAGAGGGGCTAAATATCCCATTTTTCACCATAGAATTTCACAAGTGGGGTGTCATTGGAAAGAGGAGAGAGTGTAGTTTCAGAATGTGGTGAAATATCCCTTGCAAAATCCTTCATGGGACATCAGTCGCTGTTCAAGTGTTGAAATTATGCAATTTCACAAAATATATACTGTATTTTCAGAGGGGCTAAATATGCAATTTTTCACCATAGAATTTCACAAGTGGGGTGTCATTGGAAAGAGGAGGAGGTGTAGTTTCATAATGTGGTGAAACATCCCTTGCAAAATCCTTCATGGGCTATCTGTCGCGGTTCTAGTGCTGAAATTCTGCAATTTCACAAAATATATACTGTATTTTCAGAGGGGCTAAATATCCCATTTTTCACCATAGAATTTCACAAGTGGGGTGTCATTGGAAAGAGGAGAGAGTGTAGTTTCAGAATGTGGTGAAACATCCCTTGCAAAATCCTTCATGGGCTATGTGTCCCTGTTCAAGTGCTGAAATTATGCACTTTCACAAATACATATTATTTTTTCAGAGGGGCTAAATATCCAATTTTCCACCATAGAATTTCACAAGTGGGGTGTCATTGGAAAGGGGAGGAAGTGTAGATATAGAATGTGGTGAAATATCCCTTGCAAAATCCTTCATGGGCTATCTGTCCCTGTTCTAGTGTTGAAATTCTGCAATTTCACAAATATATACTGTATTTTCAGAGGGGCTAAATATGCAATTTTTCACCATAGAATTTCACAAGTGGGGTGTCATTGGAAAGAGGAGGAGGTGTAGTTTCAGAATGTGGTGAAACATCCCTTGCAAAATCCTTCATGGGCTATCTGTCCCTGTTCAAGTGCTGAAATTCTGCAATTTCACAAATACATATTATATTTTCAGAGGGGCTAAATATCCAATTTTCCACAATAGAATTTCACAAGTGGGGTGTCATTGGAAAGGGGAGGAAGTGTAGATATAGAATGTGGTGAAATATCCCTTGCAAAATCCTTCATGGGCTATCTGTCCCTGTTCAAGTGTTGAAATTCTGCAATTTCACAAATACATATTATATTTTCAGAGGGGCAAAAAAGGGCATTTTCTACCATAGAATTTCACAAGTGGGGTGTCATTGGAAAGAGGAGAGAGTGTAGTTTCAGAATGTGGTGAAATATCCCTTGCAAAATCCTTCATGGGCTATCTGTCCCTGTTCAAGTGCTGAAATTCTGCAATTTCACAAAATATATACTGTTTTTAGAGGGGCTAAATATCCAATTTTCCACCATAGAATTTCACAAGTGGGGTGTCATTGGAAAGGGGAGGAGGTGTAGTTTCAGAATGTGGTGAAAGATCCCTTGCAAAATCCTTCATGGGACATCAGTCGCTGTTCTAGTGTTGAAATTCTGCAATTTCACAAAATATATACTGTTTTTAGAGGGGCTAAATGTCCAATTTTCCACCATAGAATTTCACAAGTGGGGTGTCATTGGAAAGGGGAGGAAGGGTAGATATAGAATGTGGTGAAATATCCCTTGCAAAATCCTTCATGGGCTATCTGTCCCTGTTCAAGTGCTGAGATTCTGCAATTTCACAAATACATATTATATTTTCAGAGGGGCAAAAAAGGGCATTTTCAACCATAGAATTTCACAAGTGGGGTGTCATTGGAAAGAGGAGAGAGTGTAGATATAGAATGTGGTGAAATATCCCTTGCAAAATCCTTCATGGGCTATCTGTCCCTGTTCAAGTGCTGAAATTCTGCAATTTCACAAAATATATACTGTTTTTAGAGGGGCTAAATATCCAATTTTCCACCATAGAATTTCACAAGTGGGGTGTCATTGGAAAGGGGAGGAGGTGTAGTTTCAGAATGTGGTAAAACATCCCTTGCAAAATCCTTCATGGGCTATCTGTCCCTGTTCTAGTGTTGAAATTCTGCAATTTCACAAATATATACTGTATTTTCAGAGGGGCAAAAAAGGGCATTTTCTACCATAGAATTTCACAAGTGCGGTGTCATTGGAAAGGGGAGGAAGTGTAGTTTCAGAATGTGGTGAAATATCCCTTGCAAAATCCTTCATGGGACATCAGTCGCTGTTCAAGTGTTGAAATTATGCAATTTCACAAAATATATACTGTATTTTCAGAGGGGCTAAATATGCAATTTTTCACCATAGAATTTCACAAGTTGGGTGTCATTGGAAAGAGGAGGAGGTGTAGTTTCATAATGTGGTGAAACATCCCTTGCAAAATCCTTCATGGGCTATCTGTCGCGGTTCTAGTGCTGAAATTCTGCAATTTCACAAAATATATACTGTATTTTCAGAGGGGCTAAATATCCCATTTTTCACCATAGAATTTCACAAGTGGGGTGTCATTGGAAAGAGGAGAGAGTGTAGTTTCAGAATGTGGTGAAACATCCCTTGCAAAATCCTTCATGGGCTATGTGTCCCTGTTCAAGTGCTGAAATTATGCACTTTCACAAATACATATTATTTTTTCAGAGGGGCTAAATATCCAATTTTCCACCATAGAATTTCACAAGTGGGGTGTCATTGGAAAGGGTAGGAAGTGTAGATTTAGAATGTGGTGAAATATCCCTTGCAAAATCCTTCATGGGCTATCTGTCCCTGTTCTAGTGTTGAAATTCTGCAATTTCACAAATATATACTGTATTTTCAGAGGGGCTAAATATCCAATTTTCCACCATAGAATTTCACAAGTGGGATGTCATTGGAAAGGGGAGGAGGTGTAGTTTCAGAATGTGGTGAAAGATCTCTTGCAAAATCCTTTATGGGCTATCTGTCCCTGTTCAAGTGCTGAAATTATGCACTTTCACAAATACATATTATATTTTCAGAGGGGCTAAATATCCAATTTTCCACAATAGAATTTCACAAGTGGGGTGTCATTGGAAAGGGGAGGAAGTGTAGATATAGAATGTGGTGAAATATCCCTTGCAAAATCCTTCATGGGCTATCTGTCCCTGTTCAAGTGTTGAAATTCTGCAATTTCACAAATACATATTATATTTTCAGAGGGGCAAAAAAGGGCATTTTCTACCATAGAATTTCACAAGTGGGGTGTCATTGGAAAGGGGAGGAGGTGTAGTTTCAGAATGTGGTGAAATATCCCTTGCAAAATCCTTCATGGGACATCAGTCGCTGTTCTAGTGCTGAAATTCTGCAATTTCACAAAATATATACTGTTTTTAGAGGGGCTAAATATCCAATTTTTCACCATAGAATTTCACAAATGGGGTGTCATTGGAAAGGGGAGGAGGTGTAGTTTCAGAATATGGTGAAAGATCCCTTGCAAAATCCTTCATGGGACATCAGTCGCTGTTCTAGTGTTGAAATTCTGCAATTTCACAAAATATATACTGTTTTTAGAGGGGCTAAATGTCCAATTTTCCACCATAGAATTTCACAAGTGGGGTGTCATTGGAAAGGGGAGGAAGGGTAGATATAGAATGTGGTGAAATATCCCTTGCAAAATCCTTCATGGGCTATCTGTCCCTGTTCAAGTGCTGAGATTCTGCAATTTCACAAATACATATTATATTTTCAGAGGGGCAAAAAAGGGCATTTTCAACCATAGAATTTCACAAGTGGGGTGTCATTGGAAAGAGGAGAGAGTGTAGATATAGAATGTGGTGAAATATCCCTTGCAAAATCCTTCATGGGCTATCTGTCCCTGTTCAAGTGCTGAAATTCTGCAATTTCACAAAATATATACTGTTTTTAGAGGGGCTAAATATCCAATTTTCCACCATAGAATTTCACAAGTGGGGTGTCATTGGAAAGGGGAGGAGGTGTAGTTTCAGAATGTGGTAAAACATCCCTTGCAAAATCCTTCATGGGCTATCTGTCCCTGTTCTAGTGTTGAAATTCTGCAATTTCACAAATATATACTGTATTTTCAGAGGGGCAAAAAAGGGCATTTTCTACCATAGAATTTCACAAGTGCGGTGTCATTGGAAAGGGGAGGAAGTGTAGTTTCAGAATGTGGTGAAATATCCCTTGCAAAATCCTTCATGGGACATCAGTCGCTGTTCAAGTGTTGAAATTATGCAATTTCACAAAATATATACTGTATTTTCAGAGGGGCTAAATATGCAATTTTTCACCATAGAATTTCACAAGTGGGGTGTCATTGGAAAGAGGAGGAGGTGTAGTTTCATAATGTGGTGAAACATCCCTTGCAAAATCCTTCATGGGCTATCTGTCGCGGTTCTAGTGCTGAAATTCTGCAATTTCACAAAATATATACTGTATTTTCAGAGGGGCTAAATATCCCATTTTTCACCATAGAATTTCACAAGTGGGGTGTCATTGGAAAGAGGAGAGAGTGTAGTTTCAGACTGTGGTGAAACATCCCTTGCAAAATCCTTCATGGGCTATGTGTCCCTGTTCAAGTGCTGAAATTATGCACTTTCACAAATACATATTATTTTTTCAGAGGGGCTAAATATCCAATTTTCCACCATAGAATTTCACAAGTGGGGTGTCATTGGAAAGGGGAGGAAGTGTAGATATAGAATGTGGTGAAATATCCCTTGCAAAATCCTTCATGGGCTATCTGTCCCTGTTCTAGTGTTGAAATTCTGCAATTTCACAAATATATACTGTATTTTCAGAGGGGATAAATATCCAATTTTCCACCATAGAATTTCACAAGTGGGGTGTCATTGGAAAGAGGAGAGAGTGTAGTTTCAGAATGTGGTGAAACATCCCTTGCAAAATCCTTCATGGGCTATGTGTCCCTGTTCAAGTGCTGAAATTATGCACTTTCACAAATACATATTATTTTTTCAGAGGGGCTAAATATCCAATTTTCCACCATAGAATTTCACAAGTGGGGTGTCATTGGAAAGGGTAGGAAGTGTAGATATAGAATGTGGTGAAATATCCCTTGCAAAATCCTTCATGGGCTATCTGTCCCTGTTCTAGTGTTGAAATTCTGCAATTTCACAAATATATACTGTATTTTCAGAGGGGCTAAATATCCAATTTTCCACCATAGAATTTCACAAGTGGGATGTCATTGGAAAGGGGAGGAGGTGTAGTTTCAGAATGTGGTGAAACATCCCTTGCAAAATCCTTTATGGGCTATCTGTCCCTGTTCAAGTGCTGAAATTATGCACTTTCACAAATACATATTATATTTTCAGAGGGGCTAAATATCCAATTTTCCACAATAGAATTTCACAAGTGGGGTGTCATTGGAAAGGGGAGGAAGTGTAGATATAGAATGTGGTGAAATATCCCTTGCAAAATCCTTCATGGGCTATCTGTCCCTGTTCAAGTGCTGAGATTCTGCAATTTCACAAATACATATTATATTTTCAGAGGGGCAAAAAAGGGCATTTTCAACCATAGAATTTCACAAGTGGGGTGTCATTGGAAAGAGGAGAGAGTGTAGATATAGAATGTGGTGAAATATCCCTTGCAAAATCCTTCATGGGCTATCTGTCCCTGTTCAAGTGCTGAAATTCTGCAATTTCACAAAATATATACTGTTTTTAGAGGGGCTAAATATCCAATTTTCCACCATAGAATTTCACAAGTGGGGTGTCATTGGAAAGGGGAGGAGGTGTAGTTTCAGAATGTGGTAAAACATCCCTTGCAAAATCCTTCATGGGCTATCTGTCCCTGTTCTAGTGTTGAAATTCTGCAATTTCACAAATATATACTGTATTTTCAGAGGGGCAAAAAAGGGCATTTTCTACCATAGAATTTCACAAGTGCGGTGTCATTGGAAAGGGGAGGAAGTGTAGTTTCAGAATGTGGTGAAATATCCCTTGCAAAATCCTTCATGGGACATCAGTCGCTGTTCAAGTGTTGAAATTATGCAATTTCACAAAATATATACTGTATTTTCAGAGGGGCTAAATATGCAATTTTTCACCATAGAATTTCACAAGTGGGGTGTCATTGGAAAGAGGAGGAGGTGTAGTTTCATAATGTGGTGAAACATCCCTTGCAAAATCCTTCATGGGCTATCTGTCGCGGTTCTAGTGCTGAAATTCTGCAATTTCACAAAATATATACTGTATTTTCAGAGGGGCTAAATATCCCATTTTTCACCATAGAATTTCACAAGTGGGGTGTCATTGGAAAGAGGAGAGAGTGTAGTTTCAGAATGTGGTGAAACATCCCTTGCAAAATCCTTCATGGGCTATGTGTCCCTGTTCAAGTGCTGAAATTATGCACTTTCACAAATACATATTATTTTTTCAGAGGGGCTAAATATCCAATTTTCCACCATAGAATTTCACAAGTGGGGTGTCATTGGAAAGGGGAGGAAGTGTAGATATAGAATGTGGTGAAATATCCCTTGCAAAATCCTTCATGGGCTATCTGTCCCTGTTCTAGTGTTGAAATTCTGCAATTTCACAAATATATACTGTATTTTCAGAGGGGCTAAATATCCAATTTTCCACCATAGAATTTCACAAGTGGGGTGTCATTGGAAAGAGGAGAGAGTGTAGTTTCAGAATGTGGTGAAACATCCCTTGCAAAATCCTTCATGGGCTATGTGTCCCTGTTCAAGTGCTGAAATTATGCACTTTCACAAATACATATTATTTTTTCAGAGGGGCTAAATATCCAATTTTCCACCATAGAATTTCACAAGTGGGGTGTCATTGGAAAGGGTAGGAAGTGTAGATATAGAATGTGGTGAAATATCCCTTGCAAAATCCTTCATGGGCTATCTGTCCCTGTTCTAGTGTTGAAATTCTGCAATTTCACAAATATTTACTGTATTTTCAGAGGGGCTAAATATCCAATTTTCCACCTTAGAATTTCACAAGTGGGATGTCATTGGAAAGGGGAGGAGGTGTAGTTTCAGAATGTGGTGAAAGATCCCTTGCAAAATCCTTTATGGGCTATCTGTCCCTGTTCAAGTGCTGAAATTATGCACTTTCACAAATACATATTATATTTTCAGAGGGGCTAAATATCCAATTTTCCACAATAGAATTTCACAAGTGGGGTGTCATTGGAAAGGGGAGGAAGTGTAGATATAGAATGTGGTGAAATATCCCTTGCAAAATCCTTCATGGGCTATCTGTCCCTGTTCAAGTGTTGAAATTCTGCAATTTCACAAATACATATTATATTTTCAGAGGGGCAAAAAAGGGCATTTTCTACCATAGAATTTCACAAGTGGGGTGTCATTGGAAAGAGGAGAGAGTGTAGTTTCAGAATGTGGTGAAATATCCCTTGCAAAATCCTTCATGGGCTATCTGTCCCTGTTCAAGTGCTGAAATTCTGCAATTTCACAAAATATATACTGTTTTTAGAGGGGCTAAATATCCAATTTTCCACCATAGAATTTCACAAGTGGGGTGTCATTGGAAAGGGGAGGAGGTGTAGTTTCAGAATGTGGTGAAACATCCCTTGCAAAATCCTTCATGGGCTATCTGTCCCTGTTCTAGTGTTGAAATTCTGCAATTTCACCAATATATACTGTATTTTCAGAGGGGCAAAAAAGGGCATTTTTCACCATAGAATTTCACAAGTGGGGTGTCATTGGAAAGGGGAGGAGGTGTAGTTTCAGAATATGGTGAAAGATCCCTTGCAAAATCCTTCATGGGACATCAGTCGCTGTTCTAGTGTTGAAATTCTGCAATTTCACAAAATATATACTGTTTTTAGAGGGGCTAAATATCCAATTTTCCACCATAGAATTTCACAAGTGGGGTGTCATTGGAAAGGGGAGGAAGTGTAGATATAGAATGTGGTGAAACATCCCTTGCAAAATCCTTCATGGGCTATCTGTCCCTGTTCTAGTGTTGAAATTCTGCAATTTCACAAATATATACTGTATTTTCAGAGGGGCAAAAAAGGGCATTTTCTACCATAGAATTTCACAAGTGGGGTGTCATTGGAAAGGGGAGGAAGTGTAGATATAGAATGTGGTGAAATATCCCTTGCAAAATCCTTCATGGGCTATCTGTCCCTGTTCAAGTGCTGAGATTCTGCAATTTCACAAATACATATTATATTTTCAGAGGGGCAAAAAAGGGCATTTTCAACCATAGAATTTCACAAGTGGGGTGTCATTGGAAAGAGGAGAGAGTGTAGTTTCAGAATGTGTTGAAAAGTCCGATGCAAAATGACATGTAGGCCGTAGGGAATACATTTACTGTAGAAAAACTTCAAAATCTGCTACCAACTACATACCACCCCCACCCCCCCCCCCCCCCCCCCCAGTGTAAAATGGACAAAATTGTTTAATAGAAAACAACATAACACAACATGTATCAAAAGATCCAGCACAGAAAATAAAGAAAAAACGACATAATCTGCCACCCTCTACATAACCCCCCCCTCTAAATTACCAAATTATTTAATAGAACACAAAAGGCAACATTTCTCAAAACATTCGGCAGTAGAGTTAACAGAAAAAAGATATACAGGCTTTTGAACGTCTGTGAACAATGCCTGTTCATCTGCAACAGGCACATGCCTGTGTTATCGCGGATTTGCGGTCAACACTGGCCCCTTGTGGACGAGGTAGAAAATTGCATTATTTATGGTGGAACGGAAACTTAACTCCCCCGCGATCTGAAAGTGGTCTTCCCCCGCGGAAATGAATCTGGTGCCAAGTTCAGCCTCGTGTTTTGCCTATGGCTATTCCGTGAGACTGAGGCGCTTTTTGTTTGTTCGAAGTGCGTGTTTAGGGTGTGAGAGGGGAGTCGATGTGCTTTGATTCCAGCTTGGTAGTTGTAGTCTATGCGATTAAAAAACGCGTGTGTGTGAAGTATCCAAACAATGATAACGCTTTCATTATGGCTGCTTTAGCCACAGACCTTGAGCTACTGTACAGTGGGTTGGGTTCCATTTATAAGTGTCCACTTCATTCGCCCTTTCCGTGATTCACAGCTACGTGAAATGTATTACTACTGATATGCAAAACTATTAACTTTTCGCCAAGAGGTGGCAGCTTGATACTGTAAGGCAGGGGTCGGCAAATAGTGGCCCGCGGGCCAATTTTGGCCCGCCATCTATTCTATCTGGCCCGCGAGATGACGTTAATTTGCTGTTGAATGAATTTTTTTTTTAACCCCATGTTTTTAAAAAGAAAAAAAGGCCTACAGCAATCCCATAAATTTCAAAACATTTATTGAGGTATAGATGATAGTCCTACTAAAGTGACAAAACAGGTGGAACATCCTTGCAGTTATCCATGACGCACAGGTCGGAACGGTATTGGCACGCGAGTGCGCGTAATCTTGTGCAAAAAAACAACAACAGTGTCCTGTCTCCCTCTTCCAGTGGGCAAGGTCAAAAATAGCCTATGTTTCGTTAAATTAATAGGCTTGGCATTAAGAAATGCAGGCAGGCTCAACACATACCTCTGCTTCCATTCTTCTTTGTAGGTCCTGCATTCTGAATCAATTTTTCTTTTCAAGGCTTTTGACAACGACATTTTGCATCGATAACTAGCATATAGCAATGTTCAGCTAATCATTTACACGTCATCCAAAAGAATAATATTTGTAGCCTACACATTAGTTACGGCAAGTTGCTAGGCAAGTCGCCTGTTTCATGAGAGACGACAGGAGATGCAGCAGGCGGCATAAAAACAGCGCACATAAGCAAATAAACGTTTTTAATGGAATTAAATTAAATGCATTTTAAAAGTTAGATGATGTTTATTTTAATATAATATAATAATTAATAATTTAAATAGTAGGCCTATAACCCACCCCCCCCCCCCCCATTACAAAAGCTATGGCCCGCGATGCCATTGTCTGAAAAAAAATTGGCCCGGGTCCAAACGTAATTGCCGACCCCTGCTGTAAGGTGTAAGCCATTGGTTCCAACGGAGATTTTATTTGGGTCGCCAGCATAGCCTAGTGACAATTTGTGTTGTGTAATAGGCCTAGCATAGGGCCTACCTTATATAGCTTATAGTTTGTTAACAGTCACGGTTTTGTCATAACTCCCTCTATGCATTTTTGCATTTAGAATAGCTCTAAAATCGGGGGGCGAACACGTCGCAGGGGGGGCGCCAGTGCGTGGATATCTCAATCGCAAAATTAAACAATATTTCTATCGGGCGCCTACCATGGACTAGGCTGGGTGAAAATCAAAAGATTGCGTCAAAAGATTAAGCTTAACCATGGACCTCATGGTTGCAAAATGCAAGGGAACATGAATCAGCATATTATTTGCACAAACAATAACGGACAGTAGCTCTTCAACTTTGCCCGTTAAAATGTGTATGAGCAGTCTCGCAACGCATTTCATGAAGGCCCTTTTGGACATGTCAGTTATTTGCACCACTGGGTAAAACGGCATTTTGTTTTAGACTACTGGTATTTAATTTGTGCATTGACAATAAAGCTGAATATCATTTGAACTAGATGACTAAACTTATGCATATGTAGAAGAAGAAACATTCACAAAAATCCATGACATGACCTCTCTTCTTGATAGCTGTTGAAAACTGCATGGAACTGACAGGGATTGTTTTGTTTAATAATAAATAAATAAATACATTATGCTGCTACCTTCTGCTTTTTCTCAAATACAATGTAGCCTACAGGTGTACCTTTCATCAGTCCAGTTGCAATGGATGGACTGTGATGATGCCCTACTTGTGATTGTTTAGAGATTTTAAAGGTTTTATAACAATGTTACAGATTTTTTGACCCAGAAACAAATCTATTCACCTTTGCAGCGCCAGTAGGCTACTTTGTGTGCGGAATGTGTGCAAACACACATTCCAAACAAGCATACACAAAAGTTTCAAGAGTGGGGGATGGAGTAGAAGATGGAGACAAATTTATTGTAGGATTTATTTTCGCGGAATGGATGTGCAGGACTGAGCGGCGGTCATATTTTGTACCGCTACGCGGTACATCTAGTTTAAGTTATATATAAGTTGTCAAGACAGATCAGACAGATTAATCGTCCCATTACAGTTTATGCAAAATGACGTACACCCATTTGAATGAGGACAAAAGTGACGACAAGCCAATAACTGGGCAACTCTGTTTGCAAACTTTCCCCAGTTTCACATAAGTTATTCCCACATGAGATGACATTTTCACTGGGAATTTATTTTCCCCATGCACATGAACACACCATAGGTTTCCTTTATGTCTAGTAGCCTATGCTGATTGCTGTGTGCATGGGATTGACGTATGTGCAGGGTAGAAATTTGACTGAAATTGCATTAAATCAGGTTGTTTTGGTATGAATGTTGAGTCATGTCTCATGAAACAGTCATGAATGCTTTATGTGCAGTTTATGACAGCTGCTATGAATGTGTTATGAACTCACCCGTCAAGTAAAGTGTTACCCCTCACATCCATTTGTCAATATCTGACAAAAGGACCCTGAACAAACTGATCAACATCTTGGACAATGAATGTCATCCACTCTACAGCACTATTAAAAAGCAAAAGAGCTTGATCAACTGGAGACTTCGCTCACTGCCATGCTCAACTGAAAGGCTGAGGAAGTCATTTGTCCCCAGGGCCATTGAACTGTTCAATGCTTCACTAAAGGGAAGAGGAGAGATAGACTTCTCCGCTGACTGCCCACTACTGCTTTACTACTGTTTTACTACTTTCCACAGCCTAATGCTTTTACAACTGTTTTACTGCGACACTGTTTTTCATGCTATATTAGCACACATGACCAATGGCTTCTGCTACAATACTGAATGGCTGTAACCAGGGGCGCCTACAGGAATTAATGCTATGGTACGCACACCCATCCCCCCCCCAAAAAAAAAAAAAAACGTTCACGCGTGGACAGTATTTTTCCTTTAGGTTCGTGCATACATAGCATAACAACATCCACATGCAATAATGCAACAACAACGTCTACAATTACCTATTCATTTGGGCAACTTTATACATCCCTATACAGGCTAAAGCTACCTTTAGTTGTGTTATAGCTACGTCTGGCTTTAAACAGCTGTAATGCAGTCGTTCTGACAAGCACACCAATTGCTTAGCCAACCTTGTTCTTGCCCATCTTGAATAGCTCCTCTAGCGTTGCTGCCTCCATCCTTTCTGTTTTCGTTGTTTAAACTTGTGATATCCATGATGAGTATTGAGTTAGTGAATTAGCTCAACATTGTGTGCTGATAACCATATAGAAAGCCGAGTAAAAGAAAACAAGTAGCCTATGCGTGCCTGCGTGCGTATTCTCTCCTGCTCAAACATGTGTGCGCGTTAATTTTGATAAGTGTGCGTTAATTTTGATAAGTGTTCACTAACTTTACTTAATAGAAAATTGTAAATAGCCTGATGGCATGCAACTAATGCGATACTGTGCATAGTTGGAAAGGTATGGTAGGCCAATATGGTGTGAATATACACACACACAAGGTAAATTTTCTCTCGTTGTTGAGTGATGGTACGCACAGTGCGTACGGACGTACACCTGCAGGCGCGCCTGGCTGTAACCCTATTACCTCAACCTATTCTTGCACTGACATAGTTTTTTTTATATTACCTTGTCTACATTATACTTTACTCTCTTATTTGTCCATATTATTTATGCTGGTCTATGCTAGACCTTATGCTAGACTTTAATCTTGCACTGTTGCACTGTTGGACTACTTTTTGCACCTTCTCCATGACACTCACTCTCTTGAGCACCTTACCATGCACACAGAACTACAGGACTACTGTTGGACTACTTTTTGCACCTTCACCATGACACTCACTCTCTTGAACACCTCACCATGCACACAGAACTACAGGCCAGTCCCAGCCCTGTCACTGGAAGCGTCTCATGCTTGATTACCCTCAAGCACACTGTGGATTTTTTTATTTAATTTATATAGTATATTTAGTATTTTGTTTTGTTAGTTTTTCTTATCTTCTACTGTCTCTATTGTACAGTGGAGTTTGGTTATATGTTTATACTTATATTTACCATTTCTGCTGTACGTGCATGTTGTGTGTGATGTCTGCATGCTACTGAGACCTTGAATTTCCCCTTGGGCACCAGAAAGTGTGTCATTGAGGAAAAGTAGGTCTTGCATGGTTATACAAAATGATTAAATGACACCCAATCATTTTATGGCTTGGAGTCATCCTGTGGAATGTCTTCCAGGAAATACTGTCCGAGTAACAGATAAGGAAAGAAACCAGAAATGAGAAACATGGGTAACCAAGTTCGATTCCAATTGGTCGTTATACAGGATGTTAATTCAAAAACCCGATCAGATTGCAGAATTACAATAGCAAATCAGATTGGAGGATTCCAACAACCAATCAGATTTCCTGAATTGTATATTCAGGTATACCTGATACACCGGACTAGTGGCTGTGCTCCAATGTCAAGGTCACACTGACCTAACCATGCCAGATGCTTAAAGTAGCAAATTAGCATGAAGCAGCTGGAATCATTACAAGAGGGATTTCTCAGATTGTTGTTAATCATTAAAGACATCAAGGATGTACAGGTGTCTACAGTCAAATAAATTCCAGCACTATAGCTGCAGAGGACACCGGTTGAAGGAGAGGCTGCTGAATGACATCGTCTCCGGGGTCAGCACTGGACTAGTGGCGGTGGTCCAAGGTAATTAATTACATTACATTACATTTGGCTGACGCATTTTTAGCCAAAGCGACTAACAACATGGTAAACGGTTTAAGTTTTAAAGCAATTCTAAACAATTTTAGGACAATTAAAAAAACGGTAGAGTACTCTGTACAGTAAGAATAAGTCCATCAGTGAGTGCTGTTTTTAACAGTTACGTGTCAGTTCAAGACGGCTGGTGAGTGCTAGGATCAGCAAGACTTGTTGTAAGTGGTGCTATGAGAGGAGATGTTCTCTAAAGAGCTGGGTCTTCAGGAGTTTTTTGAAAATGGAGAGGGGTGTCCCTGCCCTTGTAGGAACTGGCAGTGTGTTCCACCAACGAGGAACAACAGAAGAGAAAAGTTTGGATTGGCCTGAGTGTACCGGTGGTAGGGCTAGAGAGCATTCAAGTAGGTGGGAGCAGAACCGGAGACTACTTTGTAGGCAAGGGTTAGAGCCAGGGCATGAAATTGGCACCCGCCCACACGCCAAATGCGGGTAACTTTTGTGATTGGCGGGTGAAACTGTCAATCTACCTGCCACGTTGGCGGGTAGCCAATAAGACAACACAACACTGAGCAAGGAGATGCACTGTCGGGATTGCCAATTTTTGAGCCAATAATCTACTCTTTACTCCGCTACATTTTCAATTGCCTTTCGTTACGAGAACAAGTTTATTATTGGAGAAAGTATCTCAAGGGAGAAAAGAGCACCTCTCCCCCGGTGCACAACGGCGTGGGAGAAAAGAAACAGGGCTTCAGAATGCATTGCTACGTTTCCCCGCGATTATAAAAGTAATGGCTGGCCTATGTAGCCTACTATACAGAAGTAAATATGTTCTATATAGCTAACAACTCAGTTAACGCAATGACGTCCTGCCAGAGTGCCAACGAGACTAGAGGTATGACATGACACGGAAACTTCCACATATATTAATTTCTGGCCAGCATCGTTCAACAATCACATTGGACAAGGAAAGTAGGCCTACAACTTAATTTACAAGCAAAGCAAATGCACTGGAAATCGAGCATACAAGTTAGAAAAAGCCTAGCATTAATTTATGTAGGCGCAATGTTGCAGGACATGACATGAGACGGTCGGCTGAGAAAACAGATAGCCTGCTCTGTCGCTCTGCCCTGCCCGAGTGGATATACCTATAGCCTAAATATAGGTCTACTCATAATATAGCCATTGTTTTTAGGTTACATTGTCTGTATGGTGAAGTTATAACCAGACTTCTAGCAATGCAAAGCAGAAGAAGATCAGCTGCAATGTATTGGAAGACTGCTTTTCAATCCATAGCCACGTAGCCTAATGCTTATTCTGGCTATGATAAAATATATTTGAATTGGGCTTTTAAAATATGTTTGACTATATGATTAGCTTACTTTTGTATCCCTTTAAAGGTCCATAAAAAATATAAAAATGTAGGCCTACAAAAAAGTAACTTGTTAGGCCTACTTGAGTAATTTATTAACAAAGTACTTTTTTACTTTTACTTGAGTACTGTAATGTGTATTCTGTACAAGTTCAAGAACCATTCTTATGCATTTTCTGAGTCGTTCGCCTTTATTTTGGGCACAAAATAATTTTGGCTGGTAAAAAACCACTGTGGCAGGTGGATTTCAAAATTCACCTGCCACAGTGGCTGGTGGCCAAAAAAGTTAACTTCAGGCCCTGGTGAGAGCCTTGAATTTGATGCGGGCCGCCATAGGTAGCCAATGTAGCTGGATGAGCAGCGGGGTAACATGTGCCCTGGGTTGTTTGTAGACCAGGCGCGCTGCCGTGTTCTGGATCATCTGAAGGGGTTTCACTGCGCAGGCTGGGAGACCTGTCAGGAGGGCGTTGCAGTAGTCGAGTCGTGAGATGACTATTGCCTGAACCAGAAGTTGGGTAGCATCTTGAGTCAAGTAAGTCCTGATTTTCCGCGAAACGGCATGACCGGGCGACTGAGGCAACATGATCTGAGAAGTTTAGTTGGTTGTCGAGAACAACTCCTAGATTTCTTGCAGACCTGGTAGGTGAAACAGACAGGGAGTCAAATTTGATGTTGATGTCTGTATGGTAGGTTTAGCTGGGAGGACCAGCAGTTCAGTCTTTGAGAGGTTCAGCTAGGGGTGGTGTGCCTTCATCCATGTAGATATGTCTGAGAGGCAATCCGAGATCCGTGCTGAAAACCAAGGGGTCATCAGGTGGAAAGGACAGATAGAGCTGTGTGTCGTCTGCATAGCAGTGGTGAGAAGCCATGCGAACAGATAATCTGTCCCAAGGAGGTGGTGTAGATAGCAAAGAGAAGTTGGCCCAGCATTGAGCGCTGGGGGACCCCTGTGGTGAGATGGTGAGGTGCAGATAGTTGACCAAGCCATGATACGTTAAACAAGCGTCCTGTGAGGTAGGATTCAAACCAGGAGAGAGCAGAACCGGAGATTCCCATGTTAGCGAGTATAGAGAGAAGGTTGCGGTGATTAACGGTGTCAAAGGCAGCCGATAAGTCAAGCAGAATGAGTACTGATGACTGAGCGGTCGCCCTGGCTTCTTTTAACCCTTTGCAGACCGCGCCGAACATTCCATTTTTTCATACTCGATGGCATTATGGCACAAAAAAGGCTTATTGTGTGATTATGCTACATGACAGAGATTTACCCACCATTATAATCAGGAGAAATAGCCCTTTCAAATGGTATAAAATATACACAAAACTATCAGTTTGTCAAAATTACTCTAATTTTTTCCCCAATTTCTGTTGTAGATAGAGAAAAACTATTTTGTCAATTGTACAATTTTGTCCTCTACTCATTGATAAAGACAGAATCAATGTATCACCTTTTGTTCAAAAGTTATGATACATTTATTAGACCTTTGCAGACGGCACGAAACATTCCATTTTTTCATACTTGATGCCCTTGTGAGACAAAAAGGCTTATTGTGTGGCCATGCTACGTACACCATTGTAATCAGGAGAACTAGCCCTTGCCGATGCGGCGTTAGTGTATCACCTTATGTGTAGGGCAAATGATATCGATAATTATATATTGTATTGAATTATATGCTGTATGGTTGTTAAATGTATTGAATTTCTTCTAATGTTTTAATTGTAACAAACCCAGGATTACGTCATCACACTAGAAGACACACAGCCATTCCAAGGTCATGAAACACTTCTAAGAATACACTTCACTTCTGAGAAAATATTGGCCCGGAGATGTTCTTTCAGCTCAGATGTTGTTTCTTATCAGAAGTTCGTTCGTCATTGCATTTCTTTGAATTTTGTGTTCACGTATTCATCAACCAAAATCAAGACACTATTGACGCAAACTGAAAGCAATTACTAACACACATTGGGACCATCAAGTATCGACAGGAAGAGCTGACCACAGTGTTCAGTTCATAAACCAAACGCAACTGGAGTGAGAGGATTATCTGATAATAAAACACATTGGCATGATAAGAATGACAGCATTTTAGACTAAGCATAATGGTAACATTTTCTATGAAGGTCACTGTTAGGCGATCATAAGTCATTATAATAATAATTATAATTGTTTACAAACAAACATGAGACTCTTCATAATGCACTGGACTAGGGCTGCAGCTATCGATTCTTTTGAATTGAGTATTCTAGCGATTATTTCATCGATTAATCGAGTAATCGGATAAAAAAATATTTTGCCTTGTCCTGGACTTCGCCACCGTGTCCTTTCTTGACACGTCCGCCATGAAAGGCCTTAAAGCTGTAAGTCTCTCTCTAAGGTATGAGCTACACCAGGCGCGTAACTGAAGCGTTCCGTTCGCGATGCATAAAATCCATTTTAAATGAATGGTCTATTTTTTTTTTACGTACGCGCCGCTGTCACGTCTGGTGTAGCTACTTCCATTGATTATAGTGGCAGCTAATTGTTGCAGCAGACGCTACGCGAACGGAACGCTTCAGTTACGCATCTGGTGTAGCTCAGCCCTAAGACCGCAGAGGCTATTAGTTGACATGTAATTAGTATCACATGACCCATTGTAACCACATGAGGACACATGACGACAATTAATCATTTGATGATGAGTCCTTTCCTCTTGACACAATCAAAGAGGGTGGGCTACGCTTTAAATGCAGAGGGAAGACACTGCTCTGGAGGTTCAGTTGGCCACCGCCATAAGCGGTGAGCTATGCTGGCCTCCGAGCTCATATGCTGGCCTCCGAGCTCGTAGTTCTAGCACCATTGTTAACCAATAAATGTTTCACCATGTTTTCAGTTTTCAAACCTGCCTCTGTCTGCTTGCACTCAATTTTTCTTACAACATAGGTTTAAGGGTTAGGATTAGGAATAGAGTTAGGATTAGGGTTAGGATTCATGTGTCATGACAGTGTCATATGTTTATGACATTGTCATGTCCCACTTATGTCGATACTGTCAAGAAAAGTGTTTCCAAATTTGTAATAAATGTGCAATTAATCACAATTCCGCAGATGTACATGCACAACAGCAGCCTTCAACTGTCTAGATCAGTTGGTGTAAACTCTAGATCAGTTGGTGTAAGCTAACATTATGTTTGTCTATTCTTGTAGATTCCATGTAAACACGTCTTCTGCTTGACTGTGCGTTGCTTCAAGAGAAGAAAGGAGACAAGATGTGTCCAGGGTGAGTTTCACTCCCTGTCCGCTGCACTATGTATCAGATTTGTTCAGGTTCAGTTAATCTACTCAGCTGTAACCCATAGGAACATAAAATATTGAAACACCATTATAAGCAGGCTTGGAATTTCACCATTTTAGGGGCAAAGCCACTTGGCCTTCAGTTGGGCATATTTGGTGGGGGGCACAAAGGCCACATGTCAGGGCACCAAGGCCAAAGTTAACTACAGTAGTAGGCTATAAAAATGATCAAAGTTGTATTTAGCCTATTTACAGCAGTAGACCATCACTGTATGAAACATTACAAAAACATGAAACATGACATTACATAGAACTGTAAATCATTTGATCATCTAATATACAGATATCTAGGCTATATTTAACATTTATTCTATATTTGGCCTGTTATTAAATTATGTATTGAACAATTTAAGCACAGCTCAGCTTTAAGAAACTCAAATAGCCTAGATGCATGCTTAGCATTTTGTGGTCATTAAGGCTACTTTCACAAACTCTTAGTCAGCTGTCTTCTGATTTGAATATTTACAGATATCTAGGCGATATTTGTAACATTTATTTTGTATTTGGCCCGTTATAAAACCATGTAGAACAATTTAAACACATTGTAAAACTTAAAGCCTAAACTTGGAGACATCAATGCATGTCGAAATTTGCTGCAAATTCAAAACTGGATTACTCTGGAACGGCTAACTGTACAGGGGGCTGCTTTACACCTCTGTGTTCGGTAAGATCTGCTGTTTATTCTGATATATGGTTTGTCATGTGTTGAACGAAGGGTTCGTGAAGTATTCCACCGAGATGAATGGGTAGGGAGATGGGCGCAGAACCTTAAGTAGAATTTATGATTAAATTGAATTATATTATTTACTTTTCTCGCGAACCGTTCACCACAGCAATTAATGGCTAACATCGTTTAAAAGCTGAGAAAAAGCTCTTTCATGTGATGTGATACTTGTGATGTCTGTGTGATGAGTAGGCTACTTCGCGAGTAGTTCAACTGAGAAGAATGGGTGAATTTGGACGCACTTTCTTTCTTGCCGTGCGCTGTCACTTTCTCCACTGCGTAAAAGACTAAATTAATTTGTGCTGTGAATGCTAAGATTATTTTGACAGGCCATAAGCTAAATAAAAATCGCTATTAGTCAGAGGCAAAGCAGAATTGAAAGAAGGGGGCACCAAGGCCACCGTGGCCTGTAAACCTCTGATTTTCAAAGGGGCATCACGGCCAACGCAAGGGGCAACGACGGCCATGGCCGTCATGGCCGCCGTGAAATTCCTACCCTGATTATAAGTATGGATTATACCTTCAGTGTAGCTCGTTTGGACAGAGACTGTAAACTTTCTGGCAAAAAGAAGGGAGGCGGACTGGTGCTGTACATTAACAATAGATGGTGCAATCCCGGACATGTAACAGTAAAGGAGACTGTATGCTGTAAGGATGTGGAGTTATTAGCAGTCAGTCTCCGTCCGTACTACATGCCGAGGGAGTTCTCGCACGCAATTGCTGTCTGTGTTTACGTTCCACCTCGAGCTCTTCCGGATACAGCGTGTGACGTCATCCACTCCACAATCGCAAGGCTTCAACCCAACACACTGACGCCTTTTTTGTGATCTCTGGCGACTTCAATCACATAACACTGGATTCCACACTCACAAATTTTTACCAGTATGTTGACTGCCCTACAAGGAAAAACAGGACAATAGACCTCATGTATGCAAACGTGAGGGATGCATACAGTGCAAACCCCCTCCCCCCACTGGGAAAGTCAGACCACAACCTCATTCATCTCCAGCCAATGTACAAGCCCAAAGTACAGAGGCTACCAGTTCCCACACGCACCTTTAGGAAGTGGACAACCGAAGTGGATCAGGCTCTGAGAGACGGCTTCGAGTGTACTGACTGGAGTGTGTTACAGAATGGAGAGGACTTGGAGGAGGTCACACAGTGCACAACTGACTACCTGAACTTCTGCATGGACATTGTTGTTCCCACCAGAACTGTACGCTGCTTTCCCAACAACAAGCCTTGGATAACCAGCAATGTCAAGACCCTTCTCAACAGGAAAAAGATGGCGTTCAGAGAGGGGGACATGGCAGAGCTGAGGCGCGTGCAAGGGGAACTCAAATTCAAGCTGAAGGAAGCTAAGGAGGACTACAGAAAGAAGGTGGAACAGAAGCTGCAGGAAAACAACTTGAAGGAGACATGGGACTGCATGAAGGTTATCACTGGCCTGAAGAAGAACAGCAGCTCTGTGGAGGGGGACCTGGACAGGGCAAACCAGTTGAACCACTTCTACAACAGGTTTGACTGCCCTGCTCCAGCTCCAATGGCGGTGGTCTGTCCACCATCCCCCAGCCCCCACCCTCACACCCCCTCAATACCAGCGCAACACTCACCTCCATCATCACAGGCTATCGTACCCCCACCATCACTGGATTTTGCACCTCTCCCCCACATGGCGATCACGAACAATGAGGTGACAACGACCTCAGTCAACAGCCATCAGACACACAGATCCCAGATGCACCCCTCCCTCTCCCCTCCCCTTACACCCCTCACCATTACAAAAGATCAAGTGACAGTCCAACTTAAGAAATTGCGCAGCAATAAAGCAGCTGGGCCTGACAGACTGTGCCCAAGGCTACTCAAGGCCTGTGCTGCTGAACTGGGGGAGCCACTGAAGCACATCTTCAATTTGAGCCTACGCCTTGGACAAGTTCCAACACTGTGGAAGACATCATGTCTCACCCCTGTCCCTAAGAAGCCACACCCTAGTGAGCTTAATGACTACAGACCTGTCGCTCTTACATCACATGTGATGAAGACAATGGAGCGATTGGTCTTAGGCATGCTCAGACCCCAGGTACGCCATGCACTAGACCCGTTACAGTTTGCTTACCAGGAGAAAGTGGGCGTGGACGATGCCATCACTTATCTTCTACACAGGACACATTCCCACCTGGACAAGGGGAAAAGTGCTGTGAGAATCATGTTCTTTGATTTCTCAAGTGCTTTTAACACCATCCAGCCCCTCAGATTGGGAGACAAGCTCTTGCAGATGGGTGTGGACGCTCACCTGGTAACCTGGATTACAGATTACCTGACCGAGCGACCACAGTTCGTCAGACTGAAGAACTGTCTCTCTGACACTGTGATCTGCAGCACCGGAGCACCACAGGGAACTGTGCTCTCTCCAGTCCTGTTCACCCTGTACACATCTGACTTCTGCTACAACACCGAGTCATGCCACATGCAGAAGTTTTCTGATGATACTGCAATTGTGGGGTGTATCAGGAACGGGCAGGAGGAGGAGTACAGGAGCCTGATGGAGGACTTTGTGCAATGGTGCAAACTCAATCATCTTCAACTTAACACTTCAAAGACCAAGGAGATGGTGGTGGATTTCCGCAGGTCTAAGCCCACTCTTCTACCAGTCCACATTGATGGGGTCAATGTGGAGGTGGTTAGCACCTACAAGTATCTGGGTCTCCACCTGGACAATAAACTGGACTGGTCAGCCAACACTGATGCACTCTACAAGAAAGGGCAGAGCAGGCTGTACTTCCTGAGGAGGCTGCGGTCCTTCAATGTGTGCAGTAAGCTCCTCAGGATGTTCTACCAGTCTGTTGTTGCCAGCGTCCTCTTCTATGAGGTAGTATGCTGGGGAGGAAGCACAAGGAAGAAGGATGTGGGGCGAATTGACAGGCTGGTAAGGAAAGCTGGCTCTGTAGTGGGAGCTGAACTGGAGTGCATCACTTCACTATCTGACAAAAGGACCCTGAACAAACTGATCAACATCTTGGACAATGAGTGTCACCCACTCCACAGCACTATTGTTAAGCAGAAGAGCCTGATCAGCTGGAGACTTCGCTCACTGCCTTGCACAACTGACAGACTGAGAAAGTCATTTGTCCCCAGGGCCATTGAACTGTTCAATGCCTCACTTAAGGGAAGAGGAGAGATATACTTCTCTGCATAGTCTGTCTGCCTCTTCACCCCCTCCATGTTTGGTACTGTCTGTCCACTAGCCACTTGTACCACTGTCTTTATGCCTCACTGTTTGCGTGCTATATTAGCACATTAGCACATATGCATAACCCCCCCCCCTCCATGCCACAGCAAACTGTGGCCACACTTATACATTTTCTTAAATAGTTAAATATATAGATATATAGACTTTACTTTACTTTATTTCTGCATTGTTGCACTGTTGACTTACTCATTTGCACCATCACCATGACCACTATCACCATTGCACTACCACCATGACACTCATTCACACAGAGCACCTTAGAGCACCTTACCATACCTTACTATGCACAGAGAATCACAGGCTCAGTCCCTGCCTCAGTCATTGCAAGCGCCTCCGATTTATTAATCACCACTATGTGGATACTGTTTTTAGAATTGATTTAGATTAAGTGTTAGTATAATTTGTATTTTTGTAATTTGTATTTTAGTATATTTTTATATATTGTATTAAGTGTTAGTATAATTTGTATTTTAGTATATTTAGCATATTCTTTACCTTCTACTGTCCTTACTGCTTAGTTGTGTTTTTATATTATATACTTTAATTACTCTTTCTGCTGTTAAAGAATGTGTTTGTGTTGTATGTATGCTGCTGAGACCTTGAATTTCCCCTGGGGATCAATAAAGTATCTATCTATCTATCTATCTCTATGCCTGAGAGCTTGCTTAAGACACAGCTCTAGGTTATGTAGAATCTATTGGACTCTTAGGTTTTAGAAAAGAATGTTTCTTTTTGGCTTGTTTATATCAAACTTGCACTGGCAAATTATTCTTATAAGCCGCACGTCATGATGCTGCCGAGCATGAGTCACGGCGGGCATGACCCGTACGGGCAGCCGCCGCCACCAACGTCGCACGACGACCTGCGCGGCAGGCAGCCGCCACCATCGCCGGCCGGCCTGGGGCTGTTGCGCTCGATGGCGCAGGAGACATTCCGCACCGCCAGTCACCACATGCAAACACAGCAATCTCATTACCTGCATTACCCCAGGGACTACGGCAACCAGCCGATCGTGTCCCATCCTCACCACATGATGGCGCCACCGCCACAGTCTCACTACGGCCCTCCCCCACCGCCACCTCCCATCAACCCCCTCTCCCTGCAGCACCCCCCTCAGGGATCATTTGTCACAGTGGGTGAGAGTACTGATGTTCTTAGCCTATGAATGTCAATAGAAGTGCAGGAAAGCCATGACTGTCTTTTGAGCTTTGCAGGACAGGCATATGTTTCTCATTATTTTTTGTATTTTCGTAGTATTGTTGATTAAAAAGTCATTCATTCTTAACACAATTGTTGACATTTAGGGCATTTTTGTAGATGATCAAATAAAAAACAATGGCTGCTACATTAAACCAAGTGAGTTTAACTCATGGAGACAGATGATTACTTTCAATTGGAAATTGTTCATTAATATTAAGAGGACCCTCTTAGTTTTGTTTTTTGTATTATTTTTATTACAGTAGTCCCATTGAATTCTATGTTGTGCCTATACTTAGGGCACTAAAAGTGAGATTTGGTTTATAAGTGTATCAGGGTTTTGTAATTACGATAGTATAGTGGATATACTAAGACCTAGTTCATTAATTATTAATTTAATAAGGACTGTTTGTAACAGTCAAGCACATTCCGTTTTGAGAGTTCTCTGATCAACATATAGCCTAGTAGTTGCACTCATTCTATAGTCATCCAAAAAAATGTTTTCTGACAAAACTGTTTGCTGTATTTTAATTCGGTTACACTTTACTTGACAGTGTCGACATAAGTGTGACATGACACTGTCATGAACGTGTCATAAACAAGTCATAAACGTTTATGACATAACGCTCCTGTCATTAAGTGTCATTCGGTTTTTGTCATAACAAGTCAGGATTAGCATTAGGGTTAGAGTTAGGGTAAGGGTAAGGATTAGGGTTAAAGGCTAGGATTAGGGTTAGGGTTCATGTGTCATGACAGTGTCATGTCACTCTTATGTAGATACTGTCAAGTAAAGTGTTACCTTTAATTCAATGTCATCAGACCAGATGTCAACAAAATAATAAAACTACTCATCATTATGAGTTTCTAAGAGTCAGATATTGTCTGGCTGACCACATAAACAAGAACACACTCTTACAAATGTATAAAAACTCAAAAAACATTTTATTGAAACATATTATTGAATGCAAAATTGAGGAAAAGAGACCGCTTATAAAATTAGAGAAAAGATGATGCCATGCTTTTTTTCAGATGTGCATTTTAGAAAAAAGACACTTTTTATGCATTTTAGTGAGTTACAACTGGATGGACCTTGTGGAATAACTGATGCCAAGAGGTCTTTTGACACCTGGAAGAAGTTTCCTCGCTAGAGCTGGGTGGAGGAAACCTGCAGAGAAAACATATCAATGGCTATTTAACAGTGGCCTGATCTATCTGATCTTATGAGCGTAGTTTGCTCATATCCCTCAGACAACAAAAATCACATCAGTATTCCTGCTTTAAAGGAACTGTATGTAAGAAATGTATTTCAATTAATCATAAAATGGCCCTGATATGTCACTAGGCATTAAGAAATCATGTTCATTTCAAATACTTATATCACTGACAACAGTAGTACGGCCAGGATATTGTCATTTAAAAAGTGAAGTTGCAGCCCTCAACTGATGTTGATGTTGTGTTTTGTCATGTCATGTTGTGTTTTGGCCTGATGCGCCACCCTCCACCTATCTACTAATCATGAAGTCAGTAGTGTTTCGGCATCAGGGTTGGCAACCTTGAGTCAGGGGGGAGGGGGAGGGGATACACCGCTCTAGTAATTTGAAAGTGATTGCAGTACCAGTTTTGACCACAATCTTACATATGGTTCCTTTAAGTCACTCTGGGTTTTATCAAAGGTAATGACAACATTGATGGTTGTGCAACAGATTTGGTTTCACTGAACACCCCTGTTAAAGAAATGTGATTGATCATGATAGAAGCTGTGCTCAGATACCTCTGCCTGGATGTAAACATCGTTCAGCTTGTCCTTGCGTGTGTTGTCTTGTTTTTTTTGCACGTACATCATGGCATCGTGAAGCGTTGGGAAGAACATAGATGTCCTGATCTCGTCGTCAAAAAACTTACAGCTGTAGAGTTTGTCCAAAATATCCACTGCAACAGCAAAATCAGATTCCAGTTAAACCTGCTGCACCCCAGGTCAGGCTGCCTGAGACAGACGAGTCAGAAACTCTGATGGTTTTACAGTGTGATTGAGTATGAACTGATTACACAGAGGACACCTGATGTTTTATGTGATTTATATGGTTGAGGAAATCTTAGTGCTGCCAGATTCATTGATTCCCCAGTACATAGATTACTGATCTATGTGCTGAAATTGAGGAGTTATGTGCAATGGCCATGAAGCCTCTTGAACATTACATTAGCACACAGCAAGGTATCAAGAGAATCAAGCAAGGACACAGTGAGGACAGGTCAGACTAGGCAACATATTTCAGTATCCAGTGGCATCAATAGGCAGATATGCAAGGGAAAATTTAACTGATGATATTGCCATGGCATGTTTGCATAGGGCCAGGCTACTGGCCACCAAGTGCTACGTACCATCACAGGACACTATGTAGACCTCCACATCCACTCGTATGAATTCTTTTAATGCCTGAAAATTCAAGATACTTTTAGCTTGCCGTTTTTCCTCATCAGGGGTACATTTTAATTTGTCTTCATTTTCTTAATAATAGAAGAATGCAAAACATTAAACATGTATGTTCATGTAAACTTGGAGAACTAATGAACTCTGCGCTCTTAGAGAGAGACTTACGGCTTTGAGGCTTTTCATGGCGGACATGTCCAGGAAGGACACGGCGGCAAAGTCCAGGACGAGACTGTGGATGGGCACCGGGGGTACACAGATGTTGGCAGGGAGCTGGGAGTTCCAGTTGACCTGCACGGGCAGGTCGGAGTAATCAGAGGGCAGGTCCAGATCCTCCATGTTGCGTTCGTCCTCCGACTCATCAATGGGGGAGGAACCAGTGGCCAAAATTCCTCGCTGAGTGTAGAATGGTCAAGGGTCATTGTGTACTGGTATGCAATACTGTTTGAAGTATTTGAATGTAAGACTGAAAAATGTACTGCATATTGCAAAAATTGCAGGCTGAAAGGAATTCATTATAGCTTCCAGTGGTCAAATCCATGGAAATGTTTTGTGGCTTACCAGCCAATGAATTATACATGTTGCTAGTGCTATAGAAGTATTCGGATTCAATTGTTTCACAAATAGCATCAATATGTTTGAAACATACCCTTGTAACCAATAGTGACCCCTTCTTCAGCATTTTCCGGATCTTCCTCAAGGCCTTGTTCCGCTTCCTTAACACTCTTAGAGGACTGAACCCCACCTGAGAATGACAAGATTTATATTTACCCATTGCTATCAGCATATCAGCTTTTAAATAACAGTGCTGGATATGTTTGAATAAACAGAAATATAGTATGGAGCATACAGCTTCTGTTAGCTTCGTCCTGAAGAACTCAATGTTGGCAAAGAATATGGGTGAGGGGATTCTGAAGATCATCACTCCTGGTTCTGAGATCTGGCAGCATATATAAGCACCATTCATGAGCAACCTGTTTACTCTGTTCTTACATACACCGCATAGAAACAGTTGTCACTTTGGAGGAGTTGAGGATGTTCCTACTCACACAGAGGTAATCCTTGCGGGATCTGTACAGATCAGTGCCTGAGATGTTGGCCATCACTGCACAACGGGGACTAGAGAAAGAGCCAACATGCTGTCAACATTCTGGTGAATCATTCACCAATATTGAAAATCCTCAGATTTCACGTTATACAAGCCAAAGTTATGTTCAGGAGCAATATCTCATGTACTCTACCCAATGTTTAGAAAACACAGCATATGTCAAACATTTATCGCTGACATTCGGTCATTTTTAACCCATAACCCTTGAATGCCTCTGCCTGCGGCACTTCACCACCAAAGCTAAATGTCTGAACTCACAACTGAGCCTTGAAGACGACTGTAAGCAGCTCGATGCCCAGCAGGATGGACGCCACGCACGTCCCCAGCCACACCACCTGGAGGAGGAGGACAACATGGAGGAGTGAGAAAGCTACACATTTTTTTCTTTACACACATTTTTTGCTTATAGCTATAATAGATAAGGCTTATTACATTCTGGTCATTTATTCCACCATGCTTTGAGCTGTCGGAGCCCAATAGCCCTTAGCATCCACTGTGTGATCTCTCTCCACATATTCTCTACATTCATAAAGATTAACAGGCATTCATATTTCTCTGATTCCATTTTAGTCAACTGACACATGAATTCATTACTGAATCTAACTACATCAAGATCACAGTCTATTTGACATATTTATAAGACATAAAATTATATGAAAATAAATCTCATAGAATGGTGGCTATTTGATTCTTGATTTTCAAACATGTTTTTTTTTTCTTCTCAAAAGTGCTCTTTAAAAAAGTATTTAATTAATGAATTCTCATTAGACGTGTTGGTGATTGGACAAGCTGGAGATGGCACCCACTCACACAGTCCAGCCGGTCTCTCCCCCACAGGTAAGGCACTTCAGTCACCTGTAGCAGCATCCCCTTCAGGTTAATAATCACCAAGGCACCTAGGACAGACTGAGTCAAGGAAAGCACAAAGTGTTAAGTACTGCATGGACCAGTACTGTATGATGCATAAGCTCTCTGAGTTTTGGCATGTTTATAGTGGCTTATGGAGCAATGCTTTGTAATGCTTTCTTATGGTGTTGATTATTATCACGGTGTATTCCAGTGTATTGCAAGTTGATTTTAAAATAGTGTGCGTGTGTGTGCGCGCGTGCGTGTGTGTGGGTGTGTGTGTGGGTGTGTGTGTGGGTGTGTGTGTGTTCAGAGTGAGAGTGCGAGTGGTACCTTTGGCAAGGGTTCAAGCAGGAACCCGATCGCCACAGTGACAATCATTGCCATCATGGCCGAAACAAGACTTGCAATCTAAGCATACAACAGATGGAGAGCATGTTAATGTTAACAGATATATGGATAGCACATTGAATCTCAGAGTTTTGTTGTTTTCAAGAGTATCGAGTGCATGTCAGTGTGCTTGATATCAAATTTGTAAAAGCTGGACAGAGACTTGTAATGTCTTTAAGGTCCTGGCTATAATAGGGAAATAGGTTTTTCAAACAAATTGACCTAGATTCAGGTGAACAGAGATTTTCTGTGCTATAAATAGGTTGTTTTCGTGTTATGGCAATCTTTTATTGCTTTCAGATGACTGTTTATTGTGTGTGCCATATCATCAAATCAACACCTTGGATTCAGCTTGAACAATCACACCGGCTCACGGTGCAAGTTGTGTAATTGTCACAATGTTGGTGTTCATGTATCACAGTGTGTATGTGTGTGTAAATGCACTAGTTCGATACAAATCACATCCTGTCCAGGAAATAGGAAATATTTCCTTGAATAGGAAATAGGATGATTTAAGCAGAGCAAAAAGTGAGAGCTGTCACCCTGACAAGCCTGAAATCAGATCTAACCAAGTAAAAGAAAAAGAAAGAAACTGCACTCTGATCACAGCACAACAGAGCCCGTCCCACTGGTACAGCAGTCAGAGCACATAATCAGCAGTAGTGAAGGTGCTCTATCACAGTTTGTTGGAGTGTTGGTTTACTTGTGTCTTCCCCCCTGTGCTTTCCTGCACAGCTGTCCTCGAGAGGGCCGTACTCGCCACAAACGATCTGAACGACGCGCCAACAATGTTGCTGGCTCCAAAAGCCACCAGCTCCTAGCAGAGAGGGATACAAATGCAGATACATGTTATTGACCTTTGGTAGATTGACAGCAGATATAATATAATGAATAACCTTACGGTGGCATTTTTTTATTGGAGGTGAAATTACTTTTTATGATTGAGACAGTGATGGAAAAATATGTTTGTGTCACACTACAGCATTGTTTTAGATCTCAAAATCTCAATCAGCTATAAAATATTTATTTGCATAGAATGTAGAGATAACTAGATTTCAGCTTCCAATGCGTGCACAGGTCTGCAACCACCAAGTTCCTAATCTAAAAGTTGTTATGTAAATAATGCCAATTCCTTCATCAGACTTTGAACAGTGTCTCACCTGGTTTCCATCAATGACATAGTCATGTTTGACAGCAAAGACCTTGGCCACAGAAAAGCCCACAGCAAATCCCACTATAGCCATGGGGATCGCCTCTGCTATGCTGCATTCCATGACTTCCACATTTGGAAGCATTGGGGACTCATATCTGAGAAAAGAGAAGTACATTGTAAAAGGGTAAACATGGACAATCTGAATACTGGATAATTGGGTGGAATGGATATACTGGATAATTTGAAATCAAATTAATAACTGAATGTATTTACTTAATAAGATACAAAATGAACAGAACATTTATTCAGATTATATAGTTTATACTGTTCTCACTGACCCCTTCACCATCTGACCCACCACGTCTATCCTGAAACGCTCCTTGAAGTTGAAGCCATATGATACACCGCATGCAATTATGGTCTAGTACAAATAAACAACTTGTTAAAGTACAGTAATCAAGGTTTTGTAAGATAAGACTGGATATCCAAAGCAGAAAACAGTACCCTCACCATAATGACTTCTATAGGTATTGGCACCGGAAGCTTTGACTTGTACTTGTCATTGATCTCCTTCACTACAAACACAGCTAGCATGATCACCATGGACATCACCAGGTCACAGATATTGGTGGAGGTGATCTGGGAGAAGATTTTCTCCAGTGTCTGTGATAGGAGACATCAAAAGAGACAGCACTACATTACATTTACCATTTGTGAGTATTCACCAATGTGCTTAATGACACTAATGTTTTTTTTGTGTGTGAAATAGGATCAGGTTACAGGAGTGCATCCTGTCAGGATATTGGTCTTTAATTGCCTACAGGTGGACAGCTGACACCCTCGCACTACAACTCACATATATAAGGGACAGCGGCCCACTTATTCCAGGTACAGTGAGACCCAAGATGAACTTTAGCTGCGACACCAGGATGAGGATGGCTGCAGCCGCGGTGAAGCCGGACACCAGGGTGTCCGACAGGTAGATGACGATGAAGCCTGCTTGCAGCAGTCCCATCCCCAACTGAGTGGAAAGGAAATGGAGGACAATGGAAGGCAAAGGTGCATTATGACATTTCAACACAATGTCATTGTTTGGACAGATCTTGTAAATCCTGTTAAATATTATGGGTCAGTAAACCAGTAAAGACAAAGGAAAACATGCCACCTTCAGCAAAACAAAGAATGCTTAGATAAATTATTACCATATGACAGATTGAAGAGTCACATAGAGTTTGTTTCATTTCTCATTGCTCTCATTAGGTTACCTCAGTCTCAAAAGTTACAATAAAATAGTGTAATAACAGGTGAGGTGTGTACTGAAACTCTAACACACACCTGGATCAGTCCGGTGAGAAAGGTGACGGAGGAGGCGACAAGGACCCTCTGCTCATTTGGAGTGAGTCCCTCAAAGCCGGTTATGTTGGCCGCAGGCCCCGCGTCCGGCACTAGACGCGTCACCACCTGCCCCACCATGAGACTCAGAACTGGGAAGGAGCCTGGAAACCACAGATGTGTGGGGGGCTACATGTAGATGTTTACATTGTGCCAAAATTACAACAATAACAAAATCAATAATAAATTAACAAAAGTTAATTTGCTAAATTAAATAGCAATATGTGCTGCATGCATTCAGGTAAGCCTTAAATCCATGCTAACGTGACATGCTAAGTAAATGCTGTTACTCCATTTTGTATTTTGTTGCATGCATATACCATGCATGAAACAAAATACAAAATGGAGTAACAGCACTTACTTAGCATGTCACGTTAGCATGGATTTTCCTTATTAATTTACAGTAACAAGCAAATTAGAATCTTGTAAGCACTATCTCTATTTTGGGTAACACTTTACTTGACGGGTGAGTTCATAACACATTCATAGCAGCTGTCATAAACTACACATAAAGCATTCATGACTGTTTCATGAGACATGACTCAACATTCATACCAAACCTTTCATGAATGTGGAAGACAGAATGACAACAACTTGTCAAAATAAAAGTCCAACATTGTGTTTGTGTAACCTGGATACCATTAATTTAATCTCTTCAGTCTTTGTAAATATTTCATGAATATCTTATGATGTCTACATTGAATGTCACTTTACTATACAAGTTGTGAAGTATTCGTAATCACTGAGTTTAACACTTGGAGGTAAACTAGCCTACATTCAGCTGACCCGTGTTTATGTAACCTGGAACGGTTGGACATTCCCATTAGCAAAAGATGAGTCATCTGCAAAGGTTACATCATAAAACAAATACATTTTTATGAAGCAAAAATTATTTGCTTTACCATGTTCTGTCTTTTTGGCACTGGAATAGCTTATTGACTCAGATGTGACGTGATCAGGTAAGAGGTTTGGAACAAAACAAAAATGGCAATGCTGCTTTGCGACTTTGGACTTTTATTTTGACAAGTTCTCATCGTTCTGTCTTCCACATTCATGAAAGGTTTGGTATGAATGTTGAGTCATGTCTCATGAAACAGTCATGAATGCTTTATGTGCCGTTTATGACAGCTGCTATGAATGTGTTATGAACTCACCCGTCAAGTAAAGTGTTACCCTATTTTGCATAGTCTGCCGTTTTAAAACTATTGTTCTGTAATACCCCACTGTGTCTCCCATGTGATATTGCTGCATAACAATGATTGTGACTATTGTGTCCTCACCCACTGAGATGTGCCGGGAGGTGCCCAGGAAGAAGTAGACTATTGCGGGGAAGAAGGCTGTGTAGAGCCCATAGCTTGCAGGCAGCGAGGCCAGCAGGGAAAAGGCCAAGCCTGCAGGACATCACATCAACATTAGAGGGGGAGAGTGGCACTTTAGGTACACAGGGTTTACATGTTTTATGTCTGACCTATTGCAAAAGAGATCAAACTTATAAGGTTATTGTAAATATTTTAAGTTTGTTTGTACTTTTTACAGTAACTAGTCAAATCATCAACCTACTTCTGACTGTGGTTATGTCATAGGCCACTCTAATCTAAATGGTTACACTTTACTTGACAGTATCGACATTTATGACATACTGTAATGCTTCAGTTATTAAGTGACATTCGGTAGGGTTAGGATTAGAGTTAGAGGTTAGGATTAGGGTTAGGGCTAGGGTTCATGTGTCATGACCGTGTCATATGTTCATGACAGTGTCATGTCACTCTTATGTCGATACTGTAAAGTGTTACCTTTCCATACAAACAGTAGAACAGCTGTGTAAGAAGTGTAATGAATTAACCATTGTGAAAGGTGCAAAAGGGCCTCATCATACCATCTCTTACACATGTGTGTCTTCTAAGAAGTGTAATGATTTTAGTTGATTTGGTTGACCGATGTCTTCTCTGTGTGTTCTTAAGTGTTTCGTGACCTTGGAGCACAGCCACTTTAATCCAGTGATGAATGGTCACAGAAACAGTGCAATGCCTGTGTGTCTTCTAAGAAGTTTGATGATGATTGATCCTGGGTTTGTTAATTACCTTGGAGCACCGCCACTAGTCCAGTGCTGACCCCTGAGGCGATGTCATTCAGCAGCCACTCCTTCAACCTGTAGATTCTCAGCCAGCCAATGATGGGCATCAGAGACAGGGCTGCATTCTTAGCACGTTTGGAGTCCCAACTGGATTTGGAAAAATGGCCCAGATATCCATGTAAATGCCATATGCTAGCCTCTTGCTAGAGAGTACATCTTCAGTGGAGAGTCTCTCTGATCTATCTCCCAACAACAAATCTCATATTACAATTTATTTTGTCTTACATGCTACTATCTATGTATATAACAAATAACCACCCCTGCACAGCTCTGGAATATCCACTTTGAAAATTGTGCATTTGTCACATCATTGGCAGTACCTAGCAAAACATTAAAACTGGTAAACAGCACAAAGTTGATCAAATGTACTATAAGTGTATACCTTTGTATACTATAGTTGTAGAGGGCAGTTTCTGTCATTTCTTACCATTCAAATGAAAGCATCAATACTCGGTAACAGTAGCAAGGAGGACATAATGTTGATCCGGTGCTACATGTATACACTCACCTAAAGGATAATTAGGAACAATTTCTTGTTAGATAGATAGATAGATAGATACTTTATTGATCCCCAAGGGGAAATTCAAGTTAATGCAATTATCTAGTCAACCAATTATCTAGTCAACCAATCACATGGCAGCCGTTCAATGCATTTAGAGATGTGGTCCTGGTCAAGACAATCTCTAGCCTAGAAATCTAGACGCACCCCGCAAATTACATTTGCTGCCAGGGCTAGTCTAGCAACTCTCCGTTGGCTTGTGAGCTCGAAAAATTAAACTTCTATCAGGCCAATCAAATCGTGTAGAGTCGTTAGGCGGACTTAACATAATGATTGATGGCAGAGTTGCAACAGTTTGGCTTGAATTCCCTGCTACTTGAAAACAAAGAAGATGGATGTTGCTGTTGGCGAACAGTGTGACACGAGTTAAGCTTTTTTTAAGTTGGCAAAAGTTTGAACTAGCCAACTAGCCAACTAGCTCCGCTGGTGGGAAAACGCATGGGACTCATAGCGCGGTCCTATTGTGTGCAGAGGGAATTTGAAAGACAACCGAATCCCGCCCCTCGGACTGAGCACTGCGAACGTTAAGTGCCCACACCCTACCTTTTAATGTGGGTCTGGCTCGTCAGGCTAGACAATCTCCTGAACTCCAAACTGACAGTAGCTAGAATGCATAAAAAAACACCGGGAAAAACAGTATTCAGTCCACCAAGTCATAAGCTATCGGCGCTGCGCAGCACCAGTTGTGATATTTATCTTACGGAGTGTAATCGTAGGTAATGTCATGTATGAAAACTAGTATTGTTAGGCAATACTATAAGTGCAAGTCCAGGGCAGCTGAGGTGTGGCGATGACATCATCGATACGCAAGCAGGATGTGCGGTTTCGCTGTCTAAACGAATTCAAACGGGCTACGGTTTCAGATTTTTCCACTCTGGGACCAGGTTTCAGAAAAGTGCGGTTTCGGGCAGTGCATTTACAGGGTTCGTTTGGACGCTCGGCCAAGACGAAGCAAAACCTCTGCGCTTAACCTAAAAAGCGTGTCCGTGTGGACAGGCCTTGAATGTCAGAATGGTAAAGAAAGGTTATCTTTCAAAGCAACTTTGAGAGTGGCATGGTTGTTGGTGCCAGACGGGCTGGTCTGAGTATTTCACGATCTGCTCATTACTGGGGTTTTTACCCACAACCATTTCTAGGGTTTACAAAGAATGGTCTGAAAAAAGGAGACATCCAGTATGTGGCAGTCCTTTGGGCGAAAATGCCTTGTTGATGCTAGAGGTCAAAGGAGAATGAGCCGACTGATTCAAGTTGATAGAAGATCAACTTTGACTCAAATAACCACTCGTTACAACCGAGCAGAGGTGGGAGTAAGTCACACATGTGCAAGTCACAAGCAAGTCTCAAGTCTTAAAGGAATTATCCGGAGTAAAATGCACTTTAGATCGATTTACGGATGATTGGGGGTACATACGTTGAGTTGACATCAAAATCATGTCATTCGGATGTGTTTTGAGAAAGTTCGATTGTAAACTCTGGAAATTCACAATTTCGTCCCCGTTTAAAAAAAAAAACATAGTCCAGTATTTCTTTCGAAATTGAAATGAAGTTGTATGGACTGGACTATGTTTTTTTTTTTTTTTAAAAAAGGCGACGAAATTGTGAATTTCCAGAGCGTGTTACAACACACTCAGCAATAAGACTCCTACAGCAAAGATGGCAACATTTCCGAAAAGGTACTGGCTTGATGAAATTAATTCTGGACTCTCTATTCGACCACATAAAGACCTCGGGATACTTCGGTTTGGCTTTAGGGACACTCTACTCACTACCACGTAAGTGTTATGTTGTTTGGAACTGTAGAAGATGTATAAAAATAGCGTTTTGTAGCGGCGAAATTGAAATGCCCTGCTCACTTCCAGGCTACGAGTTGTGTGACTGAAAACGGTACAATCGAACTTTCTCAAAACACATCCGAATGACATGATTTTGATGTCAACTCAACGTATGTACCCCCAATGTACCCCCTAAAGTGCATTTTACTCCGGATAATTCCTTTAACCACAACCAAGTCCTTAACCTCAAAGTCAAGTCATAGCTTGGGTCAAGCAAGTCAAGTCAAGTCATAGCCAAATCATTGAAATTCATGATGATTTACCCATGTTTTCATTTTAAAATAAGCTACAATTGGCTAGTTATGAACTGCTGGAGTTTTATTTGTAACAAACAAATAGACATTGCATTCATTCAAGCCACATAGCCTACATCTGAACGGTTTATAGAATAAGATTAAATGTATATGAATAAAAATAAATGTATTTTAAGTAGGCCTAGACCTATAGCCTATTATTGTTTCAATATGCCTCAAATATTAGGTAGCCTAGCTACATCAAATCATGAAAATATATTCAAACAGTTCAAGTTACACCTGTCCTGACCTGTCACAACTCCAGGGAACCAATAATGTTGAAAAAGTGAACTAATCAATCAATCAAACACTGCCACCGACGTAACTGCTGTCAAATATCATATTATAGCTTACATAAGCCTAACATGTGAAATAAGCTACTTTTCTATGCTGATTGCTGGCAGTTAGCTAGGCCTAGGCTACTTACTGTTGTTAGCCTACTAATAGGCTGTAACGTATGGAACAGTCAGGGACGTGTTTAAGAGGGAGGGAGAAGGCGCTTACTTTAGGTTACATTGGCAACATTTTCGCTATCAAGATTAAACTTAGACAAGAAAATGTTTCACTTTGCCATTTCACACATTTTAACCTAATATGGCGTTAACTTAAAAGCATAGTAGATTCAAAGCCAACTCTTAACATGCTTCAAATTTGACGTTAGGTTTCCAACACGACTAACTTCGGATGAAAATCAACGTGGTGGTGGTTATGTCGCTATTTTGCACACTTGCAGACTGCTGTTCATTTCTCCTTTCACTTGTCAGATACATCATCTGTGAAGCCAAACATTATTATGTTTTGGTATAAACGTAGAACCTTCCATATTTGCAAGTTGGCCTCATTTGTCTCATTTGATCTGGCACTTGCTGTTGGTCTGTCGCATCGCGTCACTTGGTACAATGACAGGTTCACTCGCGTGACGCATGCAACAGCACCTAAGCAGATTTTCTAAAATCGTAAAGTTAACTCCTTAATATCTATGAAAAAAATAAAAAGTCAAGTCATTTGTCTCAAGTCTAAGTCAAGTCTCAAGTCATGAATAGCAAGTCAAAGTCAAGTCGAGTCTTTCATACATGTTGATCAAGCAAGTCTCAAGTCTTAAAAAATGTGACTCAAGTCTGACTCGAGTCAAGTCATGTGACTCGAGTCCCCCATGTCTGCAACCGAGGGATGCAGCAAAGCATTTGTGAAGCCACAACACGCACAACCTTGAGGCAGATGGGCTACACCTGCAGAAGACCCCATCGGGTACCACTCATCTCCACTAAAAGTAGGAAAATGAGGCTACAATTTGCATGAGCTCACCAAAATTGGACAGTTGAAGACTGGAAAACTGTTGCCTGGCCTGTTATCTTGATTTCTGTTGAGACATTCAGATGGTAGAGTCAGAATCTGGCGTAAACAGAATGAGAACATGGATCCGTCATGCCTTGTTACCACTGTACGTGGTGGTGGTGTAATGGTGTGGGGGGATGTTTTCTTGGCACGCTTTAGGCCCCTTAGTACTAATTGAGCATCATTTAAATGCCACAGCGTACCTGAGCATTGTTTCTGACCATGTCCATCCCTTTATGATCACCATGTGCCCATCCTCTGATGGCTACTTCCAACAGGATAATGCACCATGTCACAAAGCTTGATTCATTTCAAATTGGTTTCTTGAATATGACAATGAGTTCACTGTACTAAAATGGCCCCCACAGTCACCAGACCTCAACCCAATAGAGTATCTTTGGGATGTGGTGGAACGGGAGCTTCATGCCCTGGATGTGCTTCCCACAAATCTTCATCAACTGCAAGATGCTATCCTATCTATATTGGCCAACATTTCTAAAGAATGCTTCCAGCACCTTGTTGAATCAATGCCACAAAGAATAAGGCACTTCTTAAGGCGAAAGGGGGTCAAACACAGTATTAGTGTTCCTAATAATCCTTTTGGTGAGTATGTACTGTAATATCCTTTGACTAAACTCATGTCTTCTTTGAACCTGTCCCAGGCCTCTACATTCTGTCTCTTTCTATGACACTTTGGAGATTGGAGATCAGATTCAGACAGATTGCATCTGCAAAGCATCTCTGATGAAAGCATTAATTTAATTATTCCTATCATCTAGTACTAATATTGACAGATGCAGAGGTAATTCCTAGCTATAGTCTCCTCTGCACTGTAGTTTAAATGTTATTCTTTTACTGTTGCTGTAGCTCTCTAGCTTAAATGTCAAAATGCTTAAATGTTAATAGCTGTTCTTCAACAGCTGTAAGTCGCTTTGGATAAACGTGTCTGCCAAATTAATAAATAAGATAGGCAATAAAGTGCCTCTATGCTGATGCATTGGCAATGGATAAGACCTTCACTACTTGAAGCTTTAAACTATTCTCCCAAACGTTATTGCCTATATCCCTGATTGCATTGAACTGAACCACATACATCAGCATTCTTACGTTAAATAGTCAGTCACATGGTCCAGTAGGGTCTTTCGCCGTATGTAGATCTTCTCATATGTTTTCTGGAAAGAGTCCTCAGAGTGTATTGGTCTTGCGACCACATAGTACTGACCCTGCGTATGCATTCTCGTATGATGAGGATCAGTCCAACATGTACTGATCTTAGTTCAAAAGTATCCTCTGCAGCTGTAGTGCAGGAATTTATGTGACTAGACACTTGTACATCCCTGATGTCTTTAATGATTAACAACAATCTGAGAAATTCCTCTTGTAATGATTCCAGCTGCTTCATGCTAATTATTGAAAGTGCCTGGTTTGTGGTTGATTGGCTTGTTGTATTGCATTAGCACTATACATAGTTCGACATAGGCCTACTCATATAGCCTATTAACTTATTGTCTCCATGATTGCTTATTTAAAATATGGATTAGCCTTGACAGCCTAGGCTACAGTACATTATTTCATAGAGATGTGCGTAGTGTAGGCTACAACACGCATTCTCTCCCTGCGCCTCTCTCCCTCAGACGGGTTCAGCCTGCATCTCCCCTAAGCAAATCAAAATGGTGGCTTGTGCAATAACTGTTCATGGCATGACTGTTCTGGCGCGGTAGCCTACACAACTTTGCAAAGTCAAATGTATTGTGATAACCTGCGAGTTGTGTGTGATAATTGTGTTTTGTTACCTGTTCAGTTCTTAAATTGTTGTGTGCCTTTTAGGGGAATTGGGGGGTGGAGTTTACGGGTATGTGTGTGGGTGTTGGTGTGTGTGCGCAGGTGCGTGTGTGTGGTGTGGGTTCGAGAGAGTTGGTTGTGAATGCCTTGTTGCACGCGTGAGTTGTGGCTAAAACAGCAACTCGCTTTGTTATACAGAGTTTACTTGGCTTTAATAAAGTACGGGAAGTTTCCCTCGAATGTGACAAGAGTGTCCGGAGTATCACAGTATCAATTTTGAACAAAGTTAGTATTATACGCTATTTATCACAACGTTGTCTGTCGCGTTGTCAATCGCAAACGCACATTTATTCAAACGGCTAAGGAATTAACTGTAGCTTAATTTGTGGAGATCGAAGAGAAAGCATCTGTTTGATAGGCCTACGCGTAGCCACGGATGGGCCTAAGCCCGTCTACTTGTCAGTCTTGCCAGTCCGATTAGAGGGCCTTCCTTCGTTTACGCTCACCATCTTAAAAAGACGCACATGCAAGTCAACACTGCGCTGAAACCTCAAGAATCAGTCAAATCGCGAACAGCTACAGCTCCGTTTAATTGTCAGGTGTGATAAACTGCGTTCATATTCCACTTCTTATGTCATAAACGTTGAATGCCTATGGAAAGGTTTTGTGGTAGGATTGTCCAATGGTCAGTGTTGCTTCAAGTTGTGTTTTGATTTATGCGACGCACCGATGCTGGGTTCATCAGTTTTGCGCAAGTTTAAAACGTTTAGCCGACTGCCTAATTTGTCATTTTCGTTCTATAAGTTCGTTCGTTCATTTTTCATGTCATGAATGTAACATGATAAGGCTTTGCAGTTGTACAAGATGGTCAATCTATTGTCTCATTTGTGATTCATGTGACGCGCACACCGATGCTGGGTTCATGCGCTTGATCAGCCTAGAACAGGAACATTTTGGAGAGGGAATGAGAGAATGAACACACGCAAGAAACACTTTTTAATTAAACATAGGCCTAATTTACAAAGACATCGTAAAACACTGAAAGTTAATATTTACACCACGGGTCTCACGTCGCTCTCAAGCTCAGTCGCGTGCTGCCCTCTTTTCAGCTTGCGAGAGGCTTAAGATGCACAATTGCGCAGCCTACTGTATAATAAAAAGTAAATAATGCTTAATTAAATAAAGGCATGTGCTTACGCAGCCTATAAGTAAAGAAAAGACCCCTGCCATAATAATGGCTACGTCTAAGCATACGCCTATGGCTACGTCTGAGCCCGCTAGCATAGCAACATTCGCGCTGCACACCAGAGCGTTTGAGTGCACCTACCGACACGGGAGAGGTATGACTCAACTCGTGAAAGTTAAGGTAAAAACATATATTACTACTGACATTGGGTGCCGTGTTCCTTTAAACCCGAAATTCAAGTAGTTTCACTGGAAAATGAACATATGTCAATAACGACTTTCGCCACTAGGGCGCGGCCATGTTTTAAAAATACAGGCGCTACGTCATCAGGGGGTCGTTTCTAGAAAAGTTAGCAACGACGTTGCTCAACCACCATGGTACGACGCAACTTGCGACCAAACAACGACATTGTTACACCTGTTTCCAGAAAGCATCGTACCTGTGTCGCAATTCGCTACCTCCTACGTTCGAACACTAGTTCCAACAACGTTGTTGATGATGCAGCGATAGATATCATTGGTGGAAACAGTGGCAACGTGTAATACCCCACCCCCTAGAAATTCTCTGCCACAGCCTATTAGGGGTTTGCACGGCGTGTCATCAGATCTGGACGTTGCCATATTGGAGATACTCGCCTCATTAGAAAGCATTAGGCACTGAAGTAAATCCCTAACATAGTCAAGGAAAATGGTTAATTATTGCCGTGTTTTAGGTTGTACCAATAGGTCCGACTGAGAAAAACATCTGGTGTAGGTATCGACTTCCAAAAGTTATTAAAAAAACAGGGAGAAAGGAGAATAATGCCAGAAGTTATCGGAGGAAGGGGGGCACTTGTGGTTGAACTTCGAACTTCGTCTCCCTCACCCAACTCATATGGATCTGCGCTGCCAATAAACCGTAATTTCTCGAAATATCGCACCTTTTCTTGTGGTCCAAGTCCTGCCCTATATGCCTTTGCATCTTAGACGGATTTTGATTAGCTTTTCTGTTGTTTAGACACGGCTACAATCACGTAAGATATCCAAAGTGCATAATACTCCATTGTACTTCATTCACAGAGTACCGCCAATATGGCCGCGCGTGCTGGGTTACCATGGTTACCGGCCAGAATGTGACGTCCGTGCAAACCCCTAATGTTGACATTTTTCTCATTTAAACCGAGTGATTAATGCTGGAATTGTCATTGTCATCTGCAAAAACCTAAACCTATTAATTGCAAGTATATAAAACATTTGACTGAAGCCGACCAATAGCCTATTATTTGTGTTAAATATCTATGTTGGAAAAAATGTATAGCCTGGACGAATGTCTGGGTATCGCAAATGTTATCAATTGGCGCGTGGCTTAACGGCAGCGCGTCAGTGCACTACGCGCTTGGCCGGAGTTCGCATCTTGTCTCTTCTTTTCATCTCTGAGTAAGAGTAGGCCTACGAGACACAACGATAGGTTTTGACCGTACATATTTATGTATATAGTTACTCTACATCAAGAGACCATAGGTACAAAACATCAGTCAAAAACAATTAAATCTACATGTCACACTAGCTCACCTGCAGGTAGCGAGAAGCAAGAGGACAATCTCACATCATAAGAAAATCGAACCTACAACGTTGGGATAAGTCATCTGCTTTAGCCACTACACCATTTATCACTACTGTAGTAAGGGTCTGTGAAGATTATAATACTAAAAGCAAGGCAATACTTGAATTAACATAAATAGCAAGAATGAGCCAAGTAGGGGAGTCAGTGTCTTAATCAAAATTAAGCTACAGGATAGATCAATCATTGAGTCACGAGATAAACATCCACTTCGCAATTTTTGGTTAGGCGGTTGTGATTTTTGCTTAGGCGCTCCGGACACCAACAGGAACTACCAAGGAACGACACAAGTGCGACTGCCTAGGGGCAATAGTTCAAACGACCAAACTTGTGTAGGCTACTCTATAGTAGCCTAGGTCTGTGATTGTGACAGGCATGGTTTTGTGGGTAGACGTTGTTTATGGACTGTAGGCTAGGCGTCTGAGTTTTTATTTGTTTATGTAAGCTGACATAAAATAACAAGCTGTTCACTTTAAGTAAATAAATGCACGGATGTGCCGCTTGTAGCAACGATAGATTTTAGGGTTCAGGCTATGCTAGTTACAGTATGTGCTTGTTATGTTATGCTATGCTAGTACTGTATCACAGCTTCTACCATGATAATACATTGCAGAACAACTGAGTATCAGGGATGGATTACTGAACGGGCCTACCGGGCCCAAGAGCTCAGGGGGCCCTGAAGCTCAAGCCTCTGCGTGAAGTCACTGCTACGTTCTCCACCCCTGATATCTGAATAAGACCCCTCAGTCAAATAACACGTGATATGTCTTAATAGGGCCCCTCAATCATATACATATATGGGGGATGTTATTCACTCCTGAAATCTGAATGGGGCCCCTCAGTCAAATAAAACGGGTTACACTATCTGTGATAATCATGCTTTATAATTGCCATCTTTTCACAGCAAGATACCTTAAATCCATTTCCACAAAACTCGCCAAAAGTCACCATTCAAGGGGTTATTTTTCAAAAATCTATTTTGGGGTGGGATGCCCCCAGACCTCCCTACTATTACAGAGTTGGTGTCACAATTCTCCAGATCCTCGGTTTAAATTAATTTTCAATTTCTTAGTCACAATTCGAAAACAATTAGATTTTCAATTTATATTTATTCAATTTATATATTCAATATATTTATTTAATTCAATATATTTATTCAATTTATTCAATTATATTATATTTTCCATTAATGCATTTCTTAAGTTTCTTAAGCTATTTTCTTGTTTTGGGGGACTTTTATTTCGAAACCGAGCCTACCGCGAACAACGCCGACATTAAACATAGACGTGAACATGAAATGAAACAACACAGAATAATAATTTGATTGTTTCAGCACATTCCAAAGAGACACAAGGTGTTCAATATTGCACTTATCAATGTACATGTTATGCCTTAAAGTAGGCTAAGCCTAATTTTGGACTGTAACTAAAACTTGTTTTCACATGCTAATTTGAGTAAGTTAGTGTTACAGTAACTGACGTAAATGAACGACAAAACTTCCATACAACTTCCATAGGCCTACCAGAGATTTTAGAGTAGCAGGAGAGGCTTAGAGTTCAGTTGATGTGTTTATTTTTTTAAACTGGCTGCAGCTTGAAGTTAGAGGAGATAACACGCCACAGTTCAACACGTGTTTTTTTGGCCTCTTGGCATGCATGCTGGACGTGACATTGGGAGTGTGGCTGCATCGTCAATTCTAGGCTACATTTGATTTCTAAGTTCGAGATTGAGATGTAATTTCGATCGATTTTCGACTTAAGACTGAAATCGTGACACCCTTAGTTACTAACTTTCTAAGGTGGGAAGGGGGGCCCTTTTCATGTCTGTGCCCAGGGGCCAAGTGGTTCATAATCCGTCCATGCTGAGTATGGGTGTAAAAATTAGTGTAGTCTCAGGTGATCAGTGTAGTCCCCTAGCCTACCCCCTCCGCACAACCTATTAAGAGTGTGTTAGTTGGTTAACTGCTGTTTATTGGGCGTTCTAGTGTTTCGGCTCGGATGTCCCTCAGCGACCGCATTGCTACCTCCAACGTCTCGCTCGTCGTCAGACACTCTCCATGTGTGCCATGTCAGTGAACATAGGGGCAATATATATAAATATTAACATTTTCATATATATATTTATTTGCAGTGAGACCTGGCTTAACGAAAACTCTCACCTTGATAGTATGAATATTGATGGATATAACCTAATGGTCAGAAATAGAACCTATTCTACCGGAGGAGGAGTATGCTTGTATGTTAAATCCAAATACTGTGTAAATGTTTGTGATGATTTAACGGTGAATGATGGCCATTCTGACTCGCTCTTTGTCGAGATGAATACTATAAACTCAAAAAAACGTATTATTGGTATAATTTACAGACCGCCCGGTTTCAACCCGGACATATTTTGACTAAAACTAGAAGAAACTCTATATCACATAAACAATAGAAATCGACACTGTATCATACTCGGTGACTTTAATATTGACATCGCTAAAGATGATGCAACAAAAAATGACTTTATAAATACACTTCATTCTTTTTCCTTCTTTCCCACCATTAATATTTTTACAAGAGTAACGAATCGAAGCAGAAGCATCATTGACAATTTCATCACAAACATTGAAAATGCAAATATTGACTCTGGTGTAATACTCTCTGAGATTTCCGACCATCTACCTATTGTTCTTTTCATGCATCTCTCGAACAAATTTAAACTTTTACTACATAAAGACAAAGCCAAGGTTCTTAACTTAAAAACACTGACAAACTTACACGAAAACATGCTAAACAAAGTATGGGATCATATTTACAGCTGCCGTGACCCTGACATCGCTTATAACTTATTGATAAATGAAATAACGTACTCCATGCAGAGCACCATCCCCGAGAAAGTTGTTGCAAAGGGCACCACAAATAAAAATGCGTGGATCACGAGGGACATCAAAAAATCTATTTCTTATAAAAACAATCTATACAAGCGTTACATTAATAATCCATTACATGAAAATAAAATAAAATTTACACAATTTAGAAACAAACTGACACAAATGATTAGAAAGGCCAAAAGAAAACATTTCACAGAACTCCTGACTAAATCACAGGGCAATGCCAAAAAAACCTGGCAGGTGCTAAACAACGTTCTTGGGAGGGGCCCAAAGAGTGCTGTGTTACCTGATGAATCGAACCGTGAAAGAAATGTGGCGGCAGGTGATGCAGATCTTACAGATGTTCTAAACTCCCATTTTGTCTCTATTGGGAAAAATCTCGCCCAGAACATAGTTCAACCTTTGAATACCTCTTTTAGCCAGTTTTTACAAGATGGTAAACAGAACTCTTTTTACTTTATGCCAACTAATTGTATAGAAGTATCTGAAACTGTCAGGAGCATGAAAAGATCTCAGTCATCAGGAACCGACAATATCTGCAGTACTATCCTAAAAGCCATTGCTAATGAAATTGCTGATCCTTTGGCCCACTGCATCAATCTGTCTTTATCAACGGGGTCTGTCCCAAAAATGGCCAAGATAGCAAATATTGTTCCGGTCTACAAGTCTGGTGATAAAAACGATGTAAACAATTACAGACCCATTTCAATCTAACCTTCCCTTTCGAAAGTATTCGAAAAAATTGTATACGCTAGACTAATTAAGTATGTAGACAAATTTAATATTCTTGACTCTTCTCAATATGGCTTTAGGAAAAAAAGAACTACATGTATTGCTATTGAAAATGGTGATCTCTCTGTTGGCATTTTCTTAGACCTGTCAAAAGCCTTTGACACCATTGATCATGAAATTCTGCTTCAGAAACTGTCTTTTTATGGTATTAGAGGTGTTGCATTGGATTGGTTTAGAAACTATCTTTATGAGAGAAAACAATATGTACATATAAGTGGTAAAGAATCCAGTAAAAAAAGCATAAACCATGGGGTCCCCCAGGGTTCAATTTTGGGGCCTATACTCTATATTATCTATATGAACGATTTTGTTCACTTGTCTAATATTTTCAAAAAAGTACTCTTTGCAGATGACACAAACTTGCTCTTATCACACAGAGATCCGCTTGTATTACAATCTATTGCTAATAAAGAAATTGAGAAAGTGAACGTATGGCTTAAATGCAACAAACTGTCTCTGAATGTAAAAAAAACTAATTATATCATTTTCCGATCTAATAAAAATAGACAACATATAGAGAGCATGTGCCTAAATATTGACGGACATGAAATAAAAAGAGTAAAAAACACAAAATTCCTGGGGGTCCACATTGATGAATTTCTAAACTTTAAATGTCATATTGAGCAACTTACCAAGAAATTATCTATGTACTCTGGTCTATTTTTTAAGTTAAGAGATTACCTTCCACTCTCAGCACTACTCACTCTGTACAGATCTTTATTCGAACCTCACTTACTGTAATATCATTTGGTGTAACACCTTTCCGAGCTATCTGTATAAGTTACAATTACTTCAAAAGAAAGTTATTCGCACCATCTCCTGGTCACATCTCAGAGACCATACTGGTCCTTTCTTTGAGAGCTTTGGCGTATTAAAGCTTGCCGACCTGAATATCTTCTTAAACGTATGTACTGTCTATCAGGTTATAAACCAATCCAATGCTTGTCTGTGTGTACTTGTTCCTATCTGCAGTCCCCTGCATAGACACAACACCAGAAAGAAACTTCTTATTAAGGGGAAAAACCGGAAACACAAAAACACGAACTTTAGTGTCACTTGCCGGGGATTCCAGTTATGGAATAAGCAGGAAAATGATGTAAAGATGTCTAAATCGTTCTATCTTTTTAAGAAAAAAGTTAAAAAGCAATTACTGTCTAATTATGTTTAATGTCCAATGTATAATCATGCTATACTAAATTAAGGCTATTTTCTATTTTCTTGATTTCTGACAATTGCAATTTCTAGTGTCTCCCTACTGGGGTGGGTGGGGGGTGGCGCGGCAGTATCCTTTTGGATACTGCGGCGATACCTGGGGTTTGTGTACTGTATTTTTGTTTGTTTATGTTTCTGCGTGTTTTACCGTGTACACTGTGCATTTTTCTTCTGTATTAGGTTTCCCCGCTGACAAGCAGCTTCTTGCAGCTTTTTTGGGGCCTTTTCCTAACTCATATCCTGTTTACATATGAGATGTATATTTATGATTGCAAGATATGAATAAAAACACATCGTATCGTATCGTATGAAAAATGCGTTTTGGAACCAAACTCTTCAAATTATGAATACAATGATGGTGTTGCATTTTAATAATACAACAATAGGCCTACATACAAACAGTAGTAATAAGTTCACTGAAAAAGTTCTATTAAAAATATACAAATATACTGTCTATTAAAAAATATACAAATCTGTTTCCTACACACAGCAATTACATCTGATGATCTTCAGGCTCTGAAAACAATATGCCCAGATGCTGCTTTGTTTACAGCCATCAACACCAACATGGACTCTGACACAGACACAGCCTCTGAAACTGAATATGAACTCCCTGAACCTCTGACAGCTATGTATGATCCATCTGCAAGGGACCTGTCACCAGCTGACCTAATAGTTAAGTGTGAAGTCAGCTTTGAGAAAATGAGAGGAAGATGCACACTTACTAAACTGGAACATCTACAGGATGTGACTAAAGATCAGAACACAACATGGAACATACAGAGTAGGACGTATAACTGGAAGTACTTTTAACAGGGTTGTTAGATGTAAGCAGTCTTCAGTTGAAAGTGTGGTCAAACATAATGCAGTATGATGCCCAGGAGCTCACTGTACCAGCTGTCATGTGGGGAAGGCAAATGGAAGATACTGCACGTCAGTGTTACGAAACGAGGAAATGAGGAAGACACATACAAATTTCAATGTAAAAGCAGTGGGGCTAACTGTGAAAGCAGACAAGCCATATCTGGCTGCTTCTCCTGATGGTGTATTCTCCTGTGACTGCTGTGGAACAGGTTTACTAGAGATCAAATGTCCATACAAATACAGAGAGGGACTACAGGGGTCTGAGGCTGATGCTACCTTCTGCCTAGATGAACATTATGAGCTGTGCCCATCCGCATATCCAACAGTCTTTGCATGTGATTATTTTGCCAAAGCCGGGTCTTTTGCAACGAGGACATTTGACCTCTGCAGCCAACTGGGGGTCTTGGCAGCGGCAGACCAGCTCGGGAAGGAGGTGGTCCATGAAGAACACTTCGGCCTTTGGAAGGGTTTCTTCAAGGAAGCGCTCATCCCTCCATATCCGGCGGGTGATGCTAATGTTATTTGTCCACACCATGAAATCGCACATATTCAATTGGCAAACATGCATTTGCAGTTGAACCTGTGAGTAGTATGAGTGTATGTATGCTGCTGAGACCTTGAATTTCCCCTGGGGATCAATAAAGTATCTATCTATCTATCTATCTATCTAATCAATTTCATCCTAAGAATACAAGGCATTTTATCAGCGTTATAGATGTGACATGAAATGGACACACTTTTGTGAGAGATTACAGGTTTTCTACAAACTCTGTGAATTTTGAAGGAAACTGCCAAAACTATGATATATGCAACATGAAGGAGACTTGAATGAACACAAAAAGTGTGTTTTTGAAACTATGTTTCGTAATGCATTATGTAGGGAAAACTGGCGTTATGGATGTGACGGTTTCACGTTATGGATGTGACGTGTCTGAACTAGTCCTCGACAAACTACATAAAACACATAATTAAGTAGTGAATTTTGATATGAAACAATTAAAATAGTAATCATGAAAAACTAGCGATGAAATTATTGCTTCCTCAGTGCCCACTAAGAGACACAGGAAGAATCAGGACAGTAGTTCTTATCCTGAACTATCTGTCAAAAATAAGCCCCGCCCCCTGAAACGTCATAAATCACGTGCTAACCACGCCTCCTTTTTATGCAAATTAGCCATGTGGTTTTCGCCACGTGTTGTTTGTTATTGTTTTGTGAGTCATGTGACAGTCATGTGACTGGTGTCATACCCCTGGGCGGCCATATTGGATGTAAAGTCATGTGACAGTCATGTGTCTGGTGTCAAACAATGCCACGCCCCCCCTTGGCATCCATATTGGATGTAGTGTCATGTGACAGTCATGTGACTGATGTCAAACCCCTGGGCGGCCATATTGGCCCCCAAACCCCCCATGTGTGTTTTGTTGTTATTATTATGTGTTATGTGATAAACTTTGTAAGAGTTGTATAGGAGTGGTAATAGCAGGAAATAAACGTATAGTATGCTACTAGCATAGCCAATAACCTGAGCATGTTGTTAGTGGTTTTGGTTGAAAAATGTGTTAGCTAGAGGCTATGCATTGTAATGTAACCTTTATAACTGAAATCATGGTGGTCTTAGGTGACAAAAATGATAGTCTATGATCCCCCTACTTTGTAGGGGTGGTGTTTTGTCCGGGCATGTCTCTGAGTGTATTGTTTGAGACCCCTTTCATGTGGGGGGTCTGCCTACTACTTACGTACACTAGTGATGATAACATTGTAAAAGAACTGTATGGTTTGTCAGAGTTTCTGGTTGGTTTTATGTTCGATGTGGTTTTATGTTTATGTGGCCTGCTTCACTTTTGGGCCGGTCGAGGGAAAAATATTGGCATTTGTCACGTTAATCTATCTTCTCTTAAAGTTGGCTACACACGTACGCATTCTATGCCTAACACCGCAGCCTCTGCATGGGTTCTCCCCTCCCAAGAAGAGTTAATTGGTTGGGTCCATATAGCCCGTCTTTCCTAAAAAGTTTTCTCAGATACCAGCCGGGCCGGTCCTACCGTAGTGATAAGCGTCAGGGAGGATGGATGGTAGAAAGATGCCATGAGAGACTGAAAAGGCCAGGTAAAAAAGACGAAAAGTATTGGAGTGAAATGCTGCCAAATGTGCCATGTTTCCAATGTTCATGTTTTTGAAGAGGACAGACATAAGTGGCAACTGGTAAAGAGAGATAGCCATGATTATAACATCGTAATTGGGCTAATAACCTACTGGACGTTGTAGCGTTGTCAACCTATTCACAAGTAACATAATGAGTTAAAATATTAGCATTTTGGTATCATCCAATATGGCTATTCATAGACTTTGCAAATATTATGCAAATATTGATAACAAAACTCAAGCTTGATCTGTGTATGCAGTAACCTATAGGCCTAAAAAACAAAAGTAGCCTGAGCAGCAGATCAGCCAGTCCCCCGCAATGATGAGCCCGAAATGAACTATGACTCTAGGGACAAGTAGAAAGGATAATAGAGTTAACCATATGAATTAAAGTTATTTTATGGAAGAAAGAACAGTAGGCTATGACAGCAGTAGGCTGCATGATCAACCTATATGGCTTGTTTGCTCAGAAGTGGGTGTAGTAAAGGAGAAAATCACCAAACAACAACATGATAGCTGACCCATGCAGAAAAAACATGTAAACAATACAGTAGTTCAATATGCCTCTTAGTGGAGTTGTGGGATACATTTCAAATGCTTTATTTCTTCCTTCCTGTTTTTGTTAACTTATCAACCTATCCTTGTGGAATAGTGGAATATTAGCCTATAATAAAAACTACAGGATAGTAAGAGCTGAAATGATGCCTTTTTAATCCAATTTCCACCACCACTAAAAAAGGGGGCCGGTCTTGGGCCTGAAACTTCTGGGCTGAAAAGTGGCCCCACTCCGGCCCTGTACAGAACCCTTACCATCTTACGACCATGTCTATTGGAAGGATACTAAGAAGAGACGTTATACCGACTCTGAAGATCTAGCCATAACTGCGAGGCCTGCTAAGCATTTTACTGGGGTAACGCGAGTGATACGGGGTAAGTTGATATTTCCCAATAGTTCATTCTTTCCCCTTTTGATAAAACAGCTGTTGTTACGGGTATGTTTATAACTGTGACACCCACTTTGGGGTAGAGTGTTGGTCTAAATCATTACCGGTGACCATTTGGAGATCTCTGTAATTTTAATGTCTAGTTGTTTTATTCTCCATACATGTATGCCTTCTAAGTGTAGCATGGTAGCATAATGTGTTTGCGGTCATTTCATTTGCAGAAAACGACGCGCACGATGACTTGATAGGTCTTGGAAACGCATCTATCAACAGGGGGAATACACATTCAAAGGACTATCAAACTAATGTTAATACTCAATCAAAGGACATTAACCGTGTGGATTTATGGAGTGATACTATACTAAAAAACTGGATGTCAAACAATTTCCTCCAGTTGAATTCTGACAAAACATAAGTCCTCATCATTGGATCCCAGCACATAGTGAAACAAATGATACAATCCTTAGGTCCCTTTCAATTTTTAGACTGTGTAAAACCTGTTGCAAAGAATCTTGGTGTCTGGTTTGACAATAATTTAAGCTTTGAACGTCACATCACAAAGCTCATACAGTCTTGGTTCTATCACCTCAGAAATATTTCCAAGATTAGTTCCATCTTAACTTTTAAAGACACTGAGACCATTATGCATGCATTTATTTATTCACGCCTGGATTACTGCAATAGTCTTTTTTCTTGTCTGAACCAAAAATCTATAAAGAGACTTCAAACTGTTCAGAATTCAGCTGCCCGGCTTCTTACTAAGACAAAGTACTAAGACATTACTCCTGTTTTAGCCTCACTGCACTGGCTCCCAGTAAGCTTTAGAATTGATTTTAAGATTCTTCTGATTACTTTTAAAGTTCTACATGGCCTGTCTCCCAACTACATATCTGATCTCCTAGTACCTTATACACCTGTGCGTACTTTAAGATCATTTGGTAGCGGTTTCCTAACTATTCCTAAGGTCAATCTCAAAACTAAAGGGGTGAGAGCATTTAGTGTCAGGGCACCTAGGCTCTGGAATGACCTGCCTGATGAAATCAGGTCAGCCAAGTCAGTATGCTCTTTTAAATCCCTCCTTAAAACACATCTTTACAAGCAAGCCTTCCTTAGTTTTGTTTAAGTAATATACTTCATTTTGTGTTAAGTTTATTAAGTTTTATTTCAGTGTTAAGTTTTATTTCAGTAAGTTTTATTTCAGTGTCAAGTTTTATTTCAGTAAGTTTTATTTCAGTAACTTTTATTTCAGTGTCAAGTTTTATTTCAGTATCCTAAGTTTTATTTCAGTGTCAAGTTTTATTTCAGTAAGTTTTATTTCAGTGTCAAGTTTTATTTCAGTAACTTTTATTTCAGTGTCAAGTTTTATTTCAGTATCCTAAGTTTTATTTCAGTGTCAAGTTTTATTTCAGTAAGTTTTATTTCAGTGCAAGTTTATTTTCCTTTTTCAAATTTATGTTAAGTTCTAATTGAATTAGTATATATTATCTGATTGTTATATTATTATGTCTTATTTGCATTTTCATATATGTTGATATTGTACAGCACTTTGTAACTTTGTTTTGAAAAGTGCTATATAAATAAAGATTATTATTATTATACAGAACTCGATTTTGACGACCTATCTGACGCGACTTTACTGGAGGCTGCGGATGCTGTCGACCCGTGTGAACTACATGAAAGGTCAGATTCGTTGAATGTTTCTGAACCTGGGGGTGGCTGGGCCCTCTGCAGATTTAGCAGTGTGTGATGTAAACACAGTTCGCTATAATTACACAGATGTAGAATCAGCATTGGATAGTGTTGAGCTGAGACTAAATTATGCTAGATCTGTGGCTCGTAGAGCTACGGATGTAATAGGTCACACAGTGGCAGATCTGCTTATTGGTGCTGTGGAAACTCTGCAAAAGATTAGCCGGGATCATATAAAAAAATTGAGGCAGTTATCGATGGCATACTGAAATGAAATGTTACTTTAATGATGATCTGAATGGTGTTTAACCTCGGTGTGATAGATTGTTTATAAGGTTCATGTTTATTTTTTCTTTGTTGTTGTTTTTTACGGCTATAATTGCGGAAGAGTAGTAAACATGTGTAATATAGTTTAAATTTGTTGAGTAATCAGTGAGTAGCCATGCCCCCGCCGTAATAAGCGTAATAGAAATGACAGTGGGTGCAATGATATTGAACCGCCTGATAAACGTACCAGAGATGATCAGACAGATTGTGTTTTTTTTATTTTTTTTTTATTTAGCACTTGTAAAAAGACAGAATCAGAGAAGAAACAAAGAAAGTAAATCAGTGCAGGAAGAGGCAGTAAGCCCAGACTGGCTTATATGAGGCCTCCACCTAAAAAAGTAACATAACAACAAGAGCCACAAAAAGTATCTAAACAATATAAATTAAAAGAAAAAGAAAGAAAAAGTATGAACAAACAGTGTAAGCACTACAGTAGAAGAAACTACTATGACAGAAGTCTTCAGGAGAACCAGCTATAGACCAGCAATTAAATTAGCCTTTAGGCATACTTTAAAATGATTAGTAGTAAAACATTTCAAGGCCAGATGTGAATTTTTTTTCCATATTTTAGCACCCCTATAACGTATGGAAAATTGAGCTTGACATGTTTTAAGTTGAAGAGGGTGAAAATCATTAGCTTGCCTCGTTACATATGAGTCAACCTGTGAATTAGTTTTAAAATAGCACTTAAAGTGCTCAGGAATCTTTCCATTACAATTATATATTTCATAAATAAAAACACAGGGTTGAAGTACATTAATATCATTCACAGTAAGGATTTTCAATTCTTTAAATAACGGAGTAGATGCAGCACACCATTTAGAACAGGTTGCAATTCTAACAAAACGCTTTTGAATGACCAGTAATTTCTTAATAGTGGAAGGAAAAGTACTTGCCCACACTAAATTACAATATGAAAGGTATGGATAAATTAAACTATAATAAAGAGTGAGGAGGCAATTTCTAGAGACAAGATGACTAACCCTCCTAATTATCCCAAATGATTTATTTACTTTTTTGCTAACACAGTCTACTTGATCCTTCCATTTTAAGGTTTCATTAACAATAACTCCCAAGAATCTGGTTGATGAAACTTGCGGTATCTCTGTAGACTCAATTTTAATTTTACATATGTCATTAGGGTATAATTTTTTACCTCCAAAAATGATGAAATTAGATTTTTTAAGATTTAAAGATAGTTTATTTAATTTGAACCAAGTGGCATATGCAGATAAGCCAGCATTTGCCTCTTTCATTAAAACACTGACATTTTAATGTGAAAGAATCAAGGTAGTGTCATCTGCAAACATAATAGGAGAAAGAAGGTTAGAAACATTGGCCAAATCATTAATATAAATAAGAAATAATAAAGGTCCCAGGATAGAACCCTGTGGAACACCACAGGGTAATCCAGCCATGTTGGAATTGCAACCCTTTACACAGACAAACTGTTTTCGATCAGATAAATAGTTACTTAGCCACTTATATGTAAGATCATGAAAGCCATATTTATGCAGTTTTTCCAATAAAATAGAATGGTTAACAGTATCAAATGCCTTTGACAAGTCTATAAAAATACTACAAATATATTCATTTTTGGTTTGAGCCAAGGTAACCTTGTCTATCAAGTGAAGAAGCGCCATGTAAGTTGAATGATTTTTTTCGAAAACCATATTGGTGTTTATACAGAATTTCATTAGAATCTAAATGGAGGATAATCCTCCTGTAAATCAGTTTTTCCAGTACTTTTGAGAAACAAGGCAGAATCGATATTGGTCTATAGTTATTAAAGCAACATGGATCATCTGTTTTATACAAGGGAATAACCTTGGCAATCTTTAAGTCCTGAGGCACAATGCCTGTTTTCAGGGACAAGGAGAAAATGTGGACAAATGGTTGTAGTATTTTTTGTTTTACCTCCTTGACAAGAAAAGTTGGAATACCATCATGACCCGCTGATGAAGTTGTTAGCTTGTCAATTATTTCACTGATTTCCTCAAGGTCAGGGGGCTTAAAAGAAGAAATCCTTTGATATATCTACCAAAAATGAATATATTTGTAGTATTTTTATAGACTTGTCAAAGGCATTTGATACTGTTAACCATTCTATTTTATTGGAAAAACTGCATAAATATGGCTTTCATGATCTTACATATAAGTGGCTAAGTAACTATTTATCTGATCGAAAACAGTTTGTCTGTGTAAAGGGTTGCAATTCCAACATGGCTGGATTACCCTGTGGTGTTCCACAGGGTTCTATCCTGGGACCTTTATTATTTCTTATTTATATTAATGATTTGGCCAATGTTTCTAACCTTCTTTCTCCTATTATGTTTGCAGATGACACTACCTTGATTCTTTCACATTAAAATGTCAGTGTTTTAATGAAAGAGGCAAATGCTGGCTTATCTGCATATGCCACTTGGTTCAAATTAAATAAACTATCTTTAAATCTTAAAAAATCTAATTTCATCATTTTTGGAGGTAAAAAATTATACCCTAATGACATATGTAAAATTAAAATTGAGTCTACAGAGATACCGCAAGTTTCATCAACCAGATTCTTGGGAGTTATTGTTAATGAAACCTTAAAATGGAAGGATCAAGTAGACTGTGTTAGCAAAAAAGTAAATAAATCATTTGGGATAATTAGGAGGGTTAGTCATCTTGTCTCTAGAAATTGCCTCCTCACTCTTTATTATAGTTTAATTTATCCATACCTTTCATATTGTAATTTAGTGTGGGCAAGTACTTTTCCTTCCACTATTAAGAAATTACTGGTCATTCAAAAGCGTTTTGTTAGAATTGCAACCTGTTCTAAATGGTGTGCTGCATCTACTCCGTTATTTAAAGAATTGAAAATCCTTACTGTGAATGATATTAATGTACTTCAACCCTGTGTTTTTATTTATGAAATATATAATTGTAATGGAAAGATTCCTGAGCACTTTAAGTGCTATTTTAAAACTAATTCACAGGTTGACTCATATGTAACGAGGCAAGCTAATGATTTTCACCCTCTTCAACTTAAAACATGTCAAGCTCAATTTTCCATACGTTATAGGGGTGCTAAAATATGGAAAAAAAATTCACATCTGGCCTTGAAATGTTTTACTACTAATCATTTTAAAGTATGCCTAAAGGCTAATTTAATTGCTGGTCTATAGCTGGTTCTCCTGAAGACTTCTGTCATAGTAGTTTCTTCTACTGTAGTGCTTACACTGTTTGTTCATACTTTTTCTTTCTTTTTCTTTTAATTTATATTGTTTAGATACTTTTTGTGGCTCTTGTTGTTATGTTACTTTTTTAGGTGGAGGCCTCATATAAGCCAGTCTGGGCTTACTGCCTCTTCCTGCACTGATTTACTTTCTTTGTTTCTTCTCTGATTCTGTCTTTTTACAAGTGCTAAATAAAAAAAAAAAAAAAAAAACACAATCTGTCTGATCATCTCTGGTACGTTTATCAGGCGGTTCAATATCATTGCACCCACTGTCATTTCTATTACGCTTATTACGGCGGGGGCATGGCTACTCACTGATTACTCAACAAATTTAAACTATATTACACATGTTTACTACTCTTCCGCAATTATAGCCGTAAAAAACAACAACAAAGAAAAAATAAACATGAACCTTATAAACAATCTATCACACCGAGGTTAAACACCATTCAGATCATCATTAAAGTAACATTTCATTTCAGTATGCCATCGATAACTGCCTCAATTTTTTTATATGATCCCGGCTAATCTTTTGCAGAGTTTCCACAGCACCAATAAGCAGATCTGCCACTGTGTGACCTATTACATCCGTAGCTCTACGAGCCACAGATCTAGCATAATTTAGTCTCAGCTCAACACTATCCAATGCTGATTCTACATCTGTGTAATTATAGCGAACTGTGTTTACATCACACACTGCTAAATCTGCAGAGGGCCCAGCCACCCCCAGGTTCAGAAACATTCAACGAATCTGACCTTTCATGTAGTTCACACGGGTCGACAGCATCCGCAGCCTCCAGTAAAGTCGCGTCAGATAGGTCGTCAAAATCGAGTTCTGTATAATAATAATAATCTTTATTTATATAGCACTTTTCAAAACAAAGTTACAAAGTGCTGTACAATATCAACATATATGAAAATGCAAATAAGACATAATAATATAACAATCAGATAATATATACTAATTCAATTAGAACTTAACATAAATTTGAAAAAGGAAAATAAACTTGCACTGAAATAAAACTTACTGAAATAAAACTTGACACTGAAATAAAACTTAGGATACTGAAATAAAACTTGACACTGAAATAAAAGTTACTGAAATAAAACTTGACACTGAAATAAAACTTACTGAAATAAAACTTGACACTGAAATAAAACTTAGGATACTGAAATAAAACTTGACACTGAAATAAAAGTTACTGAAATAAAACTTACTGAAATAAAACTTGACACTGAAATAAAACTTACTGAAATAAAACTTAACACTGAAATAAAACTTAATAAACTTAACACAAAATGAAGTATATTACTTAAACAAAACTAAGGAAGGCTTGCTTGTAAAGATGTGTTTTAAGGAGGGATTTAAAAGAGCATACTGACTTGGCTGACCTGATTTCATCAGGCAGGTCATTCCAGAGCCTAGGTGCCCTGACACTAAATGCTCTCACCCCTTTAGTTTTGAGATTGACCTTAGGAATAGTTAGGAAACCGCTACCAAATGATCTTAAAGTACGCACAGGTGTATAAGGTACTAGGAGATCAGATATGTAGTTGGGAGACAGGCCATGTAGAACTTTAAAAGTAATCAGAAGAATCTTAAAATCAATTCTAAAGCTTACTGGGAGCCAGTGCAGTGAGGCTAAAACAGGAGTAATGTCTTAGTACTTTGTCTTAGTAAGAAGCCGGGCAGCTGAATTCTGAACAGTTTGAAGTCTCTTTATAGATTTTTGGTTCAGACGAGAAAAAAGACTATTGCAGTAATCCAGGCGTGAATAAATAAATGCATGCATAATGGTCTCAGTGTCTTTAAAAGTTAAGATGGAACTAATCTTGGAAATATTTCTGAGGTGATAGAACCAAGACTGTATGAGCTTTGTGATGTGACGTTCAAAGCTTAAATTATTGTCAAACCAGACACCAAGATTCTTTGCAACAGGTTTTACACAGTCTAAAAATTGAAAGGGACCTAAGGATTGTATCATTTGTTTCACTATGTGCTGGGATCCAATGATGAGGACTTATGTTTTGTCAGAATTCAACTGGAGGAAATTGTTTGACATCCAGTTTTTTAGTATAGTATCACTCCATAAATCCACACGGTTAATGTCCTTTGATTGAGTATTAACATTAGTTTGATAGTCCTTTGAATGTGTATTCCCCCTGTTGATAGATGCGTTTCCAAGACCTATCAAGTCATCGTGCGCGTCGTTTTCTGCAAATGAAATGACCGCAAACACATTATGCTACCATGCTACACTTAGAAGGCATACATGTATGGAGAATAAAACAACTAGACATTAAAATTACAGAGATCTCCAAATGGTCACCGGTAATGATTTAGACCAACACTCTACCCCAAAGTGGGTGTCACAGTTATAAACATACCCGTAACAACAGCTGTTTTATCAAAAGGGGAAAGAATGAACTATTGGGAAATATCAACTTACCCCGTATCACTCGCGTTACCCCAGTAAAATGCTTAGCAGGCCTCGCAGTTATGGCTAGATCTTCAGAGTCGGTATAACGTCTCTTCTTAGTATCCTTCCAATAGACATGGTCGTAAGATGGTAAGGGTTCTGTACAGGGCCGGAGTGGGGCCACTTTTCAGCCCAGAAGTTTCAGGCCCAAGACCGGCCCCCTTTTTTAGTGGTGGTGGAAATTGGATTAAAAAGGCATCATTTCAGCTCTTACTATCCTGTAGTTTTTATTATAGGCTAATATTCCACTATTCCACAAGGATAGGTTGATAAGTTAACAAAAACAGGAAGGAAGAAATAAAGCATTTGAAATGTATCCCACAACTCCACTAAGAGGCATATTGAACTACTGTATTGTTTACATGTTTTTTCTGCATGGGTCAGCTATCATGTTGTTGTTTGGTGATTTTCTCCTTTACTACACCCACTTCTGAGCAAACAAGCCATATAGGTTGATCATGCAGCCTACTGCTGTCATAGCCTACTGTTCTTTCTTCCATAAAATAACTTTAATTCATATGGTTAACTCTATTATCCTTTCTACTTGTCCCTAGAGTCATAGTTCATTTCGGGCTCATCATTGCGGGGGACTGGCTGATCTGCTGCTCAGGCTACTTTTGTTTTTTAGGCCTATAGGTTACTGCATACACAGATCAAGCTTGAGTTTTGTTATCAATATTTGCATAATATTTGCAAAGTCTATGAATAGCCATATTGGATGATACCAAAATGCTAATATTTTAACTCATTATGTTACTTGTGAATAGGTTGACAACGCTACAACGTCCAGTAGGTTATTAGCCCAATTACGATGTTATAATCATGGCTATCTCTCTTTACCAGTTGCCACTTATGTCTGTCCTCTTCAAAAACATGAACATTGGAAACATGGCACATTTGGCAGCATTTCACTCCAATACTTTTCGTCTTTTTTACCTGGCCTTTTCAGTCTCTCATGGCATCTTTCTACCATCCATCCTCCCTGACGCTTATCACTACGGTAGGACCGGCCCGGCTGGTATCTGAGAAAACTTTTTAGGAAAGACGGGCTATATGGACCCAACCAATTAACTCTTCTTGGGAGGGGAGAACCCATGCAGAGGCTGCGGTGTTAGGCATAGAATGCGTACGTGTGTAGCCAACTTTCTATAAGGGAGGCTATTGGTAATACAAGTAATATGTTTGATAGTACACCCAAAAACAGCCCCCCAAAATTAAGGTCCTTTAGCACTATTACTCAATCTGAGCTTGGTAAAATTATAACTCAAACCGGCTCCTCAACATGTGTTTTAGATCCAATCCCTACTAGATTCCTCAAAAAACTATATGATAGCTTAGCTCCCTTTATTCTCAAGGTAATAAATACCTCATTAGAAACAGGTATATTTCCAACTGCTTTTAAAACCGCTGTTGTGAAACCTTTACTTAAAAAGTCAAATCTTGACCATACCAATCTGAGCAACTACAGGCCTATATCAAATCTACCGTTCCTGAGCAAAGTACTTGAAAAAGTTGTTTGTAATCAGTTAAATACCTTCCTCAACGAAAACAGTATCCTTGAAAAATTCCAATCAGGTTTTAGATCAAATCACAGCACAGAAACGGCTCTAGTAAAAATAGTCAATGATCTCAGACTGGCTACTGACTCAAACAAAGTCTCAATCCTTATTCTTCTGGATTTGAGTGCGGCATTTGACACCATTGATCATAGCATCCTAATTCACCGCCTTGCGAAGTGGGTGGGTCTCTCTGATAATGCTCTAAACTGGTTTCAAACCTACATTACTGGCAGAGATTTTTATATCAGTCTAGGAGATCATGTATCTGAAAAACATGACTTGCCTTTTGGTGTGGCCCAGGGGAGCTGCCTTGGTCCCCTGCTATTTTCCCTATATATGCTTCCATTGGGAAATGTCATAAGTCAGCATAATGTAAACTTCCATAGCTACGCAGATGATACCCAATTGTATATTTCTGTGGAGCCAACTAACCCAGATGGCCTTTGCTCCCTCACTGCATGCCTAACCTCCATTAATCAGTGGATGAGCAAAAATTTTCTGAAACTAAATGATGACAAAACAGAGGTACTTTTGGTGGGACCAAAACTAAAGCGAGATATTGTTCTTAGTAATCTGGGGAACTTGGCACACCAGGTCAAACCAAAAGTAACAAGCCTCGGTGTCATCTTAGATGCAGAGTTAAGTTTTAAGCCCCATATCAGTAAAGTTACTCAAACAGCCTATTTCCACTTGAGAAACATTGCCAAAGTGCGGCCCTTTTTAACTCAACAAGATGCAGAAAAACTAATTCACGCCTTTATCACTAGCAGGTTAGACTACTGCAATGCACTTTTCACTGGTCTTCCCAAAAAACATCTAAAGAAATTGGCACTCATACAGAACTCTGCGGCTAGACTTTTAACTAAGACTAAGAAGAGAGAACACATCACCCCTGTGTTGGCTGAACTGCACTGGCTCCCTATTTCCTATAGAATTGATTTTAAGGTTATGTTAATTACTTACAAAGCTCTGAATGGCACAGCACCTTCATATATCTCTGAGCTTTTAATATCTTATCAACCACAAAGGAAACTTAGATCATCCAATTCTAATCTTTTAATCGTACCCAAAGTGCTCCACAAACAAAGTGGAGAAGCTGCTTTTATCCATTATGCCCCCAAACTATGGAACACCCTGCCTCTGTACATCAAGCAGGCGAGTTCAGTAAATATTTTTAAAAAAGATCTGAAAACATACCTGTACAGGAAAGCTTTTAGTTAACTCGTCTTATCCTGTAGACTACTTTTTCAGATTATTCTACATCTGCTGCTATTGGAGGGCGCAGCCAGCCAGAAGCAGATGGGCTCCCCCTATTAAGTCAGGTTCTGCTCAAGGTTTCTTCCTGGAATATGGGAGTTTTTCCTTGCCACAGTTGCCATATGGCGTGCTTGTGGGGGGTAAGAGGGTTAAGGCTGCCAGTCTTATGACATGTCATTTTCTATATTTTTGATATGTTGCTGAGTGGATCATAAACGGCCCCAGCAATGAAGAAATGTGATTGATAATGACTGACTGACTATTATTTTGCTACATGCTTCAAATGTAAAGCACTTTGAGCTGCATTCTGTGTATGAAAGGTGCTATACAAATAAAGCTTATTATTATTATTATTATTATTATTATTATTATTATTATTATAACTTTAAGAGAAGATAGATTAACGTGACAAATGCCAATATTTTTCCCTCGACCGGCCCAAAAGTGAAGCAGGCCACATAAACATAAAACCACATCGAACATAAAACCAACCAGAAACTCTGACAAACCATACAGTTCTTTTACAATGTTATCATCACTAGTGTACGTAAGTAGTAGGCAGACCCCCCACATGAAAGGGGTCTCAAACAATACACTCAGAGACATGCCCGGACAAAACACCACCCCTACAAAGTAGGGGGATCATAGACTATCATTTTTGTTACCTAAGACCACCATGATTTCAGTTATAAAGGTTACATTACAATGCATAGCCTCTAGCTAACACATTTTTCAACCAAAACCACTAACAACATGCTCAGGTTATTGGCTATGCTAGTAGCATACTATACGTTTATTTCCTGCTATTACCACTCCTATACAACTCTTACAAAGTTTATCACATAACACATAATAATAACAACAAAACACACATGGGGGGTTTGGGGGCCAATATGGCCGCCCAGGGGTTTGACATCAGTCACATGACTGTCACATGACACTACATCCAATATGGATGCCAAGGGGGGGCGTGGCATTGTTTGACACCAGACACATGACTGTCACATGACTTTACATCCAATATGGCCGCCCAGGGGTATGACACCAGTCACATGACTGTCACATGACTCACAAAACAATAACAATAACAAACAACACGTGGCGAAAACCACATGGCTAATTTGCATAAAAAGGAGGCGTGGTTAGCACGTGATTTATGACGTTTCAGGGGGCGGGGCTTATTTTTGACAGATAGTTCAGGATAAGAACTACTCAGGACAACAAGTAATTTAAAATATAAAAAAGAAATATTTTTTTTTCTTTTACCGTCATCAATTTTGGTCAGTGATTCCCGGGTTACTGAAACACCAGGGAACATGAAACTTGGTGGCCACTCCCTTAAATAACTAGCCCTACCTGAACCGTTGCACCCAAGATGACAAAATATGTATGGTGTGGTAGTCTCAAGAGCCCGCATCAACCTAACCCATACCCACTCATTTGTGTTTTGCACACATAAAGTACATGCACGCGCACATGCACACACGCACATGCACACACACGCACGCACGCATGCACAGTCGCACACACACATACAGACAGGCAAGCACACACACACACACACATGCACAAACACACACCCACATGAATGCAGACTAGGGGTGTAACGGTCCATGTATTCGTATTGAACCGAAACGGTACGGGCTTCACGGTTCGGTGCATGAATTTACACGGAGAATACACGGTATAAAAATACATCAAACTCGTGTGCGGATTAATTAATGTCATGCGCAATTACTGTTAAGTAGAGAGAGTTACGGGAGTTCTTTAGCGACACCTAACGCTAATCTGTAGCCTCGCCTTAGCTCTGAAGCTCTGATTGGCGCCTATGTTTTTTTTTTGTCAGGTCGTCGGTCGAGTCCGTCAGTCAATAGCAGGACTAAGGTTAGACCCACAACAGTTAGAGGATCCGCTGGTCTCTTTAAGATCGCAAGTTTGAGAACTTCAGTTACAGTAACGTTAGTACAGGCGAAAGAGTGGTGGATAAGATGAAACTGTGTTGGCGTTGTTCAGCAGTTGTTGGGTAGCACTATGTGAGTGGAAAAAATGCTACACATATTCGAAGCCATCACCCAGATGATGTAGGCTACCAATCACTGAAACAAGGGGAAAAAACAACTTACCCTGCGTTTCAGCAGCCTTTGGATACACATACAAATAGGGCCAAAACCTATGGCTTAAATGATTTCGTAATGACAGAAAGCTATGTAAATCGCGTGGTAATTACCTTTATGTTGGGGTAACTTGTAACTTCTCACGTGAGGAGCTGGTAGTGTTAAGTGCATAGACAGTAAAATAAATTGACAATGCTAACCAGGCTAATAAACAAACCATGCTACGGTGAGTTAACGTCAAAGGGCAAAGTATAGTATAAGTATATATACTTTTTTGATCCCGTGAGGGAAATTTGGTCTCTGCATTTAACGCAATCGGTGAATTAGTGAAACACAAACAGCACACAGTGAACACACAGTGAGGTGAAGCACACACTAATCCCGGCGCAGTGAGCTGCCTGCTTCAACGGCAGCGCTCGGGGAGCAGTGAGGGGTTAGGTGCCTTGCCTTGCTCAAGGGCACTTCAGGCGCGGTCGGGGCTCGAACTGGCAACCCTCCGGTTACAAGTCCAGAGTGCTAACCAGTGGGCCACGGCTTCCCCAAAGTGACTTCTAGTTGTAGTCTGTTTATGAAATGAAAGGAGCAATTTCGTTTTTTTAAAAAAAGGCAAAATAGTGTGATATTTTCACAGTTAGTAGGCTAGATTATTACTTTACACACAATAAAAAAATATTGAGGCAAATTGTAGACCCTTCCATATACAACTAAACACAGATGTTGAAGGTCTTGCTTAAGTGGATTTTTAAAAAATAATTTTTCTATGTAATTTGCACTTTCAGAAATAAGAGATGCTGTAGGCCTATTTTCAGTTTTATCGCTGATTGTCTTATTTTGTTTACAAGTTACAGATGGAGTCTGGGTACTTATTGTACTGTTTAGCCTACATCTTACACACTTCGGGCCCTATCATGACATTCTAAAGTGCATCGTCACTCGTCAAAAGTCTATTCAAATTTAGTACGATGTCCAGTTCACATTGGGAGGGGTTTTGTTATCAAAAGTGGAGCGCATGGCGTAACAAGGTGTTCCTAGGTCTTTTAATCAGTCATATGGGTGTGTTTGGGGCGTAACATCATTTTAAACCAATGAGAATGACATCTGTCATTCCCTTTAACGGCGCAACGCGCGATATGTCAAATAAATGCATCGGTATTTTGGCATTCAACGGCGCATTTGAAGGAGGCTGCTTGCGAGACCATATGAAATAGTCATTCTTAAACCATGCATTACTAAAACCTAGCATAGCCTTAACGTATTTGCACTCGTCTATTATTTGAACTCATTGGCAAAGTGAAACTAACTTCACCAAGGTGTCAGTCAACGAAGACAGTTATATGCAGTTACTTTCACTATTGACTGACAATGGGTTACCATCGAAAACATAGGCTGGAAAAAGCAACACTTACCCTAATATTGCTCAAATGACTGAATAAAACAACATTTATCCTGCAGAGGAGTTGCTTATATCTCGTGACAGTGCGTCTTCAGCTGTGCTCCATACGTGTCTCTCGCCTCTCCCCTAATCACTTTTAACCGTCATTACCAATTTGCAAATGATGGTGAATAACTACTCATCATGAGATGTACAGTATTTCGTAATATCTTTATTCTAATTATGTTTCCCATTGTAATCGTGCAATTTGTAATGCTTTGCATGGACGTGCGCTGGTGTGCGTTCATGAATGATAGAAGGATGGTGCGTGCACCTGCCAATATGACTGTTGACATGCGCTCTTAAAATAGCATATGAACAACTCGCCATTGACTTCTGACCAGGTTTAGGTGGTGTATGATAGCGATTTTTAGACAACGCGCCAGGCCCCTCCCTAGGTTGTTAATTGCCACACCCCTGGTCGCAATGTTAGCGAATACAACAAAATAGCGAATTCAACTTTCCGCGGGTGAATAACGACTATTACGCCATGCGCTGGTGGCCCAAAATACAGCCCTTCAGGCTGTTGCAGATAGCTCAAGGAAGAGACTGTGGGCCCTATCATGACATTCTAAAGTGCATCGTCACTCGTCAAAAGTCTATTCAAATTTAGTAGGATGTCCAGTTCACATTGGGAGGGGTTTCGTTCTCAAAAGTGGAGCGCATGGCGTAACAAGGTGTTCCTAGGTCTTTTAATCAGTCATATGGGTGTGTTTGGGGCGTAACATCATTTTAAACCAATGAGAATGACATCTGTCATTCCCTTTAACGGCGCAATGCGCGATATGTCAAATAAATGCATCGGTATTTTGGCATTCAACGGCGCATTTGAAGGAGGCTGCTTGCGAGACCGTATGGAATAGTCATTCTTAAACCATGCTTTACTAAAACCTAGCATAGCCTTCACGCATTTGCACTCGTCTATTATTTGAACTAATTGGCAAAGTGAAACTAACTTCACCAAAGGAGTCAGTCAATGACAAGACAGTTATATGCAGTTACTTTCACTATTGACTGACAATGGGTTACCATCGAAAACATAGGCTGGAAAAAGCAACTTACCCTAATGTTGCTCAAATGACTGAATAAAACAACATTTATCCTGCAGAGGAGTTGCTTATATCTCGTGACAGTGCGTCTTCAGCTGTGCTCCATACGTGTCTCTCGCCTCTCCCCTAATCACTTTTAACCGTCATTACCAATTTGCAAATGATGGTGAATAACTGAGATGAGATGTACAGTATTTCGTAATATCTTTATTCTAATTATGTTTCCCATTGTAATCGTGCAATTTGTAATGCTTTGCATGGACGTGCGCTGGTGTGCGTTCATGAATGATAGAAGGATGGTGCGTGCACCTGCCAATATGACTGTTGACATGCGCTCTTAAAATAGCATATGAACAACTCGCCATTGACTTCTGACCAGGTTTAGGTGGTGTATGATAGCGATTTTTAGAAAAAGCGCTAGGTCCCTCCCTAGGTTGTTAATTGCCACACCCCTGGGCGCAATGCTTAAAAAATAAATGTGCAAAATAACGAATTCAACTTTCCGCGGGTGAATAACTAGTATTACGCCATGCGCTGGTGGCCCAAAATACAGCCCTGTATGACACTAGGTGGTACAGCCTGAGACATGTACAAAAAAAAAATGCTTTCTGCATTTTTGTTTTGCTTTTCCCTCCATTGTACCGATCTCGTACCGAACCGTGATGTCCGAACCGAGGTATTATCCGAACCGTGACTTCTGTGTACCGTTACACCCCTAATGCAGACACATAAACACACACACACAGGCAGGCATACACATGTGCGCATGCAAACACACACACACACACACACAAACACAGGCACGCATATGCACATGCACACACACACACACACACACACACACACTAAACAAAAGCAAACTCACATATGCACACACTCATTTACATGCACATGAGTTGCAGGAGTAGGAAATGGAGACAAATTGACAAGCGTGATTTATTTTTGCGAAGAGAATATGCAGGACTGAGAGGCGGTCATATTTTTCGTTATTAGGCCACTTGAAAATAGGCTATGGCTAGGCTAATCACTGGAGGTATTTTAATATTATGTTTGTTTTGCTAATGGTTAGGCAAGGCCTCCCTGTGGTTTTTTCAACCTAATAATCTTTGAAATGTCAATTGTAAACACTAAGGTGAAATGCGTTGAAACTGACATGCCACCAGAACAGGCGTTTTATCGGCTTTGAGGTATAATAAAGTCTCCAGTCTTGTAAATTCACATTATGTAACATCCATAATGTCACATCCATAACGCACCATTAAAGGTTATAAAAGTAAGAAAGGGGCACAATTTGGTCATCACACTTTACATTGATATAAATCAGCTTTGCACAGACACTATGGACATTGTCGCATCAACACTGTATGTGTAGCATAAACTTTTCCTATAAAATGTTATGGATGTGACATGGCCATGGAACTTGCTGACTTAAAAACAAAAGCCTTACAAATGTAAGGAGTTGTGCTCTTAAAGGCAAGCTGAGCATAGACATTGCTCTACCATTCCCTTGTCAATCTGGAATTTGTCAAATGACACAATTTGTTTGAACCTTGGGTCCATTTATCCACTTTTTAAATATGTATAATATTACCATGTGAAAAATGTTGTTTCTGTATGGTTGCACACCATATTTATGATGTAAAAATAGTGTAATTCTCCATCAAATTCAATCAGATCAGTTACAAACAATAAAATATAGACCTAAATGAAGATTTTAACAACAGTTCTATTTGCGTATGCACAACTTTTTTTTCCATGGTAAGGATTGACATTGACAAATGACAGTCGAAAGATACAATTACAGTGCTGCTATCAATTTGCTTGGTATAACCGCATTTACGGCTCTATCTTCCGTCCCGGCGCAATTGACTTTGTATACTCGCGCGTTTGTCTTTCCTATTTTGCAGTCAGCGCATATTGGAATTTTCCCTCCACAGGTACATGCCTGTAAATTAGGGAATTCGATTGCGCCCACGGGGGCGGTTCAGCAAAAAGACGGGGCGTGTTCCGGCGCAAACGTTCAATGTTGATATTTTGCAGTTTCAGAAAACAATTCCGCCACAGACCGGGAACTCCCTGGTCTAAAGTCTGTGGCGAAAATGCAGATGCTATTTTAAGGGCGCATGCATGACCACAGGCCTGCATGAATGAATGCGTTGCACACCAATCTACAGACACCCCCGTGCACAGACGGAAACATTCAAAGCCTTGATAATATTTGTCCATTTCCCGATTTTGTTCGTGCATTGTGACCTAAATATTTAGTAGCCTATAAAGTACAACATCTACATGCAATATCTTTACAACAACGCCTAATTACGACCTATTAATCTGGACAACTTTATAGGCTACAGCCCTATAAAGGCTAAAGTTACTTTTAGTTTTGTTCCAATTTACCGTTGTGTAAGGTTTTAAGCAGCATCATTTTGCCTACCTTGTTGTAGCCCATCTGAAATAACTCCAAGCTTTGCTATGTTCCCTCCATCCTTTCGTTATTTTCAAAAAACGTTTTATATCCATGATGGCCTTGAAGTCTTGAGTTAGTGAATTAGCTTAAATCAGCTTTTCATGTGCTGTTAACCAGCAACAGATACTGTAGTACAAGAAAGCAGCAAGTATGGTTACAATTTCTGTACAATTTCTGTAGTTGCTGCATCCATTCTTGTTATTCTCTCTCCTGCTCAAATAAATGTTGTGCGTGAATTAAGTTGATGATAATGTGTTTACAAACTCTGCTTTACAGAAAATATTGTAAATAGTCTACTGTCACGCAGTTAATGGGATACTGTGCAGAGTTGAAAGTTAGGTCAACTTAAACGAAGCCCTTGCTTGGCCGCCTGTGCTGCGCAACGCACACTTAGCTCCTCTCATCTATACAATGTAGTTCCCATTTCTGTAAACCATACATAATTTCAAAGAAAAATATTACCACTCGAGGGAAATCAGTGTGGTGTCCATGTGTAGGCATAAATCTAGCGTACACATTTTCACGAATCACTGATGTGTTGATGACATAAATTAGGAAATGTTAGAGGACTTAAGGAGACGTGATGTTGAACTGCATGCCGATGCCATTTATCCCAAATGCCCCAGCGGCAGCACGGGAGAGAAGAGATTAACTGACGGAAGATATGCATTGTCTATAGAGAGGTAATGTTAGATTACATTGTACATTGCAAATATATCATCATGCATTCATAACCTCATGATTCAGTGAGAATGATCCCAAAACATCGGAAAGTATGTCTTTGTGACAATTCTGTATTACATTTTGTCAAGATGAAAAATCAATAGCTAACTGTTCCCAACTGAACAGTGATTATAGCGCTGTGAACGCTCCTGGCTGCGCCTGGCAAATACGCCACCATAATAGCAATCAGCTATGGAACAAGCGTGCCTGTTGTTAAAGGGAATGTTAGATGACGCTCTGATTGGTTTATTGCACGTTACGCCTAAACCACACCCATGATTAATGTAGCTACTTCAGACCACCCCATTTTAGATTTGCGTTGGGCGCAACAGTCAATATCCCGCCGGTAAAATAGCATCAGCGCCCAAGATCCGCCCACAAAGTCACTTGCGTTTTGCGCGAAGAAACTTCCGTTTCAGACCATTAAAATAGGGCCCTTATAGTTTTCTACAAATGCAATCAATCAAATTGGCCTCCATCACTCAACCAACGCTAACGGTAACATTACCTAGGTCCTTATTGATATTATTAATTAATTTCCCATCATCTACTTCCTGAATTTTTGGTCCACAATACCCGGGACACCGAACCACCGGTGCTCATGAAATTTGGTGGGTATGTAGCCCCACTAGACTTTTACGGAAAAATTTCGTTTCGTCCCCGGGGTCCACTCCCCCCCCCCCGTGCTGGGCCCCCCGAACCGCAAAAAAAAACAGTTTTTCCTAAATAACTACCTGAACCGTGGCACCGAGGATGAAGAATCTTTTATGGTATGTTGGTCTGAAGGGCCCACATCAATCTGGCCCATAATCACTCATTTGTGATTTGCACCCCCCGGTAAAAAATGAAAATGCAATATTATTCTGCTTTAATCGCCCCTATCTTCAGTTAAGATGTTCAGAACTGCACCAAATTGTATGTGTATGATTGACCTGGCATTCTCTGGGGGTATGCCAAGTTTCGTAGAATTTCATCCATGGGGGGGTCTTAAAAAAATTAGATTATGTCAGGCGCGCAGGAAGTCATTTTCGGCAGGGGGTGCGGATGCGGCCGGGGGGGGGGGGGGTCCACGTGTTTATAGAATTCTAAAGATACTATGTTACACAGGCTGCAGACCACTCTACCTCTGTCTCCTTAAAACAAATAAAAAAAACACTCGCCCCTCCCCTGCATGAAGAACAGATGAGCTGACAGTTCGCACAACCTATATCGCAACAAGCGAACTCAAGACCAGCGATGAAAAAATAATATACATAAATATCTGTGTAAATGCGTACGTACAAACTAAAATATTATTTGCCTAGTGCAATCAATGTAAATTGTATAATATGGATAATATATCCATTATCAAACTGTCTGTTAAAACAAAGAGCTCGCTGCGCCAGGATGGTGTTAGATGACAATGTTTATTTTAAAAACTACCACAAGTAGCCTAGGCTATGCCTAACAATTCATCAAAATAAAAAAGGAATAAAGCATGCACATCCAAAGTATTAAGTTGTGTGCTGGACAAAAAGGTAAAAAATGGAAGAATGAAAAAAAGTCCGCTACAGCAGCTCCCAACAAATGCTTAATTTATTGCGACGTTTCGGGCACTCGCCCTTGATCAGAGGGCTAGTGCCCGAAACTTCGCAATAAATTAAGCATTCATTGGGAGCTGGTGCAGGTGTAGCGGACTTTATTTCATTCTAACAATTCATCGAAATCAGGTTAAATCACATAACAGAATGATCATGAGCATACAACAATTAGGCTACTGTGTGAAATATACAGAACATGCAATAGCCTAATTACTTTCGTAATCACAAACACATCAAATAAAAGCGACAGGCTCCCATCTGGGCCTGCACGGCGGCAGGAAAAAGAAGACGGAGATGTGACAGAATGATCATCAACATCATACAACAGTGCGTAAAATATACAGAACATGCAATAGACCAATTACTTTACGTTTGGAGTAAACAAAACAATCCCTGTCAGTTCCATGCAGTTTTCAACAGCTATCAAGAAGAGAGGTCATGTCACGGATTTTTGTGAATTTTTCTTCTTCTACATATGCATAAGTTTAGTCATCTAGTTCATATGATATTCAGCTTTATTGTCAATGCACAAATTAAATACCAGTAGTCTAAAACAAAATGCCGTTTTACCCAGTGGTGCAAATAACTGACATGTCCAAAAGGGCCTTCATGAAATGCGTTGCGAGACTGTTCATACACATTTTAACGGGCAAAGTTGAAGAGCTACTGTCCGTTATTGTTTGTGCAAATAATATGCTGATTCATGTTCCCTTGCATTTTGCAACTATGAGGTCCATGGTTAGTCTGGCTTTCGCCAGACCAAGCTCAATCTTTTGACGCAATCTTTTGATTTTCACCCAGCCTAGTCCATGGTAGGCGCCCGATAGAAATATTGTGGTGTAGGTTTTTGAACATTCTAAGTTCCGCAACAATTGAAGGTTCTAAAATTCTATGTTGAATTCAATGAACCCAGATATTCTTTAGAACGTTCATTTCTCAACATTCCCGTCACACTGGTGTGACGGTACTCCTTTAAGGGTTAATTTTGCCATTGAGATATCCACGCACAATCCCACAGTGATGCCTCTGATTGGTGGAAAGGCCGTTATGGTCATAGTTTGAAACTTTCTCAGCGGAAAAATATTGACAAACATGGCGGAGTTTTTTACTGCCTATGGCGGAAATCTTAATGTGATTAAAAACTTTCTTGACGAATATTAGTACTTGTATCAACAAGGATTCTGGTTTATACATCACACGAACTTAGTCAGGGCCAATACACTATCAAATAGACCACTGTAAATGTTAGTTTAAACACTCAAACTTTTCTGGTAGGCTAGCACTAGCCGACAGGCTAACCTTTAACATTTCCGACATTGTATGTCATTACATAATGCAGCTAACCTTAGCCTACATGCTGCAACACAGGTATGAAATATATTATGTTTTAGTGAGTGTCCAAAGGGGTGAAAGCCACTTTAAATCGGGTCACATTATTGACTGTTTTGTGTCCGAGAGTCAGTTTGTGGGTTTTGTAAGGGTCAGCAGCATGAGGGACAAGACCTACAAAGTTGTGGTGAGTTAAGCAGGGAGGTTGGTAACTTTAATGCTGCCGTGTATATATCTATGTAATGCTGCTAGCAGTGCTAGTTAACATTAGCTAGGCTACTGTAGCCTTCATACTGTATGATTCATATCAATCATTAACCTAGGAATACTTCGTGCATTTAATGAACATTTTGTGTAATAATTCACGGCAAATTAATAAACTGAATATGGTGTTCCAAGAGCAGACCATGCATCAGTCCATGCATCAGCCCGACTGAGCAGTGATGACAGCATAGGATGAGTCAGGTAACGTTAGGAAGCACTGCCGTTAACGTTAACCGCTTTCACACACGATATAAAATATACGATGATAAATATAAAATTCAATATCAAAACACTATTATTTACACGATTACTCCTGAAATAACTGCTATTAACTGCACATTCACTATATAAAAATCACTGTTTGGAGGAAAGGGTTCGCCTGCTGTCGCCGGTTTTGAAATGATTTCGTGCATTGCTTATATTATTCAGTGAGGAGCGGTGGTTTATGGGATGAGTAGTTCCTTCGCTCGGAAATGAAAATATGTACACAGTCTTGTACCTTTGACTTTTTTTGGATTTTCTCTTCGTTTTTTCACTCGAAATTATATGTTGTATGCTTATGAGTTATGCCGTAGCTGGTTAGCCTAAGACATGCTGTAAAACTCTTTAGATACGGATTTTTCCAAACGTCAATGGGACAAATGAATGGGAATCTTACATCCGGCACCTAACCGCGTTTTGGCTGTGGGCGGGACTGTGCAGCTCTATTGTAAATGCAAAAATGCATAGAGGGAGTTATGACAAAACCGTGACTGTTAACAAACTATAAGCTATATAAGGTAGGCCCTATGCTAGGCCTATTACACAACACAAATTGTCACTATAGGCTATGCTGGCGACCCAAATAAAATCTCTTTTGGAACCAATGGCTTACACCTTACAGTATCAAGCCACCTCTTTGCGAAAAGTTAATAGTTTTGCATATCAGTAGTAATACATTTCAAGTAGCTGAATCACCGAAAGGGCGAATGAAGTGGACACTGTACAGTAGCTCAAGGTCTGTGGCTAAAGCAGCCATAATGAAAGCGTTATCATTGTTTGGATACTTCACACACACGTGTTTTTTAATCGCATAGACTACAACTACCAAGCTGGAATCAAAGCACATCGACTCCCCTCTCACACCCTAAACACGCACTTCGAACAAACAAAAAGCGCCTCAGTCTCACGGTATAGCCATAAGCAAAACTGCATCTGACCGGTGTAACGTTGGTACTAAATCATTCATCGCAAAGAATGATTTTTGTAGCACGCAGGCATGAAAATGGGTCAGGGGTGAAAAAGGTGAGAAGGGCGCGCGAAGAGAGAAATGTCCGTTTCATAGCAAAACAAGCGCGAGTGACATTGTTGCCAATAGTGCATAGCTTCCATGGAGTATGAAGTTGCCTACAAAATGACTAATTTAGGACTAAAAAATACCTTTATTTCTTCCTTTTGGCTTGGGCCTAGGATCCTGTCTACCCTAAAATTGACAATAAAGCCGACTTGACTTGACTTGACTAAGGGCCCGTCCCAATACCTCCCCTACCCCTAGATTTTTGCCCTAACCCTCGTTTTTGCGCGTGCACGTGTAGGGCTAGGGTGTCCCATTACTTTAGGGAGCAAGGGGAAGTGCTATTTTCCCCTTAAAATCAACCCTCAAAACATAGCCAGGACCGATGCAGGCTTAAAACGAAGTGGGAGATGAAATTACCCTGGATACCGTGCGAGCTCAGCGAGCCGGCCAAATTGTTCATATATTTTCGCAAATAAGCATATTAAAATTTCGGAATATGTTGGAATATGTTAGCTGGATGCACATCTGATGGACTGTTGAGTTTTGAACACTAATGTTAGAAAATATCTCACGAAGCTATCTGACGATGTTCATGATATCTGCTGAGTGCTTTGAGAGAGTCTGCCCATCAAATAACGTTATATATGTGATCTGGGTAGTTTCGTCAATATTTAAGGTGGGTGTTCTGGCGTTCACATGAACACGAATATCTTTGTTGATTAACTAGACGTAGATAAACCAGCACAGCCCACACAACAACGACCGCTGGAATGGGCATGTTCCTGAATGAAAATAGTAGCAGGCTACTACCGGTAGACAAGTCGGCGCTGCGCGTGACGTAGGTGAGCACGTTCGCTACGCTAATTTGCATTTAGTGGTGTCCCAATTCATAGGGAAAGATCTTCACCTCCAGTTCCCTTGTCGAGGGGGCTTTAATGTTGAGGGCAATCAAAACCAAGTGGAAGTTTTAAGGGGGGAGAAATGGGACGGGCCCTAAGTGTGAAGGGGCCCACTTGCGCTGTTTGGCAACATGCTTCAGCCTGGCCCTCCTCTCCTCCTCAGTAATCTACATGAGTTCTTTCTTTCTTTCTTTCTTTGTGACTGAAGTTATCAGACATTTCTGAAGATTTCATAGGCCTAATGGACACTTCATAGTAGACTATTAGAATAAGTCTGAATAAGATAAGTCTGAATATTTGTTGGACCAAACCAGGTAATAAATAAACTGGGTAGGGTAGACTAGGCTTTAATTTGTAAAATTGGTTTGAAATGTTTTAACCTGCAGCCTATAGGCTACTTACAGATTGTGCTAGTGTGTTTAACCAACCAATAAAGTTGTGCAATGAACAGTGTTCACATTACATGTTAAACCCTGTAGACACAGACTAGGCCTACTGATCAGCAGTGTTGGGCAAGTTACTTCAAAATCGTAATGTACTATGCATTACTTATTACTGTCATTTCAAAGTAATTTGTTACATTATAATATTACTGTCTCTGAATTGTAAGGCATTACACTACTATTGCATTACTTTTAAGTTACTTTCACCAAAATATCTAGAAATATGGATTTGCCATTCTAAATGCAGTTTATTACGCTCAATGCAACTTGCTCTTCCAATGGAGGGAGATGTGGTATAGCATAATGACTGAGCTAGGCTTAAGGCAACAGTAGAATGCAATACAAGGAACAATCATAGTCAGAATTTTGTTAAAAACCGACAAAAGGTCAAAGTCTGGTAAATTGTGATAGAAATACTGTAACTTTAAGGCCTAGGCCTACTCATTAAAATCAATAGAGAGCCTACTATATTGTAAATCAAAGCTTAAAGGAACCGTATGTAAGATTGTGGCCAAAACGGGTACTACAATCACTTTTAAATTACTGTAGAGCGGTGTATCCCCTTCCCCTCCCCTCTGACTGGCAGAGTTGGCAACCGGATGACGAAACACTACTGACTTTGTGATTAGTAGATAGGTGGAGGGTGGCGCATTAGGCCAAAACACAACATGACAACATCAACATCAGTTGAGGGCTGCAACTTCACTTTTTAAATGACAATATCCTGGCCAGACTACTGTTGTCAGTGATATAAGTATTTGAAATGAACATGATTTCTTAATGTCTAGTGACATATCAGGGCAATTTTATGATTAATTGAAATACATTTTTTACATACGGTTCCTTTAATAAAGACATGTCAAGATGGTGGCCTGCTGGCCATTTCGGTGCCCTAAGTGAGTGGCTTTGAGTGAGTGACATTTAAATGATAACTCAAACACCTAAAGTAAAATAAAAGGCATATTATTTACAGACCATTACTGTATATTTTTAAACATTAATTTCTGAAGAAATGCTGTTTTACTTATAAATGGTGCACTGTCACTTTAAGAGCATTGATCTTTACGTTGTCATAATGCCCTTTTGCCAGCTCTTGTTTACAAGCCTTATATGTTTGAGTTACATTGATAGCACAATATTAACAATAATATGCACAATGTTAAGTTGTTTTAAGCAACCTTCATTGCTTTGGAAATGGAAGTATGCAATGACATGTTGCTTCACATTTCGTTTTGTGAATACAAGTGAATTATGAGCCTGGTATCCACCTAGCTATCTGAATGGAATGCGTTTCAGTCGACTCAGCATATCATGTGCTTCATGTAGCCTAAATGCTTGGAAAACGAATGATTGAAGACCCACCAATTCTAGTACTACGTGGTGATTGAGAGAACCCAAAATGTATCAAACTTGCATGTAACATCGTGTTAGTGCATTTTGACATTGTAAACGTTATTGATGAAGAGTGAAATGCAGTTTGCAGTAAAGCTACTATTCATTGGTTACATTTGGGTGCCCCCTCTGTCCTTTGGTGCCCAACGCAAAGTGCGTGATGCGCGTGGTGCGAGCGGTGGCACTGCCAGGCTACACAATCTTTTTCTGCATTTCTATCCCTTTATTCTCTTCAATTCAAGTTCACAGCACAAAGCTGACATGCACAACAGCATAGTTTGTGTTTTATCAAGAATCAAAAAGATTAGCGTGGCACTACTTTAGATGTTTCATTAATTTACTTGTGCTATTTCGCGAGCTGAGAGATCTTTCGGTTTCGCACACAAAGTCCACTAACTATTATGTTCTTCATAGCCTTGTCTCTGACAAGCTAAAAAAATAATGAGCGTAGGCTTATGTCCATCCAGCAAATAGAGTCCGCCTGCGAGTCTGCTGCAGCCACAGTCATATTCAACCAGTATCAGGAGAACGTTCTACTATTTTGCGCAGATTTTTTCTCCTCTGTTGTTCTCGCGTGGTGTTTGCGAATATGTATCAAAACAAAACAAGCGCTTAATTTTGGGTTAAACTGCATTGTAACGCGCGTTACTGAAGTTTGTACCGAGTAAATATTACCCTTTTTTTTTTTTGTAATGCCTTACATTACCGCGTTACCGCAAACAGCAATATATTACAGTAATTACATTACTTTTGTAACGCATTACTCCCAACACTGCTGATCAGGCCACTGAACGTTTCTTAAAAGACACCATTACCCTGTCAAACACTGCTTTTGTTCCGCACCAGCCCAGTTTAGGAGCATTTAATTCAACTATTTAGTTATTCACATTAGCCTTTGCTATACTGATAAAGTATGCCAATTTGCTTCACCTTTTGTCGATCTAGATGGCTCAAACTGCACGTATTCTTCATCAAATGAACTCGTTTATGTCTATATTTCTGTCCAGTATTGCTAACTTTAACAGCCTATGCTACGTTGCTACACGAATCTCACGTCTATTTCTGACATAAGTTGAAAGTTTCAACTAGCCCACTTGTGACATCAATAAGCATCTCTCCTCGCCGGGTTCACATTCCAGCTGACATTTCAGACGCATATATCTGTAGTCACACAAACAGGGAGGCTATTCCAGCGCAAGCGTTCTGTTGGCGTTGCATTCGCGGCAAAAAAAATAGCTTCCACTGTTTAATAGGCTAAATGCATATGGGCTGCATTCACATAATCGTTGCTGGATCAGACAAGTTTTTAACTGGGCTCTTGTCTCACAACGCATCAAGATGCGTTCGCGTCTGAGCGTGATTTGTAAACTCAGTTGTACCCCAGCCCCCCCCCCCCCACAATTTTCTCATCGGATCTGCGCGAACCACGTAAGTCCCCTATTTTGGATTCAAAACGGCGAATTTCGCCGAAAGGTGAGGAGTTTTCATGCCTGAGCACGTGCAACAAATATGTGTAGGTTCAGCCCTGCCCTGAATACATCTCAACGTGCGCTCTAAAACATCTGGTTTAAATTGAGATGTAGATCATCACGGGTGCATTAATAAATCTACATTGCGGCGAGTTGACACAAATTATTCTCTTTGACGAATTTATGTAGTTTCAGTTACTTTACTTTGAGCCATGCTCTTCCTTACTTGAATCACCTTTGAAAATAGAGGATTGAAGAAGCCTATGGGTGTTTGGGAATGAACGTTGACTCAGATGCTTTTTGAGACCAATAAAATGTCAGAAATGTCCCAGCCCGGTGTTTAGGATGCATCATAGACAGGTTATCTTTCAGGTAGCCTATATATTTTCCATTAAAAAAAACATCACGTAGCGAACGTATTGTGGCTAACTCACTTAGCTCCTGTTAGTAGCCTAGGCTATGGTCATAAGCAAATGAGATGACAGTCGAAAGATACAATTACTGCTGTTATCAATTTGCTTGGTAGCCTATAAACGCATTTATGGTTTATCCATCACTCAACCATGCTAATGGTAACATTATTTTACCTACATTCTGCTATTGATAGGATTAACGTAGCCTACCTGCAGTAAAAAACAAGCATGTCCGATAAACATTCTCAGATTTATTTCGGCTTCAAGAGGAAATGGGAATTACATGTCATGCAGAAATCATCCTACCCTTAGACGTTCTCTGCGGTAAACTGCTGTAGCCTACTGTCTTGTCCTTGTAGGAAGCATAGTGTCTTTCCAACCCACTTTAGATAAACTTCCAACAAAATTATGTCTCACTGCAACGATGCGCCATCTAGTGGACAAACGACTACGTGACGCCAATACTGGAAATGCAGCCAAATTATTATTATGACCGCCGCTAGCGAAGCTAGCGAAGCGGTCATATAGGGATTGTCAAAGTTTTTTTTTTTTTTTTTTTTTTTTTTTTTTTTTCGTCATCTACTTCCTGAAATTTTGGTCAACGATACCCGGGGCACCGAAACACCGGGGCACATGAAATTTGGTGGGTATGTAGCCCCACTAGACTTTTACGGAAAAATTTCGTTTGGTCCCCGGGGGCCACTCCCCCTCCGCGCTGGGCCCCCCGAAACCCAAAAAATGCAGTTTTTCCTAAATAACTACCTGAACCGTGGCACCGAGGATGAAGAAATTTTTATGGTATGTTGGTCTCAAGGGCCCACATCAACATAGCCCATAATCACTCATTTGTGATTTGCACCCCCCCCGGTAAAAAATGAAAATGCAATATCATTCTGCTTTAATCGCCCCTCTCTTCAGTAAAGACGTTCAGAACTGCACCAAATTTTATGTGTATGATTAACCTGACATTCTCTGGGGGTATGCCAAGTTTCGTAGAATTTCATCCATGGGGGGGTCTAAAAAATTAAGTTATGTGTACATTTAGTGACTCTACACTCATTGGCCTGTAGATGGTGGTGCACACATATACACATGCACACACACACACAGGCACCCACATACTATCGGTATTAGAACGGCTGATACATAATTACAAATTCAGTAGGATTAAAAGAAAGCCAAAATAAATATTCATCATCATCATCATGGCTGCATTTCCAGTATTGGCGATAAGTAGTCGTTTGTCCACTAGATGGCGCATCGTTGCAGTGAGACGTAATTTTGTTGGAAGTTAATCTAAAGTGGGTTAGAAAGACACTATGCTTCCTACAAGGACAAGACTGTAGGCTACAGTAGTTTACCGCAGAGAACGTCTAAGGGTAGGATGATTTCTGCATGACATGTAATTCCCATTTCCTCTTGAAGCCGAAATAAATCTGAGAATGTTTATCGGACATGCTTGTTTTTTACTGCAGGTAGGCTACGTTAATCCTATCAATAGCAGAACGTAGGTAAAATAATGTTACCGTTAGCATGGTTGAGTGATGGAGGCCAATTTGATTATTGATGTATTTGTAGAAAACCATAAATGCGTTTATAGGCTACCAAGCAAATCGATAACAGCACTAATTGTATCTTTCGACTGTCATCTCATTTGCTTATGACCATAACCTAGGCTACTAACAGGAGCTAAGTGAGTTAGCCACAACACGTTCGCTACGTGATGGTTTTTTAATGGAAAATATATAGGCCTAGGCTACCTGAAAGATAACCTGTCTATGATCCCGTGATGATCTACATCTCCATTTAAACCAGATGTTTTAGAGCGCACGTTGAGATGTATTCAGGGCAGGGCTGTACCTACACATATTTGTTGCACGTGCTACAAAAATCATTCTTTGCGAGGGATGATTTAGTACCAACGTTACACCGGTCAGATACAGTTTTGCCTATGGCTATTCCGTGAGACTGAGGCGCTTTTTGTTTGTTCGAAGTGCGTGTTTAGGGTGTGAGAGGGGAGTCGATGTGCTTTGATTCCAGCTTGGTAGTTGTAGTCTATGCGATTAAAAAACACGTGTGTGTGTGAAGTATCCAAACAATGATAACGCTTTCATTATGGCTGCTTTAGCCACAGACCTTGAGTTACTGTACAGTGGGTTGGGTTCCATTTAGAAGTGTCCACTTCATTCGCCCTTTCCGTGATTCACAGCTACGTGAAATGTATTACTACTGATATGCAAAACTATTAACTTTTCGCCAAGAGGTGGCAGCTTGATACTGTAAGGTGTAAGCCATTGGTTCCAACGGAGATTTTATTTGGGTCGCCAGCATAGCCTGGTGACAATTTGTGTTGTGTAATAGGCCTAGCATAGGGCCTACCTTATATAGCTTATAGTTTGTTAACAGTCACGGTTTTGTCATGCAATGTCTATGCATTTTTGCATTTAGAATAGCTCTAAAACCGGGGGGCGAACACGTCGCAGGGGGGGCGCCAGTGCGTGGATATCTCAATCGCAAAATTAAACAATATTTCTATCGGGCGCCTACACTAGGCTGGGTGAAAATCAAAAGATTGCGTCAAAAGATTGAGCTTAACCATGGACCTCATGGTTGCAAAATGCAAGGGAACATGAATCAGCATATTATTTGCACAAACAATAACGGAGAGTAGCTCTTCAACTTTGCCCGTTAAAATGTGTATGAACAGTCTCGCAACGCATTTCATGAAGGCCCTTTTGGACATGTCAGTTATTTGCACCACTGGGTAAAACGGCATTTTGTTTTAGACTACTGGTATTTAATTTGTGCATTGACAATAACTGAATATAATTTGAACTAGATGACTAAACCTATGCATATGTAGAAGAAGAAACATTCACAAAAATCCATGACATGACCTCTCTTCTTGATAGCTGTTGAAAACTGCATGGAACTGACAGGGATTGTTTTAGTTTAATAATAAATAAATAAATACATTATGCTGCTACCTTCTGCTTTTCCCAAATACAATGTAGCCTACAGGTGTACCTTTCATCAGTCCAGTTGCAATGGATGGACTATGATGAACTGCCCTACTTGTGATTGTTTAGAGATTTTAAAGGTTTTATAACAATGTTACAGATTTTTTGGCCCAGAAACAAATCTATTCACCTTTGCAGCGCCAGTAGGCTACTTTGTGTGCGGAATGTGTGCAAACACACATTCCAAACAAGCATACACAACAGTTTCAAGAGTGGGGGATGGAGTAGAAGATGGAGACAAATTCATTAATATGATTTATTTTCGCGGAATGGATGTGCAGGACTGAGCGGCGGTCATATTTTGTACCGCTACGCGGTACATCTAGTTATGATGAATATTTGGGTTTTCTTTAATCCTACAGAATTTGTAATTATGTATCGGCCGTTCTAATTGCCGATACTGATGGTATACGTGCCTGTGTGTGTGTGTGCGTGTGTATATGTGTGCACCACCATCTACAGGCCAATGAGTGTACAGTCACTAAATGTACACATAACTTAATTTTTTAGACCCCCCCATGGATGAAATTCTACGAAACTTGGCATACCCCCAGAGAATGTCAGGTTAATCATACACATAAAATTTGGTGCAGTTCTGAACGTCTCAACTGAAGAGAAGGGCGATTAAAGCAGAATGATATTGCATTTTCATTTTTTACCGGGGGGGGTGCAAATCACAAATGAGTGATTATGGGCTAGGTTGATGTGGGCCCTTGAGACCAACATACCATAAAAATTTCTTCATCCTCGGTGCCACGGTTCAGGTAGTTATTTAGGAAAAACTGAATTTTTTGGGTTTCGGGGGGCCCAGCGCGGAGGGGGAGTGGCCCCCCGAAAAATGCCGCACTCCCCGCCACAAAATTGGCAGCTGATTCAAACACTACCTAAACAACCTCTAAAAAGCTTGATTTTTATATATGTCCCTTGGGTCTACGTTATCCTGGAAAATTACTCCAAGAAATCTCAAACGGGAAGTGAATTTTTAAAGAAATTGAAAAAAGGCTGCACTGCCTATCCACACAATTGGCAGCTATTTCAAAGGCCACCTAAACAACCTCCTAAAAGCATAAAATTAGGTAGTCATAGATATGTCTCTGTTTTAAGCAGACAATATGGCTACACTATGGCTATATCCACCAATTGTCTCAAGGATACTATAAACCAGGGGTCGGCAAATAGTGGCCCGCGGGCCAATTTTGGCCCGCCATTGATTCTATCTGGCCCGCGAGATGACGTTAATTTGCTGTTGAATGAATTTTTTTTTTAACCCCATGTTTTTAAAAAGAAAAAAAGGCCTACAGCAATCCCATCAATTTCAAAACATTTATTGAGGTATAGATGATAGTCCTACTAAAGTGACAAAACAGGTGGAACATCCTTGCAGTTATCCATGACGCACAGGTCGGAACGGTATTGGCACGCGAGTGCGCGTAATCTTGTGCAAAAAAAAAACAACAGTGTCCTGTCTCCCTCTTCCAGTGGGCAAGGTCAAAAATAGCCTATGTTTCGTTAAATTAATAGGCTTGGCATTAAGAAATGCAGGCAGGCTCAACACATACCTCTGCTTCCATTCTTCTTTGTAGGTCCTGCATTCTGAATCAATTTTTCTTTTCAAGGCTTTTGACAACGACATTTTGCATCGATAACTAGCATATAGCAATGTTCAGCTAATCATTTACACGTCATCCAAAAGAATAATATTTGTAGCCTACACATTAGTTACGGCAAGTTGCTAGGCAAGTCGCCTGTTTCATGAGAGACGACAGGAGATGCAGCAGGCGGCATAAAAACAGCGCACATAAGCAAATAAACGTTTTTAATGGAATTAAATTAAATGCATTTTAAAAGTTAGATGATGTTTATTTTAATATAATATAATAATTAATAATTTAAATAGTAGGCCTATAACCCCCCCCCCCCCCCCCCCCCCCCCCATTACAAAAGCTATGGCCCGTGATGCCATTGTCTGAAAAAAAATTGGCCCGGGTCCAAACGTAATTGCCGACCCCTGCTATAAACACAGACACTCAAGTACCTCAGGCAGACCTCATAAAAAACATACAATTAAGCACACATGTCCCCTGCAACTTCTTAAGACACAGTAAAACACCACACTAGATTACATTAGTCCTAGTCTACATACTGCATATTTGCATCTCATGCTCTGGCACATTGGCATAATACTGTGCAAGGCAACCCAGCATCCTGGCATCGGCACTTTCGAGAGCAGAGAGGCTCACCTTTGCTGCCACATTTAAGAGGTTCTCTACATACTTTGGCTGCCTCTGGTAAAAGTGTCCATAAAGGTGTCAAAAAATCATCTGATTTGGTCCATCCATATTTTTCAGGAGAAGGCACTGACTGGGTAGCCTGCAGACCTTTGGACCAAATGCTAGCTTGGTACACTGCTCTATTTGAATGCTGTATCAGTGCAGCCTGTGTGGGAGGAATATTTTTCATTGAGAGACATATTTGAGAAAACAAGTCCTTCCTGAGATCATTGACTTTTTCAAGATCCGTTTTCTTATCGTAAAGAACACAAGTGTAGTTCTCCAGCAATGCAAACATGTTTGATTCCTGGCTAAGCAGTTGAAAAGGATTTGCTGTCATAGCAATGAAGGCATCCTTTACTTCTGGAAATGGTTTCCATGCAGCCCACCCTTTAGAAGGAGTCTGCTGTTCCAGAGGTAGCCACCCCATTATCACATAGTGCAGTTGTTCAACTACTTCCATTTAAAAGTTATCCGATTGTGTTCCATAGAGCCATCTCTATGTGTAACCCACCAAGCATCAAAAACCTCTCTCCATAACAGTCTGGATCTCTGGATGACTCTACTGAACCATTTTTGTAAATGTATATAGTGGTTGGTCAAATGCCATAACTGGGACCTGGCCGGAATTTAGGTTCTCTGTCAATTGTTTTACAACATTCATACCATGTCTGACCATGGCAAAGCTGGCAGCTTTTTCATGAAAGAGAGGAAGGAGTGCGTTTATAGCAGGTGGGTCAAACAGTTCTGGCTGAAGTGAAGCATCAGTTTGATTGCATGCTCACCCCACTTTTCCTCCTCTGTTATTGCCCATGCTAAGTTCGGTTTGGTTAACTTTTGGCACTAAGATGGCCTTTGGTTGACAAGTAACAGCTGGAATTGTAGTGTATACTTCTCTGGAAGAGAGAGCATATATTTTTGAGCTGGCTGAATGTATATTTGCTCTCTAGCATCTCGGATCGGGATGCGAGCGTGCTAGTAATTGAGCTTAAAGCCCAGGCTGCTAGTTGTCTCACTAGCACGTCAAGGTATCATGAGGGAGGTTTACTCAATGTACATACTGCACAGCTAAATACTAGCTGGCTACCGTTACTGTAGTACAAATCAAAATTTCGTAGCTTCTAATGTTATTCCCGAAATAACGGTACAATACCCCCCAGGAAGCCCCACAGATTCACAAATACGCACCCCAGGCGATCATGAGGACACAATTAGCCTAGGGATGCCTTTGTTTGCCTACATTTAGCTTGATAATTGGAACCCAGCTAGTGGTTCTACATTGGCTAATGCTAACGCTGGCATAACATTTGGTCAATGAGTTGTGCCCCTATTTAGGGCTTGATCTCTGATCATGTGGACATTTTAGCGATAAACTGTCTTTTGAAAATTATTAAGAGATTCTTCCAAAAGTTTTTAAAAATATTTATGTTATGCATACATAAATAATTAACTTCTCAGATGAGGATTCATTTGGGGAGTCATGTCATTCTGACCATTTTAAGCCCGTTTTCCCCCTTTAAAGCTGTATAAAAGGCATGTAAGATTATTTTCATGGGTTATCTTGCACATATTATTTGTTAAACATCTATATATATATATTAAATGTAAAATAATAAAGTAGCAGAATAAACCATGATGCCCAACTATGTAATGTTTTATTATCCTTGGGTCGTTTTAGGTGGCTATATTGGATTTTCCCTTAAAAAATGACCTAAATTAACCAGAAATTTTGGGCACCCCTTCTCAAATGATGAGATACATCATAAAGAGTGTCTGTACCAATTTTGGTGCTTCTATCCACCGCGTAACGATTAGGCCCTTTTTTGTTGATAATCCCCCCTACTATAAGTGGTTATTTTCAAGAGGTTCATAGAGGGCGACATGTGTTGGTGGAACTGCAATTAGAAAAAAAAAAACACAATCTCAGAGTTGTCAAATTATGTACAGAATTATTATATTTTACCTAGACCTCTTTTAAAGGTAAAATAGAGTTTTGAATTTTACATATTCACATAGTGTCACATGTGACACATAGGCCTATATAAACCTAAAAGACTAGCCTAATGTGTGCAATATCTTTGTATGATGGTTCAATCAAAAATGCATTTCAGTAGAATTCCTGAATGTTTTGTCTTGTATTTCTGAATGCAGGGTCAATGCTAAGATACATGCAAGGAGCAACTCAAGGCCAGGAGGAAGAATTAGATCAACCATCAGTTCTAGTCCACAACACCAGCCACCAACCAGCTCTGCAGACTCTGCAACAGCACTCAGCCCTGACCAACAATCATCAAATAGCCCAGGTACAGATACAAGTCGACACACAACCGCATCTGCTTCTGAAAGCAGAGTGAGTCCTGTTACTGAGGGGCCATCAGCAAGTGACACTGCAGAGACATATCTGCCCCCTCCAACTGATCCTGCTCTATGGTCAGCTCACATTTTAGATCCTGATGTGTGGAAATTGTGCGGAGAGGGCCTTTTAAAGTCAGCTCTGATTTAGGAAATAAAGAGAACCTAAGAAATTCTGAATGGTTGTTATTCCTTTGGTGGTGGTTGGGGGTTGGGGGGCACCCAAATGGCTAGCGCCGGCCCTGGTCGGACTTTTAGTGTAGTCCCTTGACATTTGATGAGCTTTGGGTAGTGTTGAAGCAGGTGTGTAATTTTGTCCAGAATTCAGTGGGGGTGGGTGTAACAGAGTTGAAAATAACCTCACTTACATAAAGTGAATTCTTTCAAAATTATGATATTACATTGTTATTGTAATCTCTATTTTTATATACACTGGTTTTTATATGTTTAAAAGGTTTTCATATGTCGTACCCATTCACATGAGTTTAAAACATGAGACATTGCGACTGCAATTGTATTTTCATTTCTACTTTGCATTTCAATATTTTGAGCATTTGCGCTTCCCGTACAGTCAGGGGGTCGTTTCTAGACAGCATCGTTTGCGAACTTGCGTCGCAACCTTTGTAGTTCGCTCCATCGTTCTTGGATTTGGTGTTTCTAGAAAGGGTAGTTCGAACTCTCAATCGCAAACAAGGACACAAAGTTTGGTCGTTTGAACTACTGCCCCTAGGCAGTCGCACTTGTGTCGTTCCTTAGTAGTTCCTGTTGGTGTCCGGAGTGCCAAACAAAAAATCACAACCGCCTAACCAAAATGTGCGAAGTGGATGTTTATCTCCTCAATGACACACTTTCTGGTGCTTTTAACATCGGATCATATGTCTGCCATTTATTCCTGAGATTTTATTGAATTTGAATAAGCAGGAGAAGAGATGTGCTAAACAAGTACATAAACTGCGTAAATTTAACATGTAAGCCAAGCAAGTGACACTTAGAAAAGGTACCGTTAGTAGTAGTAATAGTAGTAGTAAGACTGCTAAATCATAAATGAAGTATGATTACAGTCAATTATCATCTTGTTAAATACAAAAATACACAAGATTTCCCCCCAAAAGGCCTTTATAATAGAAAATGTAAAATAGTAAAGCTTCTCTAGAGATGAATTTACACATTTACAAAATGCCACATTTATATGCAGATTTTACAAAAGTCTCCTTACATTCATTTATATATATTTACACATCCCCATCTGCATAACCTCAATGCAACCATTCAGCAGTATGAAATAACATAACATATGACTCCTATCAAATATGTGGCTATGCAATGAGGTGTCTACCACTCATCCTCTGTGTCTAAACACCCCTGGATGCCCCATCTCTTCTCAGGGCCAAGTGAAGTGACCACTGTGCTCAGGACGATCCCCTCAGCCTTAAAGTTTGGTCTCTACTGGTTTGTCCTGCTGGAAGAGAAGGCGTCTGGGTTCATGACTGGTTTAAGTTTACGTGACATGATTACTGAAGGATGAAGTGCAAACCTCTTTGCTGCTTACCATCCGTTCACGGCTGCGCAAGCTACTTCTGCCGTTGCCTAGGTTGTGAAATGTGTGGCCTGTGGGCACCTGAAAGATCACATTAATGTATTAGAAAACAGTGTGTGTGTGTGTGTGGGTAGGTGGTATGGTTTTTTTGGTTTTTACCTTCTCAGTTACACTGTCAACGTTGGTCGTGTCAGGGTGTCTCTCTAGAATGTGAAGCATGGCATCGTGCAAGGTCACGAAGAACATGGATGTCTGGATCTCATCGTCAAAAAACTTGATGCTATGCAATTTCTTATATAGGTACACTGCAAGAAAAAGCTCAGTATTGAACAACCTCAGTGGGGCAATAATTCACTGCAGTAAAAGTGGTGTTAAAAGTCTGACTGGGATTACTTCAGGATGACCTACAACAGTCTGATCCTTCTACTGTTACACTGACCTAACTTGACCCCCCTCTAGATGCATTTTAGATGAATAGTTACTCACTGTCGCAAGCCACGATGTAGATGTTGACATCAACACGAATAAACTCCTTTAGGGCCTGGAAGAGTTAATCAAAAAGTTAATAAAACTGTTGAAGATATCATTCCCATTGAAGAGACAGCACTTCGATAACTCCAGAGAGCAGTTTGTTGTCAGTTCAACTACAGAAAAGTCCTGTATTTAGATGACACTTTCATCCAAAATGAGCAAAGCCTACAATGGGCAGCAGACAATGGATAAACTCGCTTTGCTGTTTTCAACTTGGAAATTGCTTGGCCATTTTGTACTTGAACTCCAATGGAAAGGAGAGACGTACGGCTTTGAGGCCTTTCATGGCGGACATGTCCAGGAAAGAGACGGCGGCGAAGTCCAGGACGAGGCTGTGGATGGGCACCGGGGGTACACAGATGTTGGCGGGGAGCTGGGAGTTCCAGTTGACCTGCACGGGCAGGTCGGAGTAATCAGAGGGCAGGTCCAGATCCTCCATGTTGCGTTCGTCCTCCGACTCATCAATGGGGGAGGAACCAATAGCCAGTAGTCCTTTCTGCACGGTGAGATTTAATCATTATATGACTGCAGTTATATGAATGTGAATTTCTCACATACTGCTGCACTGAAGTGCCATGTGGTGGCAGAGTTGATCAGAAGCAAACATTGTTTGAGTGCATGAGAATGACATCTTAAAACCGTCTATCAGTAGTAAAGTTTTATGACTGGATGATATTGTTGTCAGTCAGCTACACCAGAAAGGCTAATGCAATCTAAGCCAAAGCCAGACGTACAGCTGTAACCTGGAGTTCTCCCTTCTTCAGAAGTTTCTTGATCTTCCTGAGGGCTTTGTTCCTCTTTCTCAAGATTCTCAAAGGGTTAAAACCAACCTGCACACATGAGAGTTGTAGGAAAGTGTCATTAGCTGGTTAGAATTAGTAAAAGGATGACAAAACATGAGACCATGATATCTACAGCAAACACAACTAAAAATAGTTGGAGTAAGAGTCTTGTGTAATATAACTGCTGTATTTGTCCATAAGGATGCATTGTTCCTGTGCCATAAATTCAGTGAAACATTAAGGATGTGGTGCAAAGTCTTTCAATATAATCAGTTGTAGAACTGATAGCTACTTTCCAATATTGCATCAGAATTAATCAGGTCTATGATGCACTTTTCCAATTCTGTGAAACACAATAAACCCTTCTGTTTGATAGGCCATGCCAATAAAATATTGTTCAATACATGCCTAAGTAGAGTAAATACTGTAAGTAGGGTATTGATAAGTAGATGAAAGAATAAATCCACATAAGACACATGTAGAAAAATAAGATCACAAAAAATCTGATTAATTCTTACCGCTTCCAGTAGCTTCCCTCTGAAGAACTCAATGTTGGCAAAGAATATTGGAGAGGGAATTCTAAAGATCTTCACTCCTCCTGGCTCATAAATCTGTGAATTACAGAGGAACCCTCATGTAGTAGCCTTCTGCATCATAACCCATAGTTTATGACTTAGCACACAACTGGTGGCTGTGTATGGAGCTGTGATTCTGGTACCTCAAACAGGTACAAGAAAAAGTTGCCGGCGTCTTACTTACACTCAGGTAGTCCTTGCGGTCTCTGTATATGTCAGTGCCCCTGATGTTTGCCAGGACACTGCAGCGCGGGCTGGAAAATAAAACAGGAAATCGCATCACATTTGCATTAATGTTCACTAATAAAGAGTAATATGTTGTCCCCGGCCTTTGTCTGCATGATACCTTTATAATGCAATATCGGATTCATGCATTTAGTCAGATGCGCATGCATTCATTGTATGGCTAAATTTCTGACTTAAGTTGACCTTGAACTTGCTTATAGAATCCATAAGCCGTAAAGGTTGTTTTATTTCCAATTTATTTGGAAATTTCCAACCAACTGGAGACCTTTCTTGCAAACTCCAAATTAAAAAGCACAATATATTGAAATATTGAGTTCATATTTAAAGGTGACCTCACGTTTATGACATGTTATGTCAACAACTATGCTGAAATAACAATGTAAGATATCTGTTTGTCATTACTTATGACAAAGAATGCATCTGTATTGGACCATGTACACTCACAACTGAGTCCTGAAGACGACGACGAGCAGCTCGATGCCCAGCCCAACGGCCAGCCCCAGATCCAGCCCCAGAAGGATGGACGCAACGCACGTCACCACCCACACCACCTGGAGGAGGAGGACAACATAGAGGAGTGGTGAGTATGCGCTTGATTATTCCACCCAACAACTAGCTCAAAGTTTTTTTATGGATTTTTAAGCGATAGTTAATAATACTAGTGAGGCACAAGAAAGCCACAAAATTGGAATGTCCATGTCGGTGTCCATGTCAATTTGTAACAAATATTAATTCTTGATTGTTACTGTTTATATATATATTTCGTTCATATCAGAGACAGGGAATGGTGATGTTATTTAAGGGTTCTTTCAGAAACAGCCGGGAATGATGATGTTATTTATGTCATTTGACACCAGCGAGGGGGCACTTACGCAGTCCGGGCGATCTTTCCTCCAGAGGTAAGGCACCTCTCGAACCTGCATCAGCATTCCTTTCAGATTAATGATTACCACTGCTCCCAGAACAGACTAGACATACAGACACATACAACCAATAGGTAAACATGATGATAATTACACATGTGTGAATGCATACATCCTTTGCGCTCAGCATCTAAGTGTTTCCAACAGCAGTGTGTAGTAGTTTGGGTTTGATTGATTTATACCTTCTGAAGAGGCTCGAGCAGAAACCCAATTGCTAACGTGACAATCATAACTATGAGGGCTGAGAGCAGGCCAGCAATCTGTGGACACAAGTGAATAAGAACTAATGATCATCAATGGAACATTGACGAACCAATGAATATCAATTACATCAGCAGCATCACTGAAATGTTAGAGAACTGGTAAACATCACTGGAATTAATGCTAACAATTGGAGCCAATGTCTTACCAAAGCAATAAAGCATAAACAGCCATGACTGTGAACTTTGCTTGTTATGACCAACAATGGTTTACTGTTACTAAGCTCTCTTTGCCACTAGAGGTCAATATTTCTATAGATGTACAGAGGGCCTGGTGTTTTTGGTGTTTTGGATGATGTAGGCTTAAGACCTAAGAGTCGTGTTGGAATCAAGTTGTCTTTGCCAATAATTTCTATATATTACAAAAGATAAATATACATCAAAATGCTAATGAATAGTTAAAGTTAAAGAGGCCCTATGCAACAATTTTAGCAAAAATGACCTTAATTATGCAGGTTGAGAGTCGTTGTGATGGTTCTACAACACTTTTTGGTGGTTCTACAACACCCACGTTTGGTGGGTGCTTCGTCTCCCCCTAGTGCTTCTCCGCGGAAAAACCGAATATGCAACTTTCTGGTCGCGGTCCAAACACATCCGGATGTAACTCGGCGGAAATACTCGAAAATGTAGTCAGATTGTAGTTTCTAAGAAGACTGCAAAACGGACTCCGACTTGGCTTTTTTGCTGTTGAAATTGTAAGTAGCCTATACCCTTGGGTGAACTTCGTTTTTGTAATGTGATTTGATAGTCTCTTGAACAATGTGTTTGCTCGACCGTTTTATTGTGAGCCCTATGTGTTTAGCTTGGTTTATTGATGGCTAGCTCGATAGCTAGTGGGGGTTTAGCGTAGCAGTCACTTGCTACCGAAGCTGCAGGGGGAGCTATGTTGTGAAAAATGCGAGCCCAAATCAGGCGAAAACCCAGAAACAGCGAAGGAATAACCAGACCTGCACAGGGCTTCTTTAAGGGCCACAAGCTAAGTGTTGCCATGGAGGATGTCAGGCCTACCTGTGTTTTGCCACCTGTGCTCTCCTGCACTGCGCTCCTCGAGAGGGCTGTGCTCGCTGCCAACGAGCTAAAAGTGCCCCCAAAGATGTTACTGGCTCCAAACGCAATGAGTTCCTTCAAGGGACATACAAGGTTTTATGTTGAGGCTTTTATACATATCATCATTAATTTTAGATGTAGGCCTATAACATATTTCTAAATATCTATTATGCTAATTATAAATCATTGAAATCTTTGGATTATTGATTTTAACTTATATGTCACTGAGGTTCCTCTGGGTGTTTTTGAGCGTTATGCTCATTAGTTGTTTTGATCACCTGGTTTCCATCGATAAGGTAATCATGTTTTACAGCGTAGACTTTGCCAACAGAGAAGGCCACAGCAAACCCCACAATGGCCATTGGGAACGCGTCCATCACAGTCATCTGGAAGATCTCCAGGCTTGGAGCCGTCGGCGGTTCAAACCTTCAAAATGTAACACCCATCACACCAACAATCTGCTGCACTGATATGCAAAAGAAATCTGCACAAATAAAATTGTGACTAACCCGCTTGGTATTTTCCCCACAACATCTACTCCAAACTTTTCTTTGAAGTTGACAGCATAAGAGACTCCACAAGCTATAACAGTCTGTCCAGAACAAATGAGGACAGTGTGACACACAGACAGAAGAGGACATTTAATCATATAAGTCAATATCTTTTCTTATCTGCCTATTAACTCAATTTCCGATTTTTACAAGAAAGGGAAAGTCCTCTTACAATTATGATTATGGCTTAGGATTCTCCCCATACAATTATGCCCCTGAGAGTCATGACCCTCCCTATACAATGCTTAACTGCAGTATTGATTGGTAGAACAGTAGGTTATATGATATGCTGAAGGGAGTGATATAGGTAGTTGTAGTTAGTATTGATTGGTAGAACAGTAGGTTATACGGTATGCTGAAGGAAGTGATATAGGTAGTTGCTTTCTCACCATTATGACTTCTATAGGAATGGGCACTGGAAGCTTTGACTTGTATCTGTCGTTGAGTTCCTTAACAATGAATACCACCACCATGACCACAATGGCAGTTACTAAATCACAGATGTTTGTTTTTGTGATTTGCAAAAATATGTCCTTCAGAGTCTGCAGCATGGGGGAAAAAGAGAGGAAATGTTTTCATCTTATAAGGAGGGACTTTCCTTTTTCACTGTTTGTTCATAACTTCTATCAGAAGACCTGTACTTGCTGGATTCCTGTCAATGTGTCCTCAGTTTCCAGAATGTTCTAGTTCTCACACTAGACACTATCTTGTGTCTCAAAGAACAAAACAGTGTGTTTCAGATAACAGTAAGTAACAGGGCTTTATATATAGGTCTGTGAACCATGACTCAGATTTAAAGATTTTTAAATATCACCCGGAAAAGGACCATGTTCTTTCCTAAGTAAACTGCTGTCGAAATAAGCAAACAAGCCTTTTGTCTGAAACTTTCAATAGATATCAGAAAAGAAGGGTTTGTCCATAGATATGCACTGTCAAGGCAATTTAAAAATCAATACGTGTTAGTTATGACTTACACGTGTTGAAATATCTGCTCGGGAGATATGGATAGACCACTGACAGTCTTCAGTGAGAAGACAGGGAGTGTGATATTGAAAACTACAAGAGGCATTCAAAAGTAGCCAGACCAAGTGAAAAGCAGCATGTAGCATACCCAGAAATCCACTTGGATTGTTAGATTCAGTGATGCCAGTAACGCGTAGGCTATTTTGACCACTTTTCTTCGGTAATGAGTAATCTAACGCGCTACTATTTACAAACCAGTAATCAGATTAAAGTTACTTATCTAAATCACTGTGCGTTACTATTTTTGTCATTTTCCTTAGTAAAAAGATATATTCTTTGCTTTCTTCTTGTCTCGGGGATACGTCATGTAGGCTATGCCAACCTTTTCAGCATGAGGACAACTCATGTATAAAACCACGCAGCGACACAAACGTAAAAAATGGAGGGAGGAGAGAGATGCACATTTGATCTATAAGCCTACGGTCATTATTTGAGTTTGTGTCAGCTAAATATGACAACATTAAGGTACATTGTACATTCTGTGCTGGCTACAAAGTGCTGTCTAGCTAGACATTCCAAGTCTCTCGAAGTTTTGGGAGTCTCCCACATATTGATATCCTAACGCCGCAAATTACATAAAATCTCCCAGAACCTAGAGTGAACAAGAGCACGCAAGCCAGACCGGACTTCAAATCGCGTGTGCATCTGAGTTTAAGGCGCACACAACAGAGGGAGAGAGAGGAGTGGTGCGTGTGTGCCTGCAAGTGCATCCAAGACATCCTGGTCTGTTTTGCTAAATCAACCAATCAGTTTTCAGTGTAGGTGCATGGCCTCTTTTCTAATTAGTTCAGTTAGTGTATCTAGGAACAGGAGCATCATGGCAGAGTCAGTGCCCCTCAAAAAGGAACATTTAAGATCAGACTACACAAAAGTGTACCAAATTGTCTCATAAGAGTAAAACATAATGATAATTGCACACTGCACTGTTTGTAACAGTGACTTTAGCATTGCTCACGGGATTAAATGATTGCAAAAGACTTGTTGAGGTGAGTTTAACAAGTGTAATTTCATTTGCATATTACTCAGGCCTATACTAGATGGCTAATTGCCAAGGCTAGGCTACATGAAAAGGCCAAACTACCAAAATCTACATATTTTACTATCACAATTTCTATCAATAGGCCTTCCTTATTTGGTGTACTGACTAGACATTATTGAACAAACATCTGAATTTCAGTATCTAAGTAGGTTAGGTTGGGATGTCTGCTATACATTGTTGGCATTACTGTTAAAATGCACTTCCAGTATAGTGAGTATTGGCATAACCGGTTATCATTTTTATGTTGAGGCGGTGGGGGTGTTGTTGGCAGCTGCTGAAAGTAACTAATAAAGTAACTTAATCTAACTTAGTTACTTTTAAAATCAAGTAATCAGTAAAGTAACTAAGTTACTTTTTAAAGGAGTAATCAGTAATCTGGTTAATCTGGTTAACTGGTTAGATTTGATGGAGTTTTTTTATTCATGCTCTTGCATGTTTCTCTGATCTCTGACATCATCTGTTTTTTACTCAACTAGCGACACTGTCAATATATAACAATTTGAGGTCATTATTTATTTACATATTCGGTCATTATGGCAAGGTTAGCATAGGCTACAGTTCTATGGTGGGCTAACAAATAAAAGGTTTGCAAAGAATTTAACACCTAAAACCAATGGACAGATGAGCCACTGGGCACAAATATGAAGAGGGTCCGTTCAGTAATTCATCCCTGAAACCAGACCATCTCTATTAGGGGCAGTCCTGGCCTACTGGTTAGCGCTTCGGACTCGTATCCAGAGGGTTGCCAGTTCGAACCCCGACCAGTAGGAGCGGCTGAAGTGCCCTTGAGCAAGGCACCTAACCTCTTACTGCGCCGGGATTAGTGTGTGCTTCACCTCACTGTGTGTTTACTGTGTGCTGAGTGTAATAAATGCGGATAATAAATGAGGATAAATGCAGAGACCAAATTTCCCTCACAGGATCAAAAGAGTATATTCTTATACTATACTTATACTAGTCATGAATACCAAACATACACCGTCTGCGGTCAATCTGAACTCACGTATATGATCGAGAGCGGTCCACTTATTCCTGGCACTGTGAGACCCAGTACAAACTTCAGCTGCGACACCAGGATGTGGACGGCAGCGGCCGTTGTGAAGCCGGACACCAGGGTGTCCGATAGATAGATGACGATGAAGCCCACCTGAAAGACTCCCATGGCCAGCTAAGGTAGACAGATATACTTCATGATATATACATAAAATGCATCCAATGTTGTTTTTTTTTACTGGGCTCTCCCTAAAGTTCCGTAGTATTTGTATTTTACACAATTATTTAATACCACTCGTGGCTTGCATCCTTCCCCCTCAATAAGGTACGTAGATTTGTTTACAAACTGGCAAAGATAATTTCTTAAGTGCCATGTTAGCTGATAATATTACAAGATTTCATACAAATAGTAGGCTATTGCACAATTTCTGTAACACAGTTTGTGATTCTCTGGGTCAGGGGAGCGAAGCGAAGTTGCAAGGCTGGTTCTCCGTAGATGGCTAGGGTACGGCTGGGCCGATGTTTTGACTTGGCTATGTTAGATAGATAGATAGATACTTTATTGATCCCCAGGGGAAATTCAAGGTCTCAGTAGCACGCAGACAACACACACACATTCACTAACAGCAGAAAAAGTAATTAAAAGTATATAATATAAAAAACACAACTAAGCAATAAGGACAGTAGAAGATAAAGAATATACTAAATATACTAAAATACAAATTATACTAAATAACACTTAATCTAAATCAATTCTAAAAACAGTATCCACATAGTGGGTGATTAATCAATCAAGAGGCGCTTGCAAATGACTGAGGCAGGGACTGAGCCTGTGATTCTCAATGTTGAGTGTGATAATCTTCTTTAATAGTGTTCAAGGAAACCAAACAATTAGCCTAGAAATTTAGACCCACCCTAGCGGCAGCAAATTACATTTGCTTCCAGGGCTAGTCTAGCAACTCTCCGTTGGCTTGTGAGCTCGAAAAATTAAACTTCTATCAGGCCAATCAAATCGTGTATAGAGTCGTTAGGCGGGCTTAACATAATGATTGATGGTAGAGTTGCAACGGTTTGGCTTGAATTCCCTGCTACTTGAAAACAAAGAAGATGGATGTTGCTGTTGGCCAACAGTGTGACACGAGTTAAGCTTGTTTTAAGATGGCAAAAGTTTGAACTAGCCAACTAGCTCCGCTGGTGGGAAAACGCATGGGACTCAGCGCTGTCCTATTGCATGCAGAGGGAATTTGAAAGACAACCAATTATCCCGCCCCTCGGACTGAGCACTGCGAACGGTGAGTGCCCAGACCCTACATTTTAATGTGGGTCTGGCTCGTCAGGCTACCAAACAATACTACTTTCCAACATTTGTGACAATGGGCATAGCTGTTATTACCTGGAATATGCCCATAAGGAAAGTAACAGAAGCAGACACCATGGCCCTCTGTTCGTTGATGGTCAGGCCCTCGAAGCCAGTGATGTTGGCAGGAGGACCAATGTCCGGCACAAGCCTGGTGACCACAGCTCCCACCATCAGACTCAACACAGGGAACGCACCTACAAAGGGTGGTAGGAGGCTTATGTTTATTTTATTATTCATTTAGGCATTTAGTTGATTCAGCTGGACTAATTTGGAGTTAGTGCCTTGCTCAGGGGCACAAATGGTATTACACTTGTAAATCCAGATCCTTAACCACTAGACCACCATGATCCACATAATGTATTACAGCAAAATACAATGCAATGTGAAATAGTACACCTAATTATAATCCAATAAGCCAGGTTGGCATTTGTTTATGCTTCTTTACATTCCAGCGTGAAACCAAACATGACTCATTTCATGAACCATTTTGCATGTTTCCACATTTGAAAAGACGTGAAGTCATAAGTACTTATAGTAGTGTTAATGGCTATGGGATTGATCATGTCATGTTTTGATGTCAAATGCAGCAGAGAACTTTAGGTTCCACTCTGATGTTTAGAGTTGGTGGTCAAACCCGGAAGGCTGCTTACCCACAGAGATGTGTCTCGAGGTTCCCAGAAAGAAGTAAATGATAACAGGGAAGAAGGCTGCAAACAGGCCATACCAGGCAGGGATGGAGGCCAACAGGCTGTATGCCAAACCTGAGACGAGGTATCAGACAATAAGTCACATTCAAGTCACAGATGAGTTCATTACTGATATACCTGGGCAGGAGACTTTCTTTTTCAGCCATTATCTAAAATTGTTAACAGTCAAGCAATAAGCACAACCCATTAAGATAGATTATCACACTTGTACAAAACTAATGATTGCTGCAACACTGATATGGTATCCTCATGTTTCCATAAGAATTGGTGAACGAGAATAATAGAATCAGAGATGCAATTGCTGCATAATTGCATAAATTATGCTGGTAACACTTTCTATAAAGGTCAGTATTATAATCAGTTATGCATTATGAACTATTGCTTTAATGCATTATAAGTAATGGTCATACCAGATTATATCATTATGGGCCAAAAACATGTATATGCCAAAAAACATATGTTTTTTTCCTCAGATTTTTTTAAGCAAGCAGACATGCCATGTCACATTACAAATGACTATAATGTAAAGTTACATCTTGTGAAGTTGTTATAATACATAAACACAGTGCCCAGGTGCCCAATGCTGTGTCCTTCTTATCAAGACAATGTGTTTTATTATCAGATAATCCTCACCCCATTAATATCAGCTGCGTTTGGTTTATGAACTGAACACTGTGGTCAGCTCTTCCTGTCGATACTGACGGTCCCAATGTGTGTTAATTGCTTTCTGTTTGCGTCAATAGTGTCTTGATTTTGGTTGATGAATATGTTGAATACGGTTGATGAATAAACACAAAATTCAAAGAAATGCAATGATGAACAAACTTCTGATAAGTAACAACATCCGAGCTGAAATAACATATCCAGGCCAATATTTTCCAAAGTGAAGTGTATTCTTAGACGTGTTTCGTGACCTTGAAATGCCTGTGTGTCTTCTAAGAAGTTTGATGATGATTGATCCTGGGTTTGTTAATTACCTTGGAGCACCGCCACTAGTCCAGTGCTGACCCCAGAGACGATGTCATTCAGCAGCCACTCCTTTAACCGGTAGATTCTCAGCCAGCCAATGATGGGCATCAGAGACAGGGCTGCATTCTTAGCACGTTTGGAGTCCCAACTGGATTTGGAAAAATGGCCCAGATATCCATGTAAATGCCATATGCTAGCCTCTTGCTAGAGAGTACATCTTCAGTGGAGAGTCTCTCTGATCTATCTCCCAACAACAAATCTCATATTACAATTTATTTTGTTTTCCCTGTTACTATGTAAGCTGCAATGCAAGATAATATACATTCAAATTGGCAGATTACTATGTTAAAATAAGCAAGTTTGCAAAGTAAAATAGCTAAATTGATGTTAAGTATCTCAGTTGAGTGTGTTGGACTTACGTGAAGTACTGTAGTAAGTGGTCCAACAGGGTCTTACGCTTCCTCGTGGTCCTCTTATGGTCCTTCGCGAAGGCGTCCTCCGAGTACAGCGGTCTTGAGACCACATAGTGCTTACCTGCCGGCTGCATCCTCACCTCTCTTCCCGATCCTCACCAGGCCCCGCTACAGGTCTCTGTTGCCCTGTTGTCCATCAATTACACCAGCACACAACAGGATTACAATTAGGCCTTTGATATTTTCTCTTTTTTCCCCCGCTCCACTTTCCGTCTTCTTGTGAAGACGAGGAGGCTGTGTTTTTATGGCCAAGCACAACAAAGTTGCCATGATGTGCCAGTAGGCAGGTTAACCACATTAAGTCAGCTCTGGATCCAATCTCCACTTGACAGCCGGACTGACACCAGACCCACATCCTTCAGTCCTGTGCCTGAATAAAAGGTATCATAAGGACTGTGACCGCAAAGCACACTTAGTGATTTTGATATGCGGGCCAGGCACACCATATTAACCCCCTTGTTCACTGAATGCCCAGAGTGTACTTTAGTGGATCAGGTAAATATGGGTGGGGACGGGTAAAGCAACTGAATTGCCCCCAGAGAGGAGTGCTCACACGGAGTATGTGAGCTCACAAGCAGGAGTTTTATCAATACTGCACTCAGATAAACAGGCAGCCGCAGCACAAACAGAGTAGGTGTGAAGCCCACCAAGATTAGATGAAACAAAATTGAAGTGAAACAAAATTATGTGTAAGAGTGTACGTGTGTGTGTGAGAGAGAGAGAGAGAGAGAGAAAGAAAGAGAGAGTAAAGAGACACAAACCATTACTGAGCAAATACTTTTTACCAAAATAGTCAGTTAAACCTAAGATAAAAATTTCTGAAAAATAATCTAACTTTAACCTATTTTCCAGTTGAAGATTGCTTGTTGTCTTCACTGTTCTTATTGAGTTCCAACCATTGTTTTCTGACCAATCCCTAACAAAATATTATTTAGCCCATTATATCCAGTGAAAAAGGTAAGGGTTAATTTTTAACCGGCTTTAATTTTCCGCAAGTATACAGCTGTGTGCGTTTGATTATGTGTAACACACCTCCAGCAATCACAGTTTTATATTTAGACAAAATACATGTTTACTACGTTATTCAGTTGCTTGTATCAATTGAATTCTTACAGGTCTTACCTATTACCCCCTGTAAGTACTTCCAAAGCTGGTCGCTCTGTCTTGCAGATGTATCTGGCTGTTTGACTCGGCGTTTCACTTTTCACGACTGGAGAAAGTTCTGAAGATTATCTGGTCCCTCTCTGATTTTTTCCATCCATAAATCCTCCCAGGCTACATGTACTTATCACATCGATAATCATTAACAGTGATTATGATGCCCCTTTCTTCATACGCCAGGGGCGATGCTTTTCCTTATCCTTGACCATTGTTCGTATTGATAAACACACGGGTCTACGCCACCCAGAGAAATGTACTGTTATGAATTCACATGTCAATCATATGGTTAAGCATCTGATGGGGTCATCTGAAAGGGTCATCATTACCTTAGAGCCTGTGAGGAGAAATACCCCCCTTGCAACTTTGGGCCAGCGGGCTGACGGACACAGAGACACAAAGTCTTGCAGCCTCGAGATGTAACAAATTTCTTTACTGCACTACACACATGCCAGGCACTGGTTAGAACAAGGTAGCAATTGAGTTTCTCAGACATTCGTTGTGGCAGAGCCAGCAGAAAGAAGCATAACCATCGACCGATTGAGGAGTGTCGTAAAATATATACTCTGAAGCTGTAGGGGGAGCTCTGCAGAGAAACCTGTGAGCAAAAAGTGAGAAAACTGCATAGTTTCTCTTTAAAACAGATAATGCAGAAATGGTTACTAAGGTGTTGCTAGGATAACCATGGTGGTTGCATATGAAAGTAGCAGACATTCCAAGTCTCCCAGAAGCTCCGGGAGTCTCCCGCATATTGACAGCGGCTCCCTAATGTCTGCAAATTAGATCAAATATTCCAGAATCTAGACCGAGCGAGCACACGAGACCGAGACTTCGAATCACGTTAAAGAAGCCCTATGCAACAATTTTAGCAAAAAAGAACTTAATTATGCAGGTTGAGAGTCGTTCTGATGGTTCTACAACACTTTTGGGTCGTTTGGTGGGTGCTTCGTCTCCCCCTTGTGCTTCTCTGCGGAAAAACCGAATATGCAACTTTCTTGTCCGGGTCCGAACAAATCCGGATGTGACTCAGCGGAAGCAGTTTCTAAGAAGACTGCAAAACGGACTCCGACTTGGCTTTGTTGCTGTTGAAATTGTAAGTAGCCTACCCTTGGGTGAACTTTGTTTTTGTAATGTGGTTTGATAGTCTCTTGAACAATGTGTTTGCTCGACTGTATTGTATGTGTTTAGCTTGGTTTCTTGATGGCTAGCTTGCTAGCTAGTGGGGGTTTAATGGAGCAGTCACTTGCTACCGAAGCTGCAGGGGGAGCTATGTCGTGAAAAATGCAAGCCCAAATCAGGCGAAAACCCAGAAACAGCGAAGGAATAACCAGATCTGCATAGGGCTTCTTTAAGTTAAGCGGTTGCTACACTGGTTGCTAGGGTAATCATGTTGGTTGCTATGGTGGTTGCTAGGTTGACAATATAGTGGGGGTGGCTAGGTTGTTGCTATGGTAATTTTGATGGTTGCTAGGATGTTGCAGTTGCTATGCTGGTTGTTATGCTGGTTGCTAGGGTAATATGATGGTTGCTATGGTGGTTGCTAGGTTGACTTTATAGTGGTGGTTTCTAGGATAATTAAGATGGTTGCTAGAGTGTTGCTAGGGAACATATGGTGGTTGCTATGCCAAATAAAGTAGTTGCTATATTAGTTGCTATGACAATCATGTTGGTTGCTATGGTGGTTACTAGGTTGACATTATAGTGGTGGTTGATATGTTGTTGCTAGGGAATTAAGATGGCTGCTAGGGTGTGTCCATATGGTGGTTGTTATGGCAAATAAAGTGGTTGCTATGCTGGTTGCTAGGGTAATCATGTTAGTTGCTATGGTGGTTTCTTGGTTTACATGGTTTAATTGATGTTGATAGACAGCTAGTTTAATGAATGTTTATAGACAAATAGTTGAATGGATGTGTACAAAAAGTCAATTTTCTGTGGAATTGCCCTTAAGCAGATGGCTGTTGTAACAGTTGCAAATCAGTGTTAACGGCCCTTTATGATGTCATAATGCCCAATAGAAAGTCTATGGGAAAAAATAAGCTTGTGTTTAAAAAAATAATAAATAATAATAAAAAAAAAAAAAAAAAAAAAAAAATATATATATATATATATATATATATATATATGTATGTATATCTCAAAAAGTATAAAGTTTACAAGAATGAAAAATACATTGCACACCTACGCAACAAAGTTTGAACAAAGTTTTTATATTAAACAGTTCAAGCTGAATTAGACGCAGAACAGTACAGTGCATTTTCATTTCAAGACTGATTTTTATGCACTGTGCAACTGCTTTTCACCCCCCTTGCTCTGTATCAATCTAACATTATTGTAGTAGTAATAATCACTCAGGCATCTCTTTGATATCAGCAACTTTGTGATGTGTGTAATTAATGGGCAGATAAAGTTTGAGGTGTAGCCCTCCTCTCCTGCTCACAATCAAGGCCAACTAGTTTCCACTCAACACTTAATACTTTTCCACTCATGAAAAAATAAAACAACTTCAAGGACTGAGAACAACCACAGGATGAAAGCTGTCGTTCCAAGTTACACACACACACACACACACACACACACACACACACACACACACACACACACACACACACACACACACTTATACATATACTGTAGCTACAATTTGATCAATGTTTTAATTAGCTTTCATAGTACATAGGCTACATAAATAAATCAATATATGAACTGGGGTGAAAAGAGTTCCCAACCTTGAGTGTTGCACAAAATTAATAGAAATGGAATGGATTACCACACAGACTAAAACAGACTTTAAACTTTAACCATAAATATTTACCACTGGGATGATTAAGATAAGCAAATAAGGCGCAACAGATACGCTTCATACTGAACGTGGGCTTGGTAAAGGTAATTCAACTTCAACTCTTGATACTCCTCCAGCACCTATTAAGCCAATGATAACACCAAGATCTGACAAGTTCAGATCTTTATCAAATTAGAGTTGCTCACCTGTGTTTATTTAGAAATTGTTGCCAGCACAGAAAAACACCATCTCAGTATTAATGGAATTATCTATCAGGGGAATCCATGGACTCAATATGGCAGAATACTTGTGACTTTTTCATTTCCTGTACCTGATTTTTTCTTTCCCTTCATTAAAGATACTTTAAAAAATGAACTTGAACTTACCTAAACCCTTGATTTACAGCAGAACAACAAAGGTGCACTGAACCTGTAAGCCTATACTGTTCAAGACCTGCATGCATATATGTGGTTGTGTGTGTGTGTGTGTGTCTGTGTGTGAGTGAGATCAATTGTGTGTGTTTAGCCACATTCTCTATGACTGGAAGTGTTGAGAACTGAGTCAACAGCACGACTCCAGGTAATCAACACAGGAATGTCATTGAGGAGGAAACAAGCCCTTTATTGTGCTGTTGGACACATATCAGCCATTACAAACAACATGGACACATATTAACACAGGGAACAGTACAACACTCCTTGACATGAGAACAACCTACTAGGCAGGTTACAGATGGAGTGGGTTAGTGAGGAGTACATCTGATGATAAATGACTGTTCTTTTGGTGACACTGAGTAGAGATTTTGTAAAAAAAAAAAAAAAAATATATATATATGATTTTGTACAGGCAGACTACCAAACATGGGAGAGGTGGTGGTGTACCATGCAAATGCTGTATGGGTCCAATGTTGACAACTGGTGGGCGGAGGTTGGACTTCAGTTACCACTTTAAAATTGAGGTAGACCGACTTGACCCTGACTTCACACGTAGGAACTCTATCTTCAAGTGGAATTCTGTTGTATTTTTTCCAACTCTTGACTTCCAAGTTTGTCCAGAGCGAAATTGGGAGATTCCAACTAGGAAATATCTGACTTCTGAGTTGTCTGGAATAAAGGTGCCACAGAGATCCTAGTTCCACCCCAACCTGAGGCAATTTTCCTGATCTCCCACTAGTTTACTGTTATCTGTTGTAAATAAAGGCAAAAGTCCCAAACATCAAGTCGAAAAAAGACAAACAGATCACATCACAGTAGATGCTGTGGTATACCTTAAAAAGTGAAGTTTATTTCTAGTTTCTTTTCAAGTTATAGTAAAAGGGAATAAAAAATACAATCATTTTGTCCAAAAAGATTTTGCATTTTTAAGACACATCTGTGCAAGTAACTGGCAACTATGCAGAGCCCAGAGCCATCTGTAACAAAGGTATTTTATTAGGTCTACAAGTAATATATAGATTGTAACACAATGCAGCCTACACATTCAACACCGAGAATGATTATACACAGACATTATGATCAACAAATAACTCTACTACTTTGTCAGTCCTTGTTTACAATAAATAATGAGGGACAATGTAATCTTATAAGAAATGCCTGTCTTTTTATTTGTTAAATCAAAGTGGTCCATGCAGTGAATCATGTTGTTTTGATCAGGATTTACATCAGACTTAGGCTAGATCTGGAATTGATCCAGCCCTGATTCCATGACTATCTACTAAAAACAGGCCAAGAATCTCTGAGACAAATCTGAGGGGTCATACAAAATCATTTGTGTCCTTCCAAATCTGTACCCCTCCACACACACACTCACACACACACATACACTAACAGAAGCACAACTACAACCACATGGCGTCTGGTAGGGTCAGGCAGGGCAGAAGAGGAAGAGGTCTATTTATGTGTCCGCCCGATGTGCTTCCACTACGCAGCGGGAGCTTCTAGGATAGAAACATCCGCTGGTGTTTTTGTTTTGTTTTGCGCCGACATTGTTTGTTTTCACATAACTCATTAGACAAACGCAAGACAAACTCCAAATCTCCCTGGACACAAAGTGTGACCAAGTGTGACCAAGTTACTAAACAAAGTGTGTCTGATGTGACTCTATTTTCATAACATACAGTAGCTCAAAAAACATTGTGGGTCCTTAATCTGATAGCAGAGTAAAAAGGTCATAAATGGGAGAATCATCCTTCAAGCACATCAGTTTGAGAAAGACTGACATTGAACACACAGGACAGGAAAGTCCGCTCTTGAATATGAAGTGTCTTCACTGGAAACAACAATGCACGTGGGGCGTGGCAAAAATAGCAGAAGGGTTCAGGACTGTCTCCATAGCCTCTTCTTTAGTTGGAGAGCTCATGGATGGCCTGAGAATGAACCGGAAACACAACGGTCAAGCGCCTGCCTTGCAGATTCACAAACTTTCTGGAGTAAACAAAAGAGATAAGTGGTACCCACCCTTGGCTGGTTGTCATAGGTCTCTATCAGGTCCTCTTCCTCAGTAAAGGGCAAAGGTTCCTTGTTGTCCTGTATAAAATGAGCAATGAATAAACATTGTCAGTTTCATAGCATCCAACATAAACCAATATACTGGAACAATGAAAATATTTATAATGTTTATAAAGTGCAATTTTATTTCTATTTTGAAGTTTAGAATTTCATCAATCCTTTTTGTTACATTGAACCTACCACACTATGTATTAATTTGTTAATTCTTCAAAGAATACTTAAGGATTTCTAAGCCATTTTATTCTCCACCAGTTGGGCTACAGTTTTGAATGACTTCTTGACATTTTTCATATGAATTATTCTTATTAATTATTGTTTCAGAAAACCCTGATTCCTGAAACATGTACCAGCTAGAATCAAGTTACCTTGTCTATGATAGGATTTGGAGTGTCCTTACTGGCCTCTTCCAGTTTGATGAAGAGGATGGCATCATGCACTGAGAGGAAGAGCAGGTCTCTGGTCACGACATCATCAAAGAGCGCCAGACTCTCCATTCTCCTGATTAAGTCATCTGTACCCAAGGAACAAGGAACAAAATGTAATCAAGGGACATGCCATAAAATCTGGTACACAGAATGCAAGAGATATTGTTTTAACCATAGAAATACCGTCACAGCCTGCAATGTAGACGGTGACACCTATTCGCAGGAATTCTTTAATGACCTGTGAAACAAATAGCGATGTTAAAACATCTTGTTAGTCATTATTGAGCATTAAGGCCTGCCATCACTAAATAATTGCACTCATACTGAAACGACCTTTGTTTGAGTAATATGTGTGGCTGTTTGCCTTTCTTGTTCAGGTTTCTTACAAGCACACTGTGGTGTCTAGTTTGACAGTCTTCTGAGTGCACTACTGTTATCTTATCTGTGAAGGGATGACCTACAGTGTGTCAACTGGGGATATAAATTTGATTTCAAAGTATGCTGTATGTAATATCGATCTCAGACTGGCAATGATTATCCAAAAGATTATCCAAAAGAGAATTCAATTTATATATACTGTATACATAACTAAACATAGTCTCTCAAGACCACATTTGGAATTACTGCCTTGCTGTGTCCTAATTGTTTTGTCTTAACAGCTTTAAGGATTTCACTGCAAGCACATACAAGAAGGAGACTCTTTCATGTTTTTGTACGTTCTATGCAAATTTTACAATTGTTGAATGATTTTTTTTTATTATCAGTAATGATTTGTTTGGTCTCACCAGTCGTAAGGACTTCACTGCCCCCACGTCCATGAAGGCGACTGCAGAGAAGTCCAGCACTAGGCTGTGGATGAGAACTTGTGGGACCGACACACTGACAGGCAGGTCTGAAGTCCAGTCCACTCTCACATCCACCGACTCCACATCCCGAGGCTCACTTTCGAACGCCTCATTGTCCACACCCAGTGACACCACAGACACTATGCCGTCCTACAGCAAGGCAGAGGAGAAGAAAACCTAGTTTTGAAGACATTACATTCTCTTAACCATACATACATATTCATATGTAGCATGTACAAAGTGTACTATTCAATATGTAAAATGGGTATTTAGCTTGTAATGTATGTAGTTGTTTATGGGACTTCTATATGTATATTACTCCCTCCTGTTTTTGTTTTGTTTTTGTCGTTTTCCATAAAATATGTAATACAATGTTGTAACACCACTAAGCAGATATTTATCTACCATCTTTGAGTAAATAGACAGAACGCTGCCTGGCAATATTTGATACTGATGTTGCACTAAGTACCTCTGAAGTCTTCAGTTTTCCTTTTTTAATGAGTTTGTGGATTTTCTTGAGTGCTTTGTTCCTCTTCTTAAACACTTTCACTGCATCAAAGCCCACCTGTTAATACCAAACATTGAGGCTGACACAGTGTATGTTTGTTTTAAGTGATGTTGTTCCAAATGTTTATTTTCAAAATGACTCTAACAGGAACCTTATCGTCATATCACTGTAGACACTATCTTCTTTTATCTCACCGTGTCTCTAAGACGTTCCTTGAAGTAGTCGATGTTGGCAAAATATATGGGTGAGTTGCACTTGAAAATCTTTATTCCAGGAACTTCTGCAATCTAAGAATAACTGATATTAGGAATTTTAGAATTTTGTAACATACACTGACTGGCACATTTTTTGCCATTTTTTACACTGACTGGCACATTTTTCTGATTTGCAATGCATGGTGTACAAAGTGCGTCATTTCTGTGAGAAATGTCAACTCCACAGATAAATTAGCTGTACAGAATATGTGATTTCTTACATTTTTATAGTCTTTCATGTTTCTGTAGATGTCAGAGCCAGGGATATTTCCCAGGGATGAACAGGAAGGACTGTGGAGACAATTTATTATAATGTATAATAATTTTAGCATTATATTCTATTGTATCAATGTTTAAAGCAGAACTAAAGAATATTTGCTCTCAGGGTCCCACTACATTTATTAAGCACAATAATAAATTAATTAAGAGTACGTCTTTACAACAAACTATGATAACACATAACTCTGATACAATATAGAGGGAATGCACTGGCAGCAGTCTATAGAAAGAGAGTTCAGAATTCCTGTGAGTAACCTTTCTATTTGTGCTCTACAGTCTATAATATAGCATCTCTTTACCATTTTGATTTCGGGGGTTGGGGGTTGCAGTGTTCCTACTCCGGCTTTGCAAATAACGATGTCCACAGACAAGATAGAATATGTTGCATGATTTTATGAAAGTACGATGTATTGCGACATCAGATGCAAGTCAAATTTGTAGTTTCTTATGTCTCATTCTATCGATTTACAGATCCGCTACCCGATCTGGCAAACTTGCATAGTGCGGTTATAGCCGATAGAGGGCTGCGAAACGAAAGCAGAAATGCCGTTCACCCTGTTATGAGTTGATGAACCACGATTTTAAAAACATTATTTTAAGGTACAAAAAACTTTTTGGTGTTGCTTTAAGGTAAAAAAAAACATTTAGGGGGCCTTTAAGAAACAAAAGCACTTATGTCCTTTAACATTTTCAAAGCCATCATTATATAACATCGAGAACTATATCAAGAGTTATTGAACGATTATGACCCCTATGTGCCACCATCACTAGGTTCAACAGGCATCCAACAATCCTATTGGAATAATGCATGCACCAGCGATATTTTATGGATTTATTACCACAACGAAGGAGGCTGATGTATTTTAGTCGGGCTTTATCTCAAGGTTTGCTCATAACACACATCACTCATATGTGTCACACAGCTGACTTGTCACCATTTATTACCACATTGGCACCATTTATCACCCTATCATTTACCAGTACCTACTGGATCGTCATTTGCAAAGTGCATATAACGCAATATAAGCAACATTCAAACAAACAACTTGGTGATGGAAAAATACTCTACCTCTACTCAATCACTACTGTACTCATGGAGGTTAAAGAAGGCTTTGAGTGCTTCTTAATTGGTCAAATTAAATGGTGCAATATAATTAATTAATGTACTGATAAGCACTGAGGTAAGTGTATGTAAAGCAAAGAGTATCTCTCCTTTTATTGCTAGTAAGATTATCAGTGATTGGATGATGCTTATAATTTAAGACGATAGACAAATTCACACAAAGTGCCAAAATACTAATAGAATAAATCCAGTTTTGTAAGTACATTGAAAACTGTAAATTCGTATGAATAAATATATCAATGTATGAAATGTATGTGTAGCTCACAACTGTGTTCTGATGACAACAGTGGCCATCTCAAAGACCAGGCCTGCCAATAATCCCACGTCCAGACCCAGGATGACACAGGCCAGACAGGTGGCTATCCAGATGTACTGTGGAAGACAGGCAAACATTATACAGTCAATAAGTTCCACTGTGTCTTGCTGGTCCAACAGAAAACAACCAGGTAGAGGGATGCTGTGGCACGAGCAGCAGCTGTGTCCATGCCACATCTAGGTAAGTGTCCATGTGCCCAAATGCCCTCCCCAATCCCACCCCTCTCTCTCACACTCACTTCCTGTCACTCATCACTTTCTGAATAAAGGTCAAAAGCCCAAAGGCATCCAATGTAGTTTCACACATTTTCATACTCTAGAGCTCCCCCTTGCATCACAAAATATTTATATTACTTCTCACGGCTTTTAAAGTCCTTCCCCCTGTGCACGGTGCATGTACTTTTGTTTTGGAGCCGAATGACTAGCAAAGACAATCTCCAAAGAGCTATCTAAACTATATCTACTGACCAGTATATCTACTGACCAGGTAAGGTTTCACGATTCTTGCCAGATGTCTTCGGCTTAGAAAATTGAAAGGCAGGTTTTATGCATGTGTGGCGCTGCAAGCTATGGCTATATGCTGGGTGCACATGTCTCCTATTACAAGTTTGTTTACCATCAAAATGTCTTCGAGGCTGTTATATTACGGTAAAAACGTACACAGGGCTGCTTTAAAAAACGAAAATAATCAAGGTAAAGCAATGTGAGGTAGACGGGCAGATTTGAGGTGCATGTAGATCTAGATAGGTACAATATAAGGTGCACACACCTTATATTGATTTAAGTGTAGTGTTATCTAGAACCATGTATTTGTCCATGATGACCAAATGTTGCCAAAGAGAGATTCATAGATACCAAAAGCAAGTTTTCTTTCAAATCAAGAAGGATTTAAAGTATTTAATACTATTTATGCTATTTCAATGAGGCACACAAGTCAATCCGTTCCCTGATTCCAGAATGCATTCACATTAGTCTGTATACACATGAACAGTAATGCGATGAAATATTAAGATGTTCATATAACTTTTCTCTGAACTTGGTGGTATTTTTTGTGAGTGGTGAAAGTGGCATTTTGTCTTTGTTGTGCGCTGAATGGCACTCACACAGTCTGGCCTGTTCTGTCTCCACAGTGACGGAACTTCAGTGACCTGGAGGAACATTCCTTTCAGGTTAGCGATCACAATCCCCGCCAACACAGACTGGGATGCAGAGAGAGAGAAAGAGAAAGAGAAAGAGAGAGAGAGAGAGAGAGA
>NW_027468664.1:15111353-15116353 GCF_046254945.1 Alosa pseudoharengus
ATACGGTATGTTTTGTGGTCACAGCTTGTGATATGAAGAAAGAACCAGACAATTGTTTCCACATTCCACATTGTTTTTTTCTTTTTTTTTCTCATTTGTTTTGTTTGGAGGTCAGCCTCTAAACTGTCGCTCAGTGTCATTGTTCTGCCGATTACATTTCAGGGTCTGCGGCTCGTCGCATGGCGTCTGCTGAGTAACTTAATGGGTGATGATAATAATAGTCTGGCAGTTAAAAAAGCCGCAGCCAGAACGTCCTCTCCTTGTCCTCTGTCCGAACAGGAAGTGAGGAAATGCCACAGGAAGACAGGAAGTTCCCTCACCCCCGCGGGATACTGCGGACAATGCTGGCGCCGTAACGTGAATCCAGGTCCACTGCATAAGAAATCCCTACTGCAACCACTGTCTGAGAGGGAGAGAGAGAGGGAGAGAGAGAGGGAGAGAGAGAGGGAGAGAGAGAAAAGAAGTGCAAGAAAAGGAGTGAAATATAGGTGTTTATATGACAGTGAGTGATATGACATAGAGTTGGTGAAAGGAGGACGAGAGATTGACAGAGGGAACAGGAGAGAATGAGAGGAGTGTAGAAAAGTATGACAATAGAAAAGGAGAGAAAAAGAGAGAGAGAGAGAGAGTACATTAGAGTGTGAGAAATGACCTGTATCCTCTTTCTCTCTTTATTCATTTGAATCATGACTGATTTATGCTTTTCAGTGAATGCGCCCAAGGAAGTACTTGAATAAACATAGCATTACATCACTTATCTCCCCTCCCAGTGCTTGGAGACAATATGCTAACTACATCTGCCACCAGTCAGACTGGGCTACTCCACCGCACGATTAAAGTACACCATTACAATAGAACTGTCTGCATGACTTACCACCAACACTTCAATGGGGATTGGCACGGGTATCTTGTGCTGGAATTTGGCGTTGACCTCTTTCACAGCCATCACTGTGGCGATGGTCAGCAAACCAGCCACAAGATCAGCGACATTTGTTAGATGAATGTTGGTGAAAACATCCATGAGTGTCTGTAGCGAGAAACCAAAACTGAAGGTTCATGGTTCAAACCCTGCTCTCTGTATAGAACATTGCGATAACTTTCATTGTTTTGGCACTATATAAAATGGAATTGAACACCTAACTACTAACCTAAACTGTAATTCATACTTTTACATCAAGTCATTTTTGTTTTCGTATGTATTAAAGGTAGATAAAAGGATACATACCTCTTCTCCAGTTAGCCTATAGCTAGCCTATGAGTATAACCCATAGACTGTATATATATATATATATATATATATATATATATATATATATATATATATATATATATATATAGTCTATCTATGGTATAACCCACTTCCAGTGAATTCTGCTAAGATAGGCTAATGGTGTGAAACTTGATCATGCACAGAGAGAAGAGAAGGGTGTATCATCTTATTTAACTCTGGAGTAGATGGAAAATAAGCTAATTTCTGAAAAAAATCATATTTCATCACAAATAAATAGCTATGATCAAGCTATCTATATGGATATAAAGAGTATCAACAGCTGTTTGAGAGTGACTTACTTTGAAAATGGAGAAGGGGCCGTTGTGGCTGCCGGTGGGGACGGAGAGCACAATCTTGATCTGCGAGACGAAAACGTGCAGCGCCGCTGCCGTGGTGAATCCCCCTACCAGCGGGTCAGACAGGTACCGCACCAGGAAGCCCACCTGCAGCAACCCCATGGCCACCTGGGAAAAAACAATTGTGCCGATCAGCATGCAACATACCTGTAAAATCTCCAGTTTAAGTGAGGCAGGTGGTGAGACTGTGTGTAATATTTGCCAGGAGTGACATCTATATATTCTTTAGCAGGTTCATGTTTATGCAGTGAAATGTAAGTTTATTTGAATTTTCGGTAACACTCCATAAGGTGCCATAATAAATAGCAAACTAGTAATTACCTAACCCTTTGTTAATATTTGTTAATTGTTACTAAAATATCTATTTGCCACAAGTTAATAGTTTTTTCATCCTTAATTAAATATCAGTTGTTTGCATAAAATCTGTATGTAAATGTTTTAACAAATCTATTAACTAATATTGTATTAATATGTGTTAATAGTTAACTAAATGTCTTTTTGGCACTAATTAACAGTTATTTCTTACATCATTTAAATGTTTATTTACAAACTATATGTTAATAGAAAAGTAATGACTTATTATTATTTAACTAATTGTTATTAAACTGTGCTTCTGCCTATCCCAATATGAACCACTCCCCATAGGACCCTTAAAATAGATAGATAGATACTTTATTGATCCCCAAGGGGAAATTCAAGAAAAAAACACAGAGCTACTTTGACATGCTGCCACTCTTGTCGGCGCCGGAACCGCTTGCAATAAAGTTGGTTAAGCTTAATTAATATATTAGTAGTATATAGCTATAAGCGTGGGGACCCTTATAATAAAGTTGGTTAAGCTTAATTCATATATTGGTAATATATAACTATCAGTATGGGGGACCCTTATAATAAAGTTAGTTAAGCTTAATTAATATATTAGTAGTATATAGCTATCAGTGTGGGGCCCCTTATAATAAAGTTGGTTAAGCTTAATTAATATATTAGTAATATATAACTATCAGTATGGGGGACCCTTATAATAAAGTTGGTTAAGCTTTTTTAATATATTAGTAGGCTAATATATAACTATTAGTCAGACGGTGAAGGGACTGAGACCAAAACTGGCTTATCACATTTATTCCTTTAGGAAAAGTTAAAACAAAACATGCCTTCAGGCACTGGCATACATAAAACAGCATCTGCACAAGCAAAATAAAAAGAAGTAGTTGAATGGGCTATATTACATGCATCATTCCTATACCATCACTGTCAGCCCTACTAGCAAGGGAGACATGCGACATGGAATGTTCAGGTGCACAGGACGACAGTTAATTAATATTCTGAGACTCACTAAACATTCACAGACGTAGACCATACGGAGGTAATGCATAAACATAATGCTAAACTAAATGTACATTAATTTCCTACTAGACTGAATTGCACTTTCCATGCACACTAAGCTAAACTAGCCTACACTAAATGCATGGAAAGACTCAGTGTGTATGAACTCGATGAACTGTTTTCATTATGACCCCGAGTGGTAACACTTTATTTTAATGTGTCGCTGTTACAGTGTACCAACCTAATTAGGTACAGTGGTACAACCTGTGTAACAACATGTACTATCAGGTACTATCATTGTACTTGCATTATGTATTTGTTGGTACCTACATATAGTTGTTACATTGTAATACTGAGTGCTTTTACAAAACTTTGCCAATTTGCCTACATTTTCATCAGAGGCAAAGAGCTGACCTGAGACCTGCTGGATGGGGTAAATCTGGTCATGATAGATTTGATATACAAACCATTCTTAGCTCCAGTCAAGGCCTCATTGTCCTCAGTGTACATGTAACAGCTGTGCTGCTACAACCTTGTTACTCTTTGATACAGTGGAATAAACCTATTAAGTGTACCAGTTAATTACTTACATGTATGTTGTGTCATTGGTGTCTTGGAACATTACATTACATTACATTACATTTGGCTGACGCATTTTTAACCAAAGCGACTAACAACATGGTAAACAGTTTAAGTTTTAGAGCAATTCTCAACAATATTAGGACAATTTAAAAAACATAAGAATAAGTACAGTAAGCATAAGTGCATCAGTGAGTGCTGTTTTTTAACAGTTACGTGTCCGTTTAAGACGGCTGGTGAGTGCTAGGATCAGCAAGACTTGTTGTAAGTGTTGCTATGAGAGGAGATGTTCTCTAAAGAGCTGGGTCTTCAGGAGTTTTTTGAAAATGGAGAGGGATGTCCCTGCCCTTGTAGGAACTGGCAGTGTGTTCCACCAACATGTCTGCCATTACCCTACATAGCACATGTATCAACTGTGTTGGTACACATGTATTACTCTTTGATACAGTGGCACAAACCCATTAAAATGAAGTGTACCAGTTAAGTACTTACATGTACAGTACATATTGTGCTGTGTCATTGGTGTCTTGGAACATGTCTGCCATTACCCTACATACTGTAGTACATGTATCAACTGTGTTGGTACACATTTATTACTCTTTGATACAGTGGAATAAACCCATTAAAGTAAAGTGTACCAGTTAAGTACTTACATGTACATATTATATACATCCTGTCAATGATGTCATGCATCCTGTAATTGATGTGTTGAAATGTGTCTGCTGTTACACCACACAGTACATGTATGAACTGTGTTGGTACACACTAAATACTCTTTAATACAGTGGAACAAATCCATTAAAATAAAGTGTACCAGATAAGTATACATCCATATTACATGTATGTCCTCATTCTCAAGTCTTGAAATGTGCTACTACAGGTAGGCATAAACAGACCAACTGTGTTACTTCATGAAATAATAAGTCATGTAATAAGTGTGTACCAACACAGTTGATACATGTGCTACGTAGGGTAATGGCAGACATGTTCCAAGACACCAATGACACAACATACATGTAATATGTAATTGTAAGTACTTAACTGGTACATTTCATTTTAATGGGTTTATGCCACTGTATCAAAGAGCAATAAGTGTGTACCAACACAGTTGATATATGTACTATGTAGTGAATTAGTAGACCTGTTCTAAGACATTGAAGACACAACATACATGTCATATGTACATGTAAGTAATTAACTGGTACACTTAATAGGTTTATTCCACTGTATCAAAGAGTAACAAGGTTGTAGCAGCACAGCTGTTACATGTACACTGAAGACAATAAGGCCTTGACTGGAGGTAAGAATGGTTTGTATATCAAATCTATCATGACCAGATTTACCCCATCCAGCAGGTCTCAGTGCTTTATACAGTCAACCTACCCAATGCAAAGCATACTGCTTCTGATCGGCTATGGCAACAATACAAGGACAAAACGCAGCAGAGCTGCAGTATACCATTTCTCCAAAGG
>NW_027468664.1:15118853-15221353 GCF_046254945.1 Alosa pseudoharengus
CCGTCAGGTAATCATATAAAAAAAATATGAACTTACCCTGTAAACTGCAAACTAATCCCGTGCTTACTCCAGAGATGACATCACTGAGGAGCCATTCTTTGATTGGATATCTTGAGACCCAGTCTATAATTGGTAAACACTTTTTTAGCATCCGCAGAGAGCCCTTGCTTGAACATCTGCAAGACACAGACCCTTTAGAGATCCTGCAGTACTTCACTTTTGGTGAAAGTAAATATTATTTACAGTAAATATTATTCATATTATTAGTAATGCTGAGACATTGAAGTAGTATCAAAGTAATGTCAATGTTATGTTGCCAAGATATTGAAGTAACATTACAGTAGGCCCAATTTCTTTAGGTGATGATGAAGAAATGCAAAAGAAAGAAACTACACTATGTTTAATTATGATAGCAATATTAATGTAATCTTACAATATAAAGTGATGTTATAGTATAGTTGGAGTAATGTATTGTAAAGTTATAGTAATGTTGCTGTAAAGTTGAAGTCGTACTGTGGGGATATTGAGGAAAAGCTGCAGGACTCACCCACAGGATTTGTGGAGCCTCGCCGACAGGCTGTCCTCCTCCAGGCGTTCCTGGCGTTCTCCGTCCACCTCAAAGCTCGGAGTGGAGTAGATCGGCCGCGAGATGGAGTACCGCTTCTCTGGTAGGTCAGGATCCATGACAGACTCCTGATTCATACTGCATAATGTGTCATCAAACAATAATAAAAAAGTACACATCAAAACAAAACAAAACAAAAAAGAGAGAATGCATACTTTAAGACCACAAATTTGTTCCATATTTAAGACAAACATATAGTGGCAGCCTACCAAATAAATGTGTGAACTTATAAATTATTTTGTGTTGTTTTTAATTCTGTGATGTCTTCCATTTCTGATAAAAAATAAAAAATAAAACATCACAATTTAATGGCTGTTGCAGAGAGCTTGCAATCCTTGTCCTTACACAGTCTGTGTGTGTGTGTGTGTGTGTGGCGTTGCTGGCGTGAAGGTGGTGTCAAAACTTTATTCTAATCATGCTTTGGTGTTAACTGCTCTGATATCTCACCCATACGTGTTATTTTTCAAACATGAAATGTTTGTCCAAATATGTCAGGTCATATATTAGCCCACTTATCACTTATCAACTTATCATTATCATCCTTCAAACATATCTGTATCAGCCTCTGAAAAAATTCAGCTAAATATTTTTAGACCAGAAATATTTTCACTTACCAACAGTTGTCATGGCAAAGAAAGGTAAAAAGTTACTTTCTTGTCACACATTGTTATTGAAATGTAAGACCACATCATGGAGTAAAGCCTTGATATACAGTTATTGATTTATTTGTTGAAAAAGAAGGCATGTAGGCATCCTCTTTGTCTGTGCCACAGTAAGTGGCATGTGTTTAAGCTTTTCTATGTGTGTATACTCTCCTACCCTACTAGCAGTCAAGGACAGCTGTAGCAAAACACTCATACACACACATGCACACACGCACACACACACACACAGACTCACATGGACATGTAGTCATCTGAACAAATACTGCCCTGAAGGACAAATAACACTTTAATCTCTTATCTGCTGTTCCACTCTCTCTACCCTTCTCCTTCCTGCTAATCTACTCACTTGCTAGGAGGCATGACCCTGGTGCTAATCACATTTCACTTTTCTTTTTCTCTTTTCAGTACTTTACTTTCTTTTCTCTCATAGCTACTCGGATCAGCGCTTTTTCATTTGGCTGTTACCGTAATAATGTGCAGAAAAATCTCAGTGGCATAAAATTTCAGATAAGAATTGATGTTTTTTGGGTTTGGAACAGAGAAGCTTAAGTTTAAGTTTAAGATTATGTTTACATGGAAATTTGAATGCAAACTCTTGCAGATATATTATTCACTGATTTACATCGGCTTACAGGTAACCAGGGAGTGTTTATCATTTACTGTTTAAACCTGTCATCATCTGTAATCAACATCATATAATTACATTAAAGTTGGTAAAAATGGAAGAGTAGTAATAAATAACTTACTTGTTCATTAAAGCAAGTGTTATCCTTTTACAATAGTCTTCGTAAAAACAAGGTGATGTCAAATGTAGACAGTTGGAAACTGATTGTACATGTTCACAACTTCAATAAAGAGCTTGGTATCAAAGAGTACATCCTCTCAGTTTCATCGGAGTTTTGTCCTCCCCGCTCCGACTCCCTCAGTAGAAAAGAAGTTCCAGGTATGTTGATATTTATGGATCCATTCTTCCTCTCACTTAGTCATCCACTCCAGCTCTTTCAGTGTAACAACGTTCCGGTACCTCAGTTCCTCAGTACTGCTGGCTCTTGTTCTTGTCCATTGCATGTTGATATGGATGTGTCCTCTCTCTTTCATGCACACACACACACACACACACACACACACACACACACACACACACAATCTTTCTCTGAGAGCACGTCAGGTCGTGCTTTGGTGGTGGTTATAATGGGGGGAGGTCTGTATGTGTGTGAGTGTGAGTGTGTGTGTGTGTGTGTGTGTGTGTGTGTGTGTGTGTGTGTGTGTGTGTGTGTGTGTGTTTGTGTGTGTGTTGTGTGGCAGAGGAAAAAGGAGGGAGTACAGGAGTGACATCAGACATTCTATACTCAGACCCTGCCAAAGGTGAACTCCCTTCATATTGTATAAAAGTGTGTGTGTGTGTGTGTGTGTGTATGTGTGTGTATGTGTTGGGGGGGTTGGGGTCAGGGTGTAAGTAGGGTGACCAGACGTCCTCTTTTGCCCGGACATGTCCTCTTTTTGAAACCTAAAAATGTGTCCGGGCGGAATTTCAAAGTCGTCCGGGATTTTGTTATTCTAGCCTCAAACATGTTTAGGCCTACAGCGAATTTGCATCGCTCTCTCTTTCATTCATGGATATACAGTATCCAGGCGCGCGGGAACATATTTTTGACTAGGGGTGCTGAATAACAAAATAATGGATGTCCGACGATTTCTCCCCTAGTATGATATGATTCGAGTTTAGACAGCTAAATACGCCATTTTATGAGTAGACCCTCTGGTAGACTTAAGAGCGAGAACAGCCACATTCCACTGCAACTATGCGCAGCACTTGCCACTCCGACTCATCAATAAAAACTGCGCGCACACACACCAGACCCATAGAAGCGCACTTGACTTCATTAAACTATTTCAGTATATTGCTTTTCTGATTGTCAAAACCACACTAGAGATGTTTGGCTTGAAAATATAATTAGGCTGCAATGACCTACAATGGCAAACAATTTCTGAGTAGCCTAACTTATGGCGTCTCCACTCCACAGCAAAAGTGTCCTAACCACCAATTACAGCGGTTTCTATCTGAGCGACTCCAATAGTAAAAGGATTTCAGTGTCATATTTCGGTGGCACTAGCTAAGCTGTCGTGGAACTCGAGATGACATGTCTACTGATAGGCAACAGGTCTCACCAAATTCGTGGATTTGGGCTAGATCAGCCACATTGCCTGACACTAACAGAAACTGAGCCGTACGTGAGGTCGTGGGCTTGCCAAAGACTAATTGCAAAAGATGCATCCTACCTCATCTGTTGTCGTTTGGTATTCGAAATTGGGCTTTTCACAATCCAACGATATATCCAAAGTGCGAACTAGTTGGTGATGGTAAGTGCGGACTAGTTGTTGCTGGCAGTAGGCTATGCATGCTACACAGAGTTCTAACAGGTGCATGGCCTAATAAGCAGGCAAGATATAACCCACGATCGCCATGGTTTCGTTATCAATTCGTGTTTGTGGTAATAATGACAGCAACAATAAAACCATCTTGATCTTCATCATTTTTGACATATCAGCAGCCTCTGGATGGTCATATGCATAGTTAGCCTACCTTTAGTTTGCATTTACATTTTAAACACTGAATCTACTGTCTTTACTGCCGGGAGAGAAAAAAACCCTGTATTCTTTTCTGTAGCCTAATATTCTTTTCTCGAAGTCAACTAGCCTGCTTGCAACGTCTCGTCAGCGAGTCACGTCACTTTCACTTCTATAGCTAGACTATAACGTTTAATCTTGACTATGGCTATATTCAAAGCTATCCATAACCGTTTTTGCTATTTGCCTTTTTGACAACAAATATAATGACAAACTGCGAATTTGTAGGCCTATTGACAAAAAGCAAGGGGTGCTGCAGCACCCTCAGCACCCACCTTCCCGCGCCCTTGACAGTATCTATGTCTTTCATTCACATACTAGTCACGGCCTCCCCCTACAGTTCGCTTTGCATTGAGTGGAAAGTGTAGAGCCTGACCAGCTACCGTCATTGGTCGATAGTAATCTCAAACATTTAATTGGTCAGTCAGTCACCTCAATAGCGCAAACTTCCTTGTTTAGTGTAAGTTCACTGATGAATTAAAACGTAAATTTCCATGTTTTTGTCTCGGTCGATATCAACATGAAGCTGAGTGCCGGACCTGCAAAGCAGGCACTTATACGCGTCGGTCGCAAATAAAGGTGCCAACGACCTACAGGTAGGCTACACAATGTTCAGCAAAGCATCGAACGGCAGCGAGGGGTGAGAGCTCATCAGCTAAAGTGAGTTTTCCGACCTTAACATTACGCCTCCAAAATCATTTTGATTGCACATAACCTCAACCATAGACTGTAGAAAATATAACATGACGAACGGCACTTCTGCCATTGTCTGAGCTATTTATTTAGCTGAACCTTTAAACTGCCTTTAAGGGATATCCTGCACACTGAAAAAACAGCAGATGTCAATAATCCTCTATCTACTGCAGCCTATATTCAGGTGAATTAAATATGTTGGCATAACATGAGGGATAGATGTAGGCCTATTTCTTTACAAAAGAAATATCTAATAATAATGGATTGAAAAGAGGTAGGCCTATCCCCATCAACACAACTGTTTTCAGCTACTGTAAAAGATTCATGTATTTTCAGAAACACCTTGGATCAAATTTAGAGATAGGCTATGCAACATTAAAGATGGGTCGCCATCCAAATGTATCTTGCGAGTATAGAGCTCAACAGCCCTGCTGTTATTGTAATTATTGTGTATTAAAACTTTCCTTTCATGTTATCAAAATAGTCTTTTGAGCCCCCCCCCCCGAAGTGTCCTCTTTTTCACAAACCCAAATCTGGTCACCCAGTGTGTGTGAAAGAAAGGAAGGAAGACTATGTCTACTGTTTGTGTACGTGTGTCCATCCATGTGTGTGTGTGGTGTGTGTGTGTGTGTGTGTGTGTGTGTGTGTGTGTGTTGGTGTGGGTCTGGACATGTGTTAGAGTGCATATCATGATGTGTCTTTATGTGTGTGTGTGTGTGAGAGAGAGATAACAAACCTCTTGATGAGCATACATGTACATTATTTTTTGTTTAAGTTCCATAGGGCTCTGGGACACATATGCCGATGAACACCATGTCTTTATAGAATGAGCACGCTCTTTGATGTTCACAGAGTGTTCAGGACTGTGTGTGCTGCTCCCGTGAAAGAAACGCCTCTATTCCTGACACTGTCACACATTATCTCTGTTGTGTTCTCCCCCTCAGATCTTCAGTCTTTGTTACATGTAAAAGATGTCCAAAGCAAAAAGTAAATGTTTTTGAAAGGCTGTTTGTAATTTTTTCTCTGTTTTGTGCTTTGTTTTGTCCCTCTTTTTTGTGCTTTGGTGGTGGTGGTGGTTATAATGGGGGAATGTCTGTACTGTATCTGTGCGTGCGAGCGTGCGTGCGTGCATGCGTGCGTGTGTGTAAGGAACCTAATTCCCAGGCTGATGATAATCCTCTCAATCATATATGGACTCTTGATCAGCTACTAAGTGTGGGCCTATTGTGGGCCTACTGTCACATGCTTGTCACATGTCCACAGGAACAGTTAACTAGGGACAGGAAATGTACAGTAATCAAATGTATACCTCATGTCATGTCTTGATCGATTCACTCTCACTTCAACAATGGTCTCAAGTCTCATCAACAGTACTCCTAATGTGTGTGTGTGTGTGTGTCTGTGTGTGTGTCTGTGTGTGTGTTTGTATGTGGCTGTGTGTATGTGTGTCAGTGGGGGAGAAAAACAGAGAGATATTTACATGTGTGCATGACTAAATATTGTGCAGACAGGTATAATTTGAAATTCATTTGTTTTCAAATCAATCAATTTACTGCTTTCAGGCATACTGCTGCATTCATACAGGCTTAATTGAAATGCATATCTCTGAACATTGGTGCCACCTAGAGGGTATTTGAATTCATGTCCAGATTTAAAGCTGTTCAAGAAATGTGTGATGTCAAGTGATGCCATGACAAAATCTAGCGGGAGTTCAGGGGTGTCACCCCCAGGAAAATGTTGTGAATACTGTTAAGTAAATACGCTATTTTTGCACACTTTCCATCAGCAAATAGGGCCTACACTATGCCTAAAACACGCATGCATGATCTGTTACCTCACCTATTATACAGACATCTGCGGGAAAACATTTACCTCACAAGGGAAATGGACATGGCCATAGGTTGCCAAAAAACACTTTGCTACGTTTATATAAACAGAAATGACATGTCGTGTGGACATCATAGTGTTAAAAATATTGAGATGTAGGCCTATCCGACCAGATTTCCAGCTTAGTGCCTTAGCCGACAGTGCGTGGAGACAGTGGTTCTGCAACTGCCATGATCACACACACTAGTGTGCTTGAGTGAGAGCCAGGTGTTATTATTATGACCGCTGCTGGCGTAGATGACCGCCGTTAGGCAGTCGTGGCCTACTGGTTAGGGCTTTGGGCTTGGAACCGAAGCGTTGGCGGTTCGATTCCTGACCAGTGGGAATGGTTGAAGTGCTCTTGAGCAAGGCACCTAACCACTCACTGCTCCCCGAACGCCGCTGTAGCAAGGCAGCTCACTGCCCCGGGTTAGTGTGTGCTTCACTGTGTGCTCTGTGTGCTCTTGGCCTAGAAAATGTACATTTACGATATACATTTACAGATAGCGTAGCCTTCATTTAGGGATTAAAAAATGAAAATGCAATACTATACTGCTTTAAATGCCCCTATCTTCTGTTGAGATGTTCTGAATTGCACCAAATTCCATGTGTATGATTAACCTGATATCCTCTGGGGGTATGCCAAGTTTTATGGAATTTCCTCCACGGGGGGCATAAAATAAATTAATTTATGTGTAAATTTAGTGACTGTACACCCATCGGCCTGTAGATGGTGGTGTTGAGCAAAGGTTGCTGGATGATGGAGAGGAGCTACAAGACAGGACTGTCTCACACACACTCTCTCTCTCTCTCATACACACCATACACACACACACACACACACACACACACATAAACACTTATAAAAACAGTGTTACACACAAAAACAATTGCTACCAATGAAGGGTTGACAACCCCTCAAAGGCAAAATAAAGTGTTTCAACCAATAACCGACGAGAGTTTTAATTGCACGGGAGGGAAGGAGTAGCGAGCTAGCTCTCTGTTTTGTGTGAACATCAACAGAAGTGACGTATCCCCGCTATCGCTGATACAACCTTTAAAGGGAACTTTGCCGTTTTTTAGCTTAATTTACCTTAACTGAACAGCTTCGGAGTCATTTATAGGACTTTTTTGAATGGTGGCCGTCTCGCTTCCCCCTAGCGCCTGTGAAAAGAAAAAAAAACCCTTGCAACTTTGGGCCGGTCGGGCCGACGGCCGCAGAGACTGAAAGTCTGGAAGCCTTGCAATGTGATAAATTGCTTTACTGCACATGCCCACTATAGGCACCAACTAGAACAAGGTAGCGATGGAGTTTCTCAGACATTCGTCATGGCAGAGCCAGCGAAAAGAAGCAGAAAGCGAGTAAACCGTTGTCGGAGGAACAGGGAAAGAGGAAACAGCAGACTGACAGATTGAGGAAGTGTCGTAAAATATTTACTCTGAAGCTGTAGGTGGAGCTCTGCAGAGAAACCTGCGAGCAAAAAGCGAGAAAACTGTGAAGAAATTGCCAAAATTGCATAGTTTCTCATTGTTTTCTGTAAAAGTTATTGTGCTGTCAATATATTGTACAACACCCAATAGCGAAATCTAAGGCAACGAAATACGTAGCAGAGTACGCTATTCGGAAACACAGATATCTGTTCACACCGATGCTACAAACATGCCAATGAGAGATATCTGGGCATGTGCCCCAGTATTAAACTGCTGTGCACCAGTAAAATCTCAAGTCCAGGACGGAGTACTCGTCACACAGATATCATACAGATATCACGTGAACAAGTGGAATCAAAGCTTTCCGATGAGCGAGTTGCTGTGATAAATGGTTTGCGATAAAATACATTGAATTTTCATGAAATGTAATCATATTTGCATTCTGTACACATCTCTGCACATCCATTACTTTCAGTGAAATATCTCACAAACTCTTCACTTAACGCATGGGAAACTGTATATCACAATAAACAGCAGGCCTTACCGAATACCAGGATATAAAGCATGCATCTGTACTGCAAGCGGTTCCTGGGTAATCCGGTTTTTAAATTGCAACACATTTCTACATGGTCTCCAACTTTGGGCCAGAATTATAATTTATTTTCATCTTAACTATTTATGTCAGTACAAAATTTTTTGTAAATTGCTTAGCCAGAGTATCCCACCACCATGGTTCTTATATTGCTAAATTACAGAATCCCACTTACATATGAATATATATTTTTTTTTCGTTAATGCAAAAATATGAAGAAAGCAATCATGAGATGCAAATTATTATTTCTTGAAAAAGGCTGACATAATATTACACAAGACAAATATTATCACATCATAGGCTACTTTCCCAGATATGGGTATCTCAGACTGTCCTGAAAAAGGAAGATATAGCATGTAGATGGCCATTACAATGACCATATAACTCAATGACCAATATAACTCTTAGATTAATAGCTGAACAACACAGGTGACCACTAGGCTACTGCATATTTTCATTTAGTGCTGAAATGTACACTATTTTGACCATTTCTGAATTGTGAAACACAACACAATGCTTTGTGGTTGTGAACTTATTACATCATCATAACTATTATACCGTTCTGGCTCGTCAGGCTAATTACACCTGTGTGTATGGTTAAAATTCTAAAATAATTTAGGCTACAGCACAAATATTTCCATCCATATATACAAATAATCAAGTCCTCTGAATTTATTTTCAAAGTGCACAAGATTGATGCATTTAAACGTTAAAATATTGTGCCCTTGTGCGGCTCTAGGTCTAGTGACCCTGTAGGCCTATTATATCCATAGCCTTAAATCTTTCTTCAGTGATTAGCAAGCTACCACCAGAAACCAACAATCAAGACCTGTGCGGCTCTCTCTCCTGCTTGCGTGTTGTAGATTTGTTTCAGTACTTTCTGTCTGCTTTCCTTTTGCAATCTCGTTTTTCTTTATAGTCCAGTGGACAGAAAGGTGAACCCGGAAATGTTGAGTACACCAAAGTTTTATGATGGAAATATATAGTATGGGTTCCCAGCATGCAGAAACTGCCGGATGCTAATTTGCATATGTTGGGCAATTTGTGTAATTGAGCTAATTAGCATAATAGCCTATATTGATCATATTATAAGAGCTGCTTGGCCAAAATGGACAATATTTTTAGGGGTTACTGGAGATGCTGAGTCCATATCTGACATTTTCAAGATTCAAAATCACTATTTAAACTTTAACAGTTTAAATTGCTGAATTTTTTGGTACAATTTAGACAGATTTTTGGAGGATAGGGCTGTAGCGATATACAGTAGGGCTGTAACGATACACCAACCTAACAATTCGATTCGTATCACGATTTTTGACCCACGGTTTGATATGAACCTCGATTTTTCTTTTTTTGGAGGGGGGGGGGGCTAGACATTTCAATAGCCTACCTTAGAACAACAGAAGATTGCAATGTAATATATCTGTATTATTTTATATCCTGATATAAAAAGAGAGAATACTGAATGTCTGATATTTATGACAGCACACTTTATGCAGATTAGCCTATAGCTTAGGCCTACTATTTCTATTACAACTCTACCACATTCAGCTGTCTGGTTGAAGCCTGGAAATATTGTAAACAAAGTAGCATAGTTGGCTAGCTTATCCTAGTCTACTGATTGGACTGTTCAGTTTCCTCATGTGTGTTTAAGGTAATACTGTTCTCCTTGGGACAAGCCTTTTGGGAAACATTGGTATTGAGATGATCATTCAGTTCTCTCAGAATCCCCAGCGCGAAACATCGTGGGAATCTCAAGCACAGTCCAGCGCGCTGGCACTGCACCTCCGATGCTCCACTCTGTCGTCTCGCCAGTCAGTTCCATTGCAGCCGGACCACGCTGCGCAATCAGGCTACAGCTACCGACGTTGGCGTCCTTCCTCTGCTGCCTTGTCGCAGAGCTGTCCTCCGCCGTTCCGGCCGCTCCACACCGCCATGATCGCGCCAAGGCCTAGACCTTCTCTCTGGCTCGTGCCATCGGATTTCACACAACAAACTGTTTTTCCCCCTTATTTTTCTAAAGAGCACCGGCGAACAGGCCGACTCGAACAGGCTCCGCCAACCGTCCGTCCTCAAGGCAGCACCTCCTTGCCGCTCCACCTCTGCTCTGCTCCGCAGCCAGGGCCACCGCCAACTCCAGCCTAAAGCTGCCCGGCGGGGGCAGGGGCTCCAGGTCTTCTCACGGTGAAGTCAGCACCCAGGCCGGCGTCACCACCTAATCTTCCAAGGCCGCTTCCTCAGGCCGTTCTCCCGGTTACGTGAAGTCCTTCTCCGCAGTGGCCACTGCATCGAGACCCTCTTCAGGCAAGCACTCCTCCCGTAGCCAGGCCCAGGCGACGACTGGTCTCCTCCCGCGGCTTCTACTGAAAGCCTCTGTAAGCTTTTTAGTACCCCTTACAAGGGCTCTCCTTTTGCTTGGGCCTCCACCTAGCGGTGAGAATGGACGGATTATGAACTTTCGGGCCCCTGGGCCCAGATGTATTAAGGGCCCCCCATTAATTGTCGCATATGTGGAAGGGGGGTTTGGGGGTCCTTCCTCAGAAATGTTTTAATTTGTTTGATGGGATTTCCTGTATTCTGGTGCATTTTGGGGATGGCCAATACTAAATTCAATCAGATTCATAGCCTACATCCTGATGTGTTGATATTGAGGCAATGATTTCATGCAAAGGCTTGGGCTTCAGGGCCCCCTGACCCCTTGGGCCCCTGGGCCGGGCCCGGTAAGCCCGTGCAGTAATTCATCCCTGGCAGTGAGGGCTCCTCCAGCACTGAAGACACTGTCTCCTACAGAACGCAACTTGCTCCTCCATGGAAAACGTGCCCATCTACAGGTGCTGCTTTGGAAAGCAGCAGACCGTCCTGATCCACCGGCTGTGGATATCACCACGTTTGGAGGGAGTTAGAAGACAGGTATGAAGAAGGGAGAGGAACTTGCCCACCCTTGATTCAAGTCCTGTTGCTCCTCCTGATTTGTTAGATGTTATCAGCTTTAACGGCAAAGCTGGGTTAAAACTGTGTATACATGTATCTGGAAAGTGCAGCTGTGCAGCTGCAGGCCTGGCCTGTACTAATTATTGTTTCTGCAAAGGCAGTGATGTTATATGTGGCAAAATATTTACACAGCAAAAACAGCAGAAGGACATGGATGAAGAGTCTGGAGAAGATGGCGACAGGACAACGGATGAGAACAGAGAGGAGCAGTAGAGGCTAGTTGTGGGCAGCTGTGGCCCACTGGTTAGCACTCTGGACTTGTAACCGGAGGGTTGCCGGTTCGAGCACCGACCAGTGGGCCACGGCTGAAGTGCCCTTGAGCAAGGCACTTAAGCCCTCACTGCTCCCCGAGCGCCGCCGTTGTAGCAGGCAGCTCACTGCGCCGGGATTAGTGTGTGCTTCACTTCACTGTGTGCTGTTTGTGTTTCACTAATTCACCGATTGGGTTAGAGACCAAATTTCCCTCACGGGATCAAAAATGTATATATACTTATACTATACTATACTATAGTTCTTCCCTTTGTTACTCAATTGTGAGTCACAGCAGAGGGCCAGTGAATAGCTATTTCCAAAATGATTGTGGAATTCAGAAATAACTTGAGGATCCAAATTATTCCTAAACACTGAACATTTTTATCCTCCAAAAATCCGTCTAAATCGCCCCCAAAAACTCAGCTTAATGAGAGTAAAAACTTGACCAAACCAAGTTTAAATGGTGATTTTGAATCTTGAAAATGTAAGATATGGACTCAGCATCTCCAGGGTCCATTTAGGGTCAATATAGGTGATTATGCTAATTTATGCTAATTAGCTCAATTACACAAATTGCCCAACATATGCAAATTAGCATCCGGCAATTTCTGCATGCTGGGAACCCATACTATATATTTCCATCATAAAACTTTGGTGTACTCAACATTTCCGGGTCCACAATGGGGCTCTATGGGCTGTCCACCGGACTATTACCCAGACGGCACACATAAATCTTACCGATGTCGGGCAGATGAATGCCGTTACAGTCTAGAAGACATCGCATAGGAAGCGTTTGCTCATTGGCAAGACATCGCCGGGATGTCGGCAAATTATCGAAAACGACAATGAGCCAATGTTTCAACGACTCATCGTTTGCTCATTGGCAAGACATCGCTGGGATGTCGGCAAATAATCGAAAACGACAATGAGCCAATGTTTCAACGACTCATCAAAGCTATGCCCACCCCTGGCTTATACGACCTTTATTTATTTAGGTCGGAACTTGAGATTGCACATTTTACACTAGGCTATAAATGATTAGATCTATAAAGACACAAGAAAAATGCCAGAAATATTTTCAATTCATTTTATTGAATGTTTAAAAAAGTCTGAATGATGAAAAAATGCTGTTAGAAAATGTTCCCCCAAAAATCAGGTTCTTCTCCTGCAAGAGACAAAAACAACAATTAATTCACCGCAACACTTTCATCTTTAAAGTCTACCCTTACCGATTGCTGTTAATGCATTTTCATAGATGCAGAGAACCACTAGCCTGGTGTTACCATCCTACGTACTTCCGGCCAAAATTTGATTCCAGCCTCGCACGTAGTCTGGCCCAACCGACAGTATGCGGTTCGCGTACGACCGCGCCAATCAGCGAACAGTTGAGTGATGACGCGGAACTTGCCTGCCGAGTTGCTTGTAGTCCAGCGAAGCTTGTAGTTCAACAGCATAGCAACAATGGCAACGGAGGAAGAGACGCTAGAAGCTATCCACGAAGTTGTCTCAACTCTCGAGGGCATTACGCAATTTAAGCAGGAACAAGAGGCTTGTCTTGTCAATTTTATAAATGGCAAGGACGTCTTATAACTCTCCTTCCAACTGGCTTTGGGAAAAGTTTGATTTATCAGAGTGATAGCTAAACCTAAACGCACAATTGTAGGCTACTACATGCATCACTACTTATCATGTTTTCAAATAAACGTTTGCTGCTCGTTATTCTCCCCCCTACTCTCAAATTACCTTAACAAAATCAATGCGGCATAGGCCTACTTAAGGAATGGAATGTTAGCTACTAGCTACCCTACCCTACCGAGCGGGGCTCAAGGCGAGGCGGTGTGTCTTGACGTGAGCTAGCCGGTTACCGAGCGGAGCTCAAGATAAGGCTGCTGTGATTGTGCTTGACTGGGACTAGCGGTTACTGAACTGGGCTCAAGGTAAACCGCTCCGTGTTTGTGTTTGACAGAGGCTAGCCTGTGGCCGAGCTGGGCTCCAGGCGAGGCTACCGTGCTTGTTGACAGTAACGTTAGCCAGTCACCGAGCGTGGCTCAAGGTAGGCTGCGTTGTTTTATGCCGAGGCAAGCTCCAGGTTAAATAACACGTAGGTCGTCAGTACAATCCAACTTATCCGAGAGTGTAGTCTGAACAGCCCGTGGAGAACAAAGTAAGCTCCGACGAAGTCACCGGGCTGCGTAGAACAACAATCGTCTGATAAGCGGCGAGAAGAGATAAGAGGGAAAACTGGTGTGTGACAAGAGCTGATATAATCTCGGCGACGTGACACTTTTGGTATACAACTCTCGGTCTGTGGCTGGCGCAAGTTAGAGATATATCCACTACGAAGAGACTGCCCTAGCGGTCAGGTAGCCTGCATACGGGGTTCACTCTTTATTACGACATCCCGTTATTACGACAACCCTCTATTACGACATACCGTTATTACGACATGCCTCTATTTAGACATGCCCCTACTCCGACTTTTTTTAGTACCGCTATTCCGACATTACCAATCCACATTTTCAATATATCTCAGTTCCTGTATCCTATCAAATTCCAACATCCTAGATGCATGGATGAGTCATGTCATCTGCACTTGCAGCTACATCAACAATCCACCCGCCATCCACTCCAAACAATGTTTTCCGGCACACATTTCAGTCAAAACCTTAGGTGATTTTGAAATCATGACTGGCCCTTAAACATGTTATGTCTTTTAGGAGACAAGTGTTTATGTTTTTGAATGAGCCTGGTAAATGTTTAGATGTGTCGTTTCGTGTACCGTATATGGGGAGCACCTACATGCTTTTTGCTACTACGGAGAGTTTGAAGTGTTTTGAATGTGGGGATATAGGCCATAAACGCTTCGCTTGTCCACACCATGTGAATAAATGTTACACATTATATGTAAAACACAGGTAGCTCTCCTCATTTTATTCTCTAAGCTCTCAGGGGAAAACGGTCGGAAACTCCATGCATCAAACAAACTCTGCGTGCAGGCCACCTATATTAGGTAATTCATTAATGGCCGTCAATCAATGGCCAATTGCGCAAAGACGGGCGGAATTCTTGCTCCAGTAGCCTAAACCACTTCAGTGAACGTTCAAATAACCCCCAGAGTTCAGTGTCCATCAGGGTGTTCAAACTGGGTGTGCGATATATTCAAGTTGCTTATATTGCATTTTAGAGGACAATGATAAAGCCATGTGCAACGCATTTTGGCTTGCCAGCAGGTTGGATAAACTCAATTTACTACACAATAATGTAGGCCAGGAATATATCTTTTATATGTCATGCGTAGTTGTTGAATTGCACATAACATGTCTGTATATTTATTTAGTCTTCTTTCTCTCGACTCTAGGCTAGCGCATGCATTATCATGGCCCTATAATTGTGCAAAGACAGGCAGGATATCCAACGCTCCTTTTACAGTAAACCACTTCACAACAAACGTTCAAATAACCCCCAGAGTTCAGTGTCCATCAGTCCCAACATTTAGAAACATAATCGAAAAGTCCAAGCGTGAATTGGGTGTGTTTTGATTTTGAGAGAGACTGGAGAAGGGCCGTATGTCTCACAGCAACTGTGATAACCTTGTTTCTTTAAGGCTATCCTATCTCCTAATATCCACATCTAATGAGGGTCGGCGACTATCCAATACCCAATACTATTTGCAATACCCTCGATATGCATATTAAAGTTTAGTTTATGGACGTTCGTGTGAGTAGGCTACAATAACTTAATTTTGTAAATTTTACCAAAACGACTGGTTTCGCCTTGCAGGGTCACATTTCATTTGTTGTCTTATCTTTTTTTATTCAAATCAATTCGTAGGTATCTATTAAGTCTAAGTCTTAAGTCTAATTACCACCAGACACAAATAATCATCACCTAGGTTAAATCTTCTCTCTCTCTCCAAAATCTCTTCCTCTGAGATGCACGCGCTATAGGCTATAATTTAGACTACCCGACATTTTAAATGTGACTCTAATCAACTTGTTTTAGCTCTTAAACACGAAAAATATGTATTGAACATTGATGTTCAACGGAGCTGGTGTGTGAGGCGCACTCTTAAAGACGCGACTAACCTTTCGGTTTCATTTGGTTAAAGTTTGTGCGTAGGCTATTATAGAATCCAATCCTGTCGATGCCCCTGCTATTTATCAATGTAGCCTTTTATTGTTTTTTTTTGCCATGAATCGTCTGAGCTGTGATGAAGTCGTGTGTTGTTTAACGTTGGGACGATTACTGTAGGCCTAGACTATACTGCCCATATTGGAATAAAAAAAAATAAAGGCCCACCCTAGGCCTACTTCGCAAAAGTCCACTCCGTTGACAAATCCTGGCTATGGCACTGTTAATGACCTCGTGTCGGAATGACAGGCCAAGGTCAAAAAGGTCAAGTGCCGCTACTCCGACAATGAAAAAAAAAATGTCGCAGTAGTGGGACGCCTGAAAATTAATGTTAATGCCGCCACTTCGACAATTAGACGCCAATGTCTAAGTAGCGGCATGTCGGAATAGCAGCATGTAACCCCTGCATACTAGCCAGCGGTCTGTTTACTACTGAGAGCAGAAGAGCCTGAAGCGGAAGTGGGAAGCGTAAAAGCCTGAACTCCGGCGCACAGCACACGTCTTTACCAAACGTTGCTGATTGGTTAAGGGAATGATTTAAACCTCAAAATAAGCATCCGCCCATTACGGAGACAGATTATTATTTCTTTGTTCCAGACTGTATGACGAAGAGAAACGTAGTCACTAGGGATGGGCAGAACGAGGCTTTGTGAAACAACGAAACGTTCGAAGCAATTGCGCCAGAATGTGTCGAGGTTTCGAAACAATCCGACACACGTAACTCCATGGTGACATCTAGTGGCCAGTTCAACATCACATTTTGACCGTGAAGCACAACTGCTTCAGACGAAGAATATAAATAGCCAACATGGAACGCAAGAATTCGTTCACAGCCACGTGGTTCAGTGGTTAACACACTTGCATTCGGCCGGAGCGGCCAGTGTTCGACTCCCTGCTGGTGCTTAGAAATTTCAGACTAGTATATGCGTTCAGTAACTAGAACATTTTTATATCTGCCAGTTAGATGTTTTGTTATTTCAGTTTCATAGTACATTATCCTTTGGAATATGCTGGAGAGGAAAATGCTACAATGGTTTTAAAATGTAGGCTATGCTTATGGCACAGGGTGGGAACATGTTGTAGGGAAATAAAGGATACATGTGAAGCAGGTTAGACTAATCAGGTACAACATGGGAAAAATAAAAACATTTTTTGTATGTCAACATACATTTTTATTTAGGAATAACAGTTGTTCTGCCGTCTTGGCATTTAATCTGTTTCTTGTTTTTGAATAAACCTCCCCAGCCTTGGAAAAAATTATTTCACAAGGCACACTTGTTGCTGGCATGCACAAATATTTTTTTGCCATCACAGTTAGGTGCTCCTGCCAGTATTTCAAAGGGTCAGCTGTTCTTGAAATAAAGGCATCAGTCATATATTTTTTTTACTTCTGCTACTATCTAAATATTAACGTCACTAGACTATATCTATCTAAACTATCGCTTACTGTCTGTCTCTACCCTGTCAATTAATCTATATCACTAACCTATCAATCTCAAGAATGCACTATAAATCGCTATATCTCTATATGTCTCTATGTCGCTATCTCAAAATCTCTCTCCTCACAAAAAACCCACAAAGATAGGATGCGTTTGAATGACTTTTAAGCATTCTGGGACTTTGTAATTTAGATCAAACAGTTGTTTACTCGGGTAATTGGCTCGCGCGGCAAGTGTGCCACCTATCCAAACCAAATTGAAACACCAAGAAGCCTCACTAAGCCATGGTCACGTGACATGGGCGTTTTGAACCACACTTCGAAACACTAGGGGAGTTCGACTTGCGGCAGATCTGTGCAGATCTGACTTGATGTGATGCATACTGGGATGGACGCAATGCATACTGGTTAGAAATTCTGTCCGACTTCTGTCAGCCGGGGAGGGACTTACCACCGTGACACCATGTCACATGGCCTTAAAATATCGCGGGAGTCTTAGCCTACAGACAGATCTTGCAGTTGCCTTCCACGAGCTGCACGAGCTGAAACACGCCCTCATGACGTCAGTTCAAAGACGTGATAGGGCCATTTGGGAGGAATGTCCTCATGACGATTATGACTGGAGGCTCATGCTGCTTCCTTATGTTGGAATATGCGAAAATAAACAGAAATCGAAGGGATACCTTCTTATACGTGATTTCTGCAACAATGGTAGGCTAGCCTACTGAAAACGTTTGGATATTCTGTTATTTTCTGCTGTTGGCTAAATAGATAGACACACATATAGGGGAAACACTTGATATTGAATTTATGTGCTACAATGTAGGCCTGTTAACTGTATGACAACAGTGGTTTATTTAAACTACATCATAAGAATTTATTTCGTCAGTCATCATGCTCATTTTAATGAGTAAGAATGAAAGTTCTGCTGTGTTTATTGCAAACAACATTCCGCGATATCTCCCGCGATGTCTCCCGCGAGTCACGTCAGGCAGACTGTAGCCTTTCTGTCCGGGATGAGCTGCCCTCTGTTGTAGCTCCTCCCGGCTAGGCTCTGAAGATCACGTTTACGTAGTAAGCCAGACCAAGTCAGACTCAGCCGAAGTCAAACAAGCCTACTGTTCGAAACACTAGCGTTTCGGAAGCTCGACACTGTTTCGAAACGTCAGCTTCGAGCGTCACATCCCTAGTAGTCACAGGCGGTAAGGACCAGGCTAGAGAACCACTACCGAGCTCGGAGAAATAGATTTCAAACCCATTAGCATTACCTCAGCTGATATTTCAATCAAGCAGAGGCGAGCTAATGCCGTTACTTGGCTAGCGCGCTAACGCCGGCCAAAACACGAACTCTGGAAGTGACTATTGAAAGTTGGGACTGAAACGTAGCCTACATTTGCTTTGGGAACTTCGGCTGATGCATATATCTGTGCATTTCCTACAGTAACGTTACCTAATAGCCTAGCTCTCACTCCTCTCCATACAAAAACGACAGCCTTTCCTGGGTTAGGTCTCACGGTCAAATAATAACTTGCTATTCTTACACCCAAGCATATTGCTGTCCTTGTACCGGTAATCATGGATGCTGTAGTAGTGTTACATTTCGCCATAGCCGCTATAGCTAGCAGCTAGGTTTAACATATTTTCCAGTGTTAGCTCAACTAGCTAACGTGAATTACCCCAAAACAGCTCTTTATAAAGTAATGTACACCAAGTTATGGCTTAGCCTAGCAGGCAAATATATAAACAGTCATACAATTGACACAATGTCTATTTTCTGACAATTAACATTGAATGAATTTACCAACCTGAAAATCGCTGCTCCAGGAGGCTGATCTGACGTGCCTGGCTGCCTGCTACCAGAGACTGCTAGCAGCTACACACGCAAAAAAAGAACAGATAGAGCGGGATCTGCGTTGGGTAGTAGGAACGATCAAAAGCCAACATACATGGAAGCTGGGGGAAAAAAACAGATAGCGGGATCTGCTTTGGGTATTAGGAACGATCAAAACATACATCAGTGTTTCCCACAGATTCAATTTGTGGCGGTAGCTGACTTGGACAACGGGGGGGGTTGTGGTAGTGTATAAACTTAGGTCTAATTGAGTGCCTGTCACTTTAAGATGTTCTTGATTAACACAGTTAACGTTAAAAGGCTGCTGATGTGTGGATGCAATTCATAACGTTTTCTACAAAGTTAAAATAAAGGTTCCTACCTTTCCTTGGGACAAGCACTTTTGAATTTTGGAAAACATTTTCCATTTACATCGGGATTTTGCAAACATTCAGAGTCAATTAAATGAGCCCTTCAACGAAATTGACAAGCAGCTGTAAGTAGGCTAGGCATGCTAAATTCTACATCCAAACAGTATTCTAACGTTAGCTTTGAGATACTGCCTGATTGCATAACTTAACTTTAGTCTCTTCAATGTAGCCTACTATGTTGTGATAAGACCTTAGCAGAGTTAACTTCAATGCAGCAGTTTTGAACTAATTTGCGCAGCATGGTCACCATGCTAATCGGATTTAATAGCAATTTAGCCAGACGTCTTCTATGCAATGCTTCTATGTGACAACAACAATCCTTCAACAATCGTGATTATTTTGTTAAATGCACGCAGAGGAGGGGCAGCAGGCTACGACAGAGAGCGGGGCGGGGTAAGGAAAGGCTGCGTGCGTAAAAAGCGCAGCTCAATGGCAATGCAAGGATTTGATCTTATATTTAAATTAAATTAAAATAAATTAAACATAGAATATTCATCTGTGGCGGCCGATTTTGATTTTGTGGTGCCCCGCCACAGATTAGTCAATGTATGGGAAACACTGTACATGGAAGCTGGGGTAAAAAAAAACAGATAGCGGGATCTGCTTTGGATAGTAGGAACGATCAAAAGCCAACATACATGGAAGCGACTTCAGGCCGATACCCCTGCGACATTATTATATGGGAGGATTTCCATGCTGATCTGAAACCGACATCGGGCAGATGTATGTGTGCTGTCTGGGTAGGCTATCTTGCGCGCTTAGTACGCCTCTAGAATCACTGGTCAGTATAGAGCATCACAGTCCCGCCCACAGGAGTTTCCGGAAGTAAGAATTCAATGCAATTTCTCCATTGACAATTCGGGTATAAGCCATAAAAACGTAACTGCACATGGTAGACTCAAAACCAGCTACGGCTGTACTAAGCGATTGTGTATGCTCATATAGACGCCAAAAGTTCACGGGGCACTAACCTTGTTTTGAGATAAATGTCTTTTATTCGCGATGTCTTGGATAAGTACTTCATCACCCACAATCCTGAACAATCCCACAATCCCACAGTGATGCCTCTGATTGGTGGAAAGGCCGTTAAGGTCATAGTTCTCACGAATTTTTACCAGTATGTTGACTGCCCTACAAGGAAACACAGGACAATAGACCTCATGTATGCAAACGTGAGGGACGCATACAGTGCAAACCCCCTCCCCCCACTGGGAAAGTCAGACCACAACCTCATTCATCTCCAGCCAATGTACAAGCCCAAAGTACAGAGTCTACCAGTTCCCACACGCACCTTCAGGAAGTGGACACCCGAAGTGGATGAGGCTTCTGCATGGACATTGTTGTTCCCACCAGAACTGTACGCTGCTTTCCCAACAACAAGCCTTGGATAACCAGCAATGTCAAGACCCTTCTCAACAGGAAAAAGATGGCGTTCAGAGAGGGGGACATGGCAGAGCTGAGGCGCGTGCAAGGGGAACTCAAATTCAAGCTGAAGGAAGCTAAGGAGGATTACAGAAAGAAGGTGGAACAGAAACTGCAGGAAAACAACTTGAAGGAGACATGGGACTGCATGAAGGTTATCACTGGCCTGAAGAAGAACAGCAGCTCTGTGGAGGGGGACCTGGACAGGGCAAACCAGTTGAACCACTTCTACAACAGGTTTGACTGCCCTGCTCCAGCTCCAATGGCGGTGGTCTGTCCACCATCCCCCAGCCCCCACCCTCACACCCCCTCAATACCAGCGCAACACTCACCTCCATCATCACAGGCTATCGTACCCCCACCATCACTGGATTTTGCACCCCTCCCCCACATGGCGATCACGAACAATGAGGTGACAACGACCTCAGTCAACAGCCATCAGACACACAGATCCCAAATGCACCCCTCCCCCTCCCCTCCCCTCACCATTACAAAAGATCAAGTGACAGTCCAACTTAAGAAATTGCGCAGCAATAAAGCGGCTGGGCCTGACAGACTGTGCCCAAGGCTACTCAAGGCCTGTGCTGCTGAACTGGGGGAGCCACTGAAGCACATCTTCAATTTGAGCCTACGCCTTGGACAAGTTCCAACACTGTGGAAGACATCATGTCTCACCCCTGTCCCTAAGAAGCCACACTCCAGTGAGCTTAATGACTACAGACCTGTCGCTCTTACATCACATGTGATGAAGACAATGTGGGCGTGGACGATGCCATCACTTATCTTCTACACAGGACACATTCCCACCTGGACAAGGGGAAAAGTGCTGTGAGAATCATGTTCTTTGATTTCTCAAGTGCTTTTAACACCATCCAGCCCCTCAGATTGGGAGACAAGCTCTTGCAGATGGGTGTGGACGCTCACCTGGTAACCTGGATTACAGATTACCTGACCGAGCGACCACAGTTCGTCAGACTGAAGAACTGTCTTTCTGACACTGTGATCTGCAGCACTGGAGCGCCACAGGGAACTGTGCTCTCTCCAGTCCTGTTCACCCTGTACACATCTGACTTCTGCTACAACACCGAGTCATGCCACATGCAGAAGTTTTCTGATGATACTGCAATTGTGGGGTGTATCAGGAACGGGCAGGAGGAGGAGTACAGGAGCCTGGTGGAGGACTTTGTGCAATGGTGCAAACTCAATCATCTTCAACTTAACACTTCAAAGACCAAGGAGATGGTGGTGGATTTCCGCAGGTCTAAGCCCACACTGCTACCAGTCCACATTGATGGGGTCAATGTGGAGGTGGTTAGCACCTACAAGTATCTGGGTCTCCACCTGGACAATAAACTGGACTGGTCAGCCAACACTGATGCACTCTACAAGAAAGGGCAGAGCAGGCTGTACTTCCTGAGGAGGCTGCGGTCCTTCAATGTGTGCAGTAAGCTCCTCAGGATGTTCTACCAGTCTGTTGTTGCCAGCGTCCTCTTCTATGCAGTAGTATGCTGGGGAGGAAGCACAAGGAAGAAGGATGTGGGGCGAATTGACAGGCTGGTAAGGAAAGCTGGCTCTGTAGTGGGAGCTGAACTGGAGTGCATCACTTCACTATCTGACAAAAGGACCCTGAACAAACTGATCAACATCTTGGACAATGAGTGTCACCCACTCCACAGCACTATTGTTAAGCAGAAGAGCCTGATCAGCTGGAGACTTCGCTCACTGCCTTGCACAACTGACAGACTGAGAAAGTCATTTGTCCCCAGGGCCATTGAACTGTTCAATGCCTCACTTAAGGGAAGAGGAGAGATAGACTTCTCTGCATAGTCTGTCTGCCTCTTCACCCCCTCCATGTTTGGTACTGTCTGTCCACTAGCCACTTGTACCACTGTCTTTATGCCTCACTGTTTGCGTGCTATATTAGCACATTAGCACATATGCATAACCCCCCCCCCTCCATGCCACAGCCGAACTGTGGCCACATTTTCTTAAATAGTTAAATATATAGATATATAGACTTTACTTTACTTTATTTCTGCATTGTTGCACTGTTGATATTTACTCATTTGCACTATCACCATGACCACTATCACCATTGCACTACCACCATGACACTCATTCACACTCATTCACACAGAGCACCTTACCATACCTTACTATGCACAGAGAATCACAGGCTCAGTCCCTGCCTCAGTCATTGCAAGCGCCTCTGATTTATTAATCACCACTATGTGGATACTGTTTTTAGAATTGATTTAGATTGTGTTAGTATAATTTGTATTTTTGTCATTTGTATTTTAGTATATTTTTATATATTGTATTAAGTGTTAGTATAATTTGTATTTTAGTATATTTAGCATATTCTTTAGCATATTCTTCTACTGTCCTTACTGCTTAGTTGTGGTTTATATTATATACTTTAATTACTCTTTCTGCTGTTAAAGAATGTGTTTGTGTTGTATGTATGCTGCTGAGACCTTGAATTTCCTCTGGGGATCAATAAAGTATCTATCTATCTATCTATCTATCTATCTATCTATCTATAGTTTGAAACAAAATCAGCGAAAATTATTGACAAAGATTGCGGAGTCTTTTACTGCCTATGGCGAAATTCTTAATGTGAATAAAAACTTTCTAGACGAACATTGGTACTTGTATCAACAAGGATTGTGGCTTATATCAGTCATTCCCAAACTGTGGTCCGCGGACCACTAGTGGTCCGTGTGGGTACTGCAGGTGGTCCGTGGAAAAGCAAAATAAAATATAAAATAATATATTTTTTAAACCTTTATTTTACCAGGAAATGCTAACATATATTCTAAGAATATGTATATTCATATCAAATTTAAATGTAAATGAAATAGTAAAGTTATTGTGTGATTATTGTGTGACTAAAAGGCTAGTGGCACTAGGCTGTGACGTTCAAGTGCAGTGCCGCTAAGCGCTAACGGTTAGAAGAACTGGTTAGAACCACAACATGGATCGGTGGATGGCAACAGGTTCTCTGAAGAGAAAAGAGGCAGATGTTAACTCTAGTTCTACTAATAATGAGGAGATTGACAGTGAGTCGGGCCAGATTCCTCATAAAGGTACAAAAAAAGGAGGGTGAAAAGAAAACGTATTCTCTTTCTATGTCGCTCTCTCCCCCTTCTCTATCTCTCTCTCGCTCTCAGCCCGACAGATGTTCTTATTACTGTAACGTTATACATTTAATAATATATTGTTAAGAAAATACGTTGTTGAAATTAATAAATTAAATACGTGGCAGCCGTTGTGTGCAGTAAACTTTATTTTAACAAGCCTGTTGTATCCGCCCTTTTACGAGTAGCCTATGCGTCAATTAATATTAATTTCTATACAAACCAAGACAGCGGATTCCTAAAGAAACGCAAACACCCACCCCATAAGTGTATTTAAATTAGCTATGTACATGTATATATGTATGTCGAAGAGTCAAAACCGCTTGGAGCTCCAGTGGAATTTTTCAAACTCCGAGCACGGTTCCAATTTCTTGGGCAGTAAACCCAGAACCAACCCAGATTTTGTTTAAATCTACACACTTCATATTATGGCTACTGTACTTACATACTTACTATTTTGAAGTATTAAAAGTAAAGAAGTATTTTTTAGACATATTGGTGCTTTTACGATAGCCTACTGATGTGATGCCCAGTTATAGGCCTAGTTTTATTAAGAGGTGCAGATTAATTCAGGTAGGGCTGTGTATAGACATTTTATTAAGGGTATTATGAGGTGGTCCGCGAAAATTCTTCATTACAAATAGTGGTCCACACACACAAAAAGTTTGAAAACCCCTGGCTTATATATCACACGAACTTAGTCAGGGCCAATACACCATCAAATAGAACACTGGAAATGCTAGTTTGAACACTTAACTTTTCAGTTAGCCGATAGGCTAATCATTAGCCTTTCAGACATTAGAATGTCATTATAATGCTGCTAACATTAGCCTACATGCTGCAACACAGGTATGAAATATATTATGTTTTAGTGACCTTGTTTCTATGAATATGAATTGTTGTTTATATGAAACATCAACTTAGTCGAGGCATAAAAAGCCCTGTATATCCCCATTAAGTACTTAAACCTTTGAACTAGCTAGCTACTAGCACAGGCTGGATGCTACCACCGGCTAGACACTGCAGTACAATGGTTAGCAAACCGTCCATGCCCCCACCTCACTGTTTCAAGGACGAAATCAAGAGTGTCCAAAGGGGTGAAAACCACTTTAAATCGGGTCACATTATTGACTGTTGTGTGTCGAGGGTCAGCTTGTGGGTTTTGTAAGGGCCAGCATGAGGAACAAGACCTATCAAACCTACGAAGTTGTGTGGTGAGTTTTGCAGGGAAGTTGGTAATGCTAGTTAACATTAGCTAGGCTACTGTAGCCTTCATACTGTACGAGCCATATCATCAATCATTAACCTAGAAATACTTCTTCGTACATTTAATGAACATTTTGTGTAATAATTCACAGCAAGTTAATAAACTGAATATGGTGGTCCAAGAGCAGACCATGAACCGGTCCATGCATCAGGATGGCAGTCAGATATGAAGCACTGCACAATGTTGCTAACGTTAACGTTAACCGGTTTCACACACACGATATAAAATACACGATGGTAAATATAACATTCAATACCAAAACACTATTATTTACACGATTACTCCTGAAATAACTGCTATTAACTATATACAAATCATTGTTTGGAGGAAAGGGTTCGCGTGCTATTTGAAGTGATTTCGCGCTTGCGATCGTGCTGCTTATATATTTTTCAGTGAGGCGCGGTGGTTTATGGGATGAGTAGTTCCTTCGCTCGGAAATAAAAATATGTACACAGTCTTGTACCTTTGACTTTTTTTGGACTTTCTCTTCGTTTTTTCACTCGAAATGATATGTTGTATGCTTATGAGTTACGCCGTAGCTGATTAGCCTAAGACATGCTCTAAAACTCTTTAGATACGGATTTTTCCAAAACGTCAATGGGAGAAATGAATGGGAAATTTACTTCGGGAAACTAAGCTCTCTCGGAGGAGGGGCGGGACTGTGATGCTCTATAGAACTGATTTGTCTTTGTCGCTGGCATTTCCATCTTTTAGATAACTATGTTGGGTGGGACAAACACCACCGTTTTGAAAGATGAGGGTTACAAGTCCCCCCTGTCCACCCCCTAATAACTTTCCTGCCTAAATACAGTAGGACTAGCCTAGCCTATACTGTCCCTTTGCATGAATACATCTTCAAAGAATAACTGGGTAGGCTATTTGCTGTCAAAGCCACTTACGCCACTTGACTTGGCGTGATAAACTTGATATTACTTGATAGACCTTTGATTACTTGATAGTCATGTAAAACCACTGTGTAGACTACTCGTTAAAAGGCTATAAAGTTACATGCATGTCATAAAGAGGCAAATTGAGAAATAGGAGCATAGGAAGTCATAGCACGAGATCGTGCACCTAATGCGCAAGACGGCGTCATCTCGCTCCCCTCCGTTTTCCGCTTTTTCATCGAGCTTGTGTTTATCTAGAGAGCGTAGAAAGCTGTAGCCTAAACGTCTCTCCACCCTTTTTTATTCTGTCGAAGGTAGTCTAGTCCAGTGAGCATTCTGAACGCCGTTTATTAGCCTATGTGCATTATATCTCTGTTAGGAGGATTTAAAACATGCATGCGCTTCTTCTTGTCGTTTACCACAATGGATTTTAAATCTGAGCTTCTGAAGTCAATTTGGTACGCGTTCACCTCTCTAGACGCCGAGCGCTGCGGAAAAGTTTCAAAGTCTCAGCTCAAGGTGAGTCAACCTATCACAGGAAAGAATGTGGTCAGAATTTGTGCGCTCTCAGACTATTTCCCCTTTTAAAAAAAAGATTAAACTTGATGTAGGCGTCAGCATGGCAGACATTTCATCAGAATTTGTATCCGCAGCATCGCTTCCAGCTCAAGTCTATCTTAGTATGCTCTGTAGTGGCTGGGTCCTTGGAAAAACACTTAAATAGTTGCCTAGTCTATGTTGCTTATGCTTAGCCTGCTATGCTTAGTTTTCTCGTAGACTGAGAGTTGTCACCCTTGGAAGTTTTTGTGGTAGACCAAAAAAGAACACTCATCCAGAGAGGGGAACAACACACTGGTGCAGGAATGCTCCTGAGCATTAGCAAAATATGCACTCCACATTCACAAGTATGATGACACACCAGAGAACGAGAGAGAGAGCTCATCTAAATATTATGCTGTGTAAGCTATTTCTCTATGGTGTTTGGTGGAATGTAGAAGTAGGCATTGTGTTGTTAATGCTTAACTTCCACCATGAGAGATATTTGATCTCCATCAAACACACACACTCACACAGACAGACACACACCCACATGCTGTTTCCCCTACACTCCTGTCTGTGTCTTGTTGAGACATGCCAAAGTTGGCCCTTTGGGCATAAGACCCACCTCGCACATGCAAGTGTCCAGGCATGCTTGTGTCAAGAAAGGAAATCATCTGAAGACTGAAGCCTTTAGATTTCAACATTCACTTTTGATTTTATAGAGATAAACATGTTCTGTTCTTGTTATGTTTCTGTGTGTGTGTTTGTGTGCGTGTGTGTGTGCGCACACATGGGGAGGGGTGTGTAAGTGTGAAGGAAATAACTATTTGTATATTCTGTTTTGTGTATACTGTTTGTGTTCGTGTGTCCATGCATGTGTGTGTGTGTGTGTGTGTGTGTGTGTGTTTATTTGTGTGCAATTGTGTGTGGGTCTGGACATGTGTCTGTGAGCGTGTGTGTATGTGCGTGCGCATGTATGCTTGAGTGTACTTATGCATGTGAATATTTGTGTACTGTGTGTACGTAAGTGTGCATTTCTGTATATATGTGTGTATGTGTGGGGTGTGTGTATGTGTGTGTGGTACAGGTCCTCTCTCACAATCTCTACACTGTCCTGAACATCCCGCACGACCCTGCGATCCTTGAGGAGCATTTCCAGGACGATGACCACGGCCCTGTGTCCAACCATGGCTACATGCCTTACCTCAACACCTACATCCTGGCAAAGGTCACTGGCCACTCCCAGCCATCCGCCCATTAAAAACACACAGTCCAAACATAGCTAAGCTCTCATGCATAGAGAGATAGAGAAGTCCAAAGGTTTCAACACAAGAGTTAGCATCATGGTCTGCTAAATACAAACATGTGGGTGGGCTATAGCTCATTCCTTATAGACTAGTCAGTGTCAAGACAGTTTAAGAACTTCAATTGAGCTGTATTCTTGTATTTTGTAATTATATGGGTCTATCTCCAGAAGGCATATCAACTCAAATTCAAACTCAAATTTTTTTTTTTTGTTGACAAAATCTGTTTATGACATACCAGTTATGACATACAACACAACCCTTTTATCATTGTCTGTGTGCTGGTGGTTGTAGTGAGCCCCTCCCCCCCCCGTAAAGGTACCTAGAAAAGCGCTATATAAATGTAATGTGTTGTTGTTGTGTGTGGTGGATTAGGCCAAGGAGGGGACCTTCAACAAGGAGATGTTTGACGAGCTGTGCTGGATGATGACATCGAAGAAGAACTACAAGCCCACGGTGGAGAACGGCCTGTGCTCGGGGAAGAATTGCTTCAAGCTGTTCTGCCTGTTCAACCTGCTGTCAGAAGACCGCTACCCCCTCGTCATGATCCCGCAAGAGGTGACTGTCTTCGGAGGGGGGGGGGGCACTCTCTTGGTGGTGGCTTAGGGTGGCCCACACCTTTTTGTGGGTTCTGACCACAGGAAGTGCCCATTTTAAAACCCGCAAGAACACTTCTCGCCATAGGAATCATAATCGTACAGTGTTGAGGTTGTTGTCATACAATGAACACAAACAAAACCTCAGTTCAATTATTCTTGTGGCGTTGGCATCTTCATTTATCAGGTAATTACAGTTTCCATTTAGTCAAGTATCTCGACCTTGGGGTAATCCTAACATTATCTAGAAATTATCTGGTTTATCAGTCTAGTGTGGGTGTTGCCTCCAGAAGTAAATGTCTTATTTTGTTGTGCTTGATATTGACTTTGCAATCATAGTGCAACGGTTACATCAAGGTGTATCAAAAGAGAAGCTAGAAACTAGAGTGCAGGTGTGTTAAGATAGTAAATGTGGTCTGTTCTCACTCCAATACATTTTCAAGACATTTATTCTGCTCTTGGTGCCAACTCGCAGGAGGTTTTTCGATGGGTAAAGACAGCTACACAGCTACCTTGATCCGACTTGATTTGAAGAAGTATAGAACACCGAACACTGAACTCAGCCCCAACCCCAATATGTCTTTTTTCCCTGAAGTGAACACATGTTCGTGTGGAGAGTGTGAGGCCCAAAGAGGAAGTTGGGGGGGTGGGGGGATACAGAGCGCAATCATTCACTGGAAAGGATGATAGAGAAAACATGGAGAGAGATAGAGAGATGCAAAGGTGGAGAATAAAAATAAAAGAAAGGAAGGAATAAATGTGTAAAGGAGAATGTGCAATGTGTGTTGAGAGACTGAAAAGGAGTGGAAGACGGTGACAGGAAATAAACTGGAAGTCCTGCGACAGAAACAGATCTGAAGGGTGTGGGCGGGTTGAGGTCACATGGTAGAAAATGATTGCTTAATTTTGGTTTCCTGTACATTATAAGACAGACACACACACACATACATTCCAGTGATGTTATCTGTAGCAGAAAATATGTGCAAATATGGTGCAAGCTTCTACTTGTAACCACAATGACTGACTGACTAACTCCTTTCCTTTACAACTGATAATTTATGTGTTATTTTTTTTTTTACTTTTTGAAAAGCAGTGTTATTATGAATGAGGGCACGCATTTTGTCTTCACATATGTCAGACACAGAACATGACTATTTTATTCACCAAACACAATATACACTTTTTAAGTTTTGTAAGTTATTTGTATACAGTATAAAGTATGTACTAAAGTAAACTGGTAAAATGTAAAATGTATTTTTAATTACATTTTTATTTAATTGTCTATTTAATTGTCTCTGCGCCCATATTAGTCTGCACAGTGGCAATAATGTTGAGTCTAATTCAATGTCTACTGAATTGGACAGGTTGAGTATCTGCTGAAGAAAATCTCCACAGCAATGAACGTGGAATGGGATGGTGACCTCTTGGAGGACCTGCTGTCCCAGGAGGCCTCAGTGCAGGATGGCATTTCGTTGTGGGACTTCCTGGAGTTCGTGGACACGGGGCGTTTCATGAGGATAGACTGCAGGGAGGCCTTTAGTCTGGCTCTGGACGAGGTCTTCATGGAGATGTACCACAATGTCCTCAAGAAGGTAGGCCCCCCAACCCCCCCCCCCCAGTTATGGTGGGACCATAACTAGCATAATTAACTTTAACCACTGACCTCACTGAACAGTGTCCCCAAGAAGGCAGACACTTCAACAACCTGGGAACAGCGCAAAAAAGTAGTTGCTGCGTTGTGTGTATGTGAGCTTGCTGTCCTGCGCCTGCACTTTGTGGTTTTGTTACAGCGGCAGATTGGTGACATGTGGCGCAAGATGTAGTGGGTTTTAGAGTGCGTCAGTGTCATGCTAAAGTATTTACTTAACTAAGCAATACAGTACAGCCACTTCCTCTACAGTGTAGGTATTCCCACAGACTGTGTTACCCTGAGCCTTAGTCAAGCCAGTGATGTCACAGAACTGGGCATACCACAATGCCCGCAGTCCAAGATGACCAAGGTTTCAATTCTTCACACAGTCTTCATGATCTGATGTTCTCACATGATAATCGTTGGCCTAATGACTATTATGTACTCATCTGTACCCAGATGTAATGGACATTGCTGTGCATTTCTCCTTATATGGTTGTTATGAATGAGTTTCATACATGATCTTCTTTTGATCTGGAGGCAGCTGTGGTCTACTGGTTAGCACTTCGGACTTGTAACCGGAGGGTTGCCGGTTTGAACCCCGACCGGTAGGAACGGCTGAAGTGCCCTTGAGCAAGGCACCTAACCCCTCACTGCTCCCCGAGCGCCGCTGTTAATGCAGGCAGCTCACTGCACCGGAATTAGTGTGTGCTTCACCTCACTGTGTGTCCACTGTGTGCTGAGTGTGTTTCACTAATTCACGGATTGAGATAAATGCAGAGACCAAATTTCCCTCACAGGATCAAAAGAGTATACAGTATATACTTATACTTACTTATACTATGATCTTCTTTTGAAACACATTCATGCAAATGCAAGTCTGCTGTTGTCAGGTTAAAGGTGGATTTTAATTGACGGGGTAAATGGGTGTAGCCAGGATTACTTGGGAGGAGAGAGAGAGGCTATCATCAAATATCCAACCCATGCATCACCAAAACGAACAAGATGTCCGTGGATTCATGATTAACCGTTGTAATGTAATAGTAATGTTGTAATCGTAAGAGTGGTTGCCATAGCTATGTTTTGACACAGATAAAAAGCCATCACGGTGTCCTCCCTTGTTTTATCCCATGGCAGATAAAACAGAGATAAAACTTTAGTTTATAGAGTAGTAAATGCATGATGCATGATTTAGCCACAACAGCGTTGTTAGAACTAGTAGCCTGGAGCAATATCATGGTAACACCTTCCAGTGAATACTTGCTGGCAAAGTGCAGAAGTGCATAGTTTCAATGTTGTACACTTTTCCTGGGTTCTACATAGGTTCAAAGGTCAAAAGGGGAGCAAACTTTACACAATGTGACATTTTATGCTGACGCTCTGCTAAAAGGTTTTTCTGAACTCGAAAAAAGCTAAAAAAAAAAATCTGCAAGAGAGGTCTGTGGTAGGAAATTTGACATCATAACTACCGCTTCTCCATTTTGTTTGTTGTGATTGTTGTTGTTGTTGTTTACCCCTCTCAGGGTTACATGCTGAAGAAGGGGCATGTCCGTAAGAACTGGCAGGAGCGCTGGTTCGTGCTGAAGCCTGGCCTGATGTTGTACTACGTGGGGGAGGACCTGCGGGAGAAGAAGGGGGAGATCACACTAGACCAGAACTGTGTGGTGGAGGTGCTGCCCTCTCGCCTTCGGGCCTAGCGCGTTACATTCATCTGATGTTTTTATGTTCCTCAGATCCTCATACCGATTCTCATTCTCCATCCTTCCATCCATCCATCCATCTGTCTGTCCATCCATCTGTCTCTGTCTCAGACCCTTCCTGATAGAGAGGGGAAACGCTGCTTGTTTTGTATCAAAACTCCAGGAAGAACATTTGAGATGAGTGCCTCAGACCAGAAACAGAGGGTAGAGTGGATCCAAGGTGTGTGTGTCTGTGTTTGTGTGTGTCTATGTGTGTGTGTGTGTGTGTGTCTGTCTATGTCTTAGGAAAAAAAAACCCATCCTAGTTAGTAGGGGTGTAAATCGGAGTCTTCATGACGATTCAATACAATATCGATTTCTTAAGCCAATGATTCGATTTTTTTCGATACTTCAGAATTCCCCACGATACGATTCGATACGATTCAATACTCAATATTTTTACATGATATCTATGAGGTTTCAAATAAATCAACAAAAGTTCGGAATGTAGGAGCAGGTATCTAAAGCCTTCGTTAAACAGCCTCATGTCTTTGCAAAAAAACCACCCGCAGCTTAGGAGTAGGTAGTGCGCTTACATCGAAGCCATAGACAGAAAAAGAAAGGTCGGAGCTGATGCTGAAAATAGATAGGCAAACAAACAGGCGGCAAAATAAACACATTAATCGATACTCTTGCGGACGAATCGATGCATTGAATCGCCGGCTGCATAATCGATGCATCGATACGAATCGATTAATATTTACACCCCTACTAGTTAGTTAGTTATCCTACTTTTCTTACCTTCTTAACATGACAGCCATTACACACGTAACACCTCTGTAACACCTATGATTCTGTCCACCATCTTGGCTCTGCTATGTTCTCCTGCATCTTGGCTCCACTCTCTATCTCTCGGCTCTAACTCTCGGCTCTGCCCCTGTACCACAGCGACCCAGACTGCTCTGCGGCTTACGCAGGAGGGCAAGGTCTCGCTGCATGGGGAGCTGAAGCTGCGCCGGCGGGACCAGAGGGAGAGCAGCTGCAGCAGGCACAGCAGCCAGACGGAGGAGCCCGTCAGCCAGGAGCAGAGCCAGGATCTCCAGAACGAGATCGACAGCATCATCCAGGTAGGAGATACCGCTATACGGGAGAGGAAGCCAGCTACGGAAGTGAGCAGGCCCAACTCTGTGAACGAGCGCATCATCCAAGTAGGACAATATTTTGTGAGAGGATGAACTGTGGACACAGTATACATGTGTGTGTGTGTGTGTGTGTGTGTGTGTGTGTGTGTGTTTGTGTTTGTCTGTGTGTGTGTGTGTGTGTGTGTGTGTGTGTGTGTCTCAGCACCAGAAGGAGCTGGACAAACAGCGGAGAGAGAAGGAGCAGCAGGAGAAAGAGCAACAGCTGGAGCTTCAAAGAAAGCTGGAGCGAGAGCTGGAAGAGGTTAAGAAGGTGAGGTATGTGTGTGTGTGTGTGTGTGTGTGTGTGTGTGTGTGTGTGTCTGTCTGTCTGTCTGTCTGTCTGTCTCACAAAGTTTGAAAGTGTGAGCAAGTGGATCATTTTCTCTCTGTGGCTGTCACAGGAAAAACAATGTCTGGTGGCCCAAATGGGCCAAATGGAGCAGGATGCAAAGCAGCAGCAGGAGAGGATTGAGGAGCTGCTTCTGACTCAGAAGATGCTTGAGAAAGCTCTCAATGACCAAGTGGAGGCTTGCCTAGAGGAGGAGACCAAACGCAAAGAGCTGGAAAGGTCTGACAGCTACCACACACACAGACACACACACACACACACACACACACACACACACACAGACACACACAGACACACACAGACACACACAGACACACACACACTTCCTTTAGTATGGAAGCATTCTTGATATTTTTTATTAATTGGAATAAAGACATTATTATCCATTACTATAATGCAGTTATTACATTATACTTTAACTGACTTATAATGTAAGTAAATAATACAGAATTTTGATGATTTTCTCCCCACTTCAGGCAGCTAAGTGAGGAACAGCAGAAAGCTGAGCAGTTACGGAGAGATCAGGAGAGCACAGAGAGGAGCACGCCCAAAGAAAAGGAGGCCGAGGAGGTCAAGAATGACCACAAGGAGCAGGAGCCTGCAGAGAAGGAGGAGGAGAAGACTGCCTCACTGACCTCTTCCACTATCTCCAGCCTGACTCCACCTGAGAACTGGTCTCCACCCCCCCTAGAGGTGATGACAGTTGCTGAGAGTGTACTGTTTAGGGAAAAAAGCCTTTAGATAGGACTTGTAATAGACAACAGACTTGTGTGTATGTTTGTGTCATACATTGTCCTTTTTCTCAGTCACTTGGGTGCATTTCTCGAATCATCATTAACGGTTGCAAGCAGTAAGTGCATTTCTCAAAAAAGTTTGTGCAAATTGCACCCTAAAGTGGATTACTTGCAAAAAACATGTAACCTTATTCAGAATGCTTAGTTTATTTTCAACACTTTTGCATGTAATGACTCTCTGAACGAATACCTAAATGTCTTGGTGGAAAGGCCTATTCAACAGAGAACCTGTATAATGCATTTTGGACCAACGTGACATAAGCCATTGATAATGTAAAGAACAGCAGGCAATTGCACAGCAGCATTCGCTATTTTTTTCGAGGTAACAGAAAATTGGTTTTATGATTTGCACAAGTGACTAAATGATGTGGAGGTTGAAATAATAGTTTTGAGAATTTCAATTCTGATCTGATCTGCTGTAACACCATAATTTCCCTTTGGGCAACAATGAAGTAAACAGTTCTGTTATGGGGCAAACAGGGTATCGCGCCCAACGACTCCAGGCCTGGTGGGTGCGTTAGTTCCAAAAGTGTATCAGTCCTTCAGTCTAGAATGAACTCGCACACCAATGTTGCCGATGCAATTTATTAGTCCAGTCACTGAAAAGTGCCCCAAAGTGCAAAACGTTTTCGGTCCCACTCAGACTGATGATGGTCTGGAACCGAAAACGTTTTGCACTTTGGGAGCACTTTGCACTTTTCATCAATAAAGTAATCAATAAGGTCATCTGTCTATCTGTCTCTATCTCTGTATGCTGTTCTGTCACTCATTCTCTAATTCCAAATCTCCATCCGTTTCTATGCTCCTTTGCTTGGACAGAAACCCAAATCACCGGATGCTCAGCGAAACCAGAAGCAGTGGAATGTCCACTTGACTCGTCTCATGACACCTATCACACCCGGAGGTAAACATACACACACACACACACACACACACACACACACACACACACACACACACACACATACACACAAACAGACACACACACACACACACACACAAACACACACACACACACACACACACACAAACACACACACGGCCGTAGCCAGGATTTTTCAAATACCGAGGTCAGAGGTGTCGTTAGAAAGTTTGGCCCTGACATGCTAGGGAGTTCTTCTGAGCCCTCCCACATGAGGAAAAAATGAAAAATTAACCCTTTAAATGATGATTTCTGGTGAATTGTGTGTGAAAACTAATTGATAAATTGACAAATATATTTCATACATTATAGCATAAATCACGTTAATTTAGCAAAGTAGCCTATAGGACTACGCAAGACTAAACCATAAAGAGGGCTGAAATATAAAGGGTATCATGATCATTTTACCGACAATGACGTAGAACCATAGATTTGTTCAGTTTATGACATATTTTGTTCATAACTTGAACCAACACACTTTTCCACAATATTCAAATTTTTAGATTTTAGATGCACCTGTATATATCAAGAGCCTTTTAATTATAATAATAATTCATTTAAAAAAATCAAGAGCCTTTTCCCAAATTGCTTTGGATATTTATACTGGACCCTGCTCAATCTGTTATTAATAATGCTCTGCTTCTCCTCATCAGAGTAGGGAATGTTGCATTTATAAATTGCAGGGTCATAGGCTGCAGAACTTGTAGGCTACCTTCTGACACAGTGAGTGTCTTGACTCTCACTCACTTTGGAGGGCCCTTCACCTATCATTTCCCTCTCTTGTCCTCAACTGCCTGATTTCTATCTCCTGTATCCTGTATTGGATTTCTTAAAACAATAAGTCTCTAAATTGCTGAGCAATTATTTATATAATTTGACAGTAGGTCATGTTTGGGCCATGAGATAATATCCATCACAACATTAATTATCAATCCTATATAACATTATTATAGCTTCATTTTCAGTGCAGGTTAGCTAACTGCATCTACACTGAATTTCAGCATGACATTTTCATTACAGGTTAGCATCTCATTGGAGCCCTATATTGCATCTTTATCTTATTCAGCCATTACCTTTCTCACCTTCTCTCCTTCTTTTTGTCTGCTCCATCTTCTGCTGGCTTTCAAAACATTAACCTTGTTGCAGCCTTTTAGGTCAGGTGAATTAAGAAAGAACAATTCAGAAATTAACAAATTGTCAAGTTTATTTATTTTGGACAATGGGTTTGTGGGTATTGAAGCTTATGTGAGCTGTATTGCATTCGTTTATTAGTTTAGGACACACTCCGCGAAAGCGGAGTCGCCTCTACTTTCGTTGTCAGAGGTATCTGCAACGATGTGTCATGTGACGGTGCGTTGATTCAGGGATAATTTGCTTCGTCGGCTGTTTGCCTCGTCGGCTGTTGAAATGAAACTTGTAAAAAAAAAAAAATACTTAGGACATGACCTCAGCGTCCTCTATGGTAGCTACGGCCATGCACACGCATGCACAGACACGCACACACACACACACACACACACACACACATTTTGAATCAATCTCCTCAGTATTGCTTTCCTTGTGGACTTAGGCACAGCGCCATGCACTCATCAATACCTCATAAGGCCAGTGCTAAGTGTTCTGAGAGATGAATTCTTCCTGTTCATGTTGTTTTCACTCACAGATCGGTCAGAGCACCGGCGTCCTTCCCCAATCCTCAGCTGCCCCATACAGGGTGAGGCTCTCACCAGCAATGAGTTCATCACCAAGTTCCAAGCAACACTCAAAAAAGAGAAAGTACTGGAGGACGAGGATGACTACTAGACAACGGCTGTGCACTTCTAAGATCCCAGAGTTTCAGCCAATGGACCAGATCAAAGAGAGTGACCATTATAGATGAAGCCATGCAACCACTAGCCACAATCAGTTGCTCGAGATAGCATTATGTTCCCGTTACCATGCTATAAGAGGAAGCCAGGCTCGAACTTTCAGAGTGATTGGTGAAGAGTTTTGGGTATCAAGATTGCGGATACACCTTTCCAACCTTGTTCTGTTTTTTGAGTGAAACACATAGTGAAAGTGCCACTGATTGCCTCATCCTGATCTGCTATCTGCTTAGAAAACAGTTACATTCGATTGCTGAATTGCTAGACTGGATATAGGCCTGCAAAGTAGCTCTTTAAAGACATAGATGTTTATGGTCAGTATCCAGATTCAGCAACAGTATCAACACTAATTGTTGTTGCATGTCATTAAGGGACAGATTGGCCTTGCATCAGTCAACTGTTTTACATTTTTTGTATTGTTGTAAATCACTTTACATTTATCTGAGTGCATTTGCATATAATGTCCATACTCAATTGAGTATTAGAATAGTAAAATTGTGTGTGGTAAAATATGAGGAAATACGTTGTGGTACATGTATGAGGAAATAGCATTTGTAGCCTAGGACTGCTGAATAAAAATAAAATAAATAAAGTAACTGGTAACACTCTACTTGGATAGATCTCTAACCTTAATCATAAATTAGTTGACAGATGGTCAACAGGTAATTTGATGATTATCTGAGCATCCGTAAATAGTCTGTGGGTGGACTATTTGAGTAAAGTATGACCAAATAATTTATTAATAAAGTATTTATTGTATTACGATGTTGTATACCACCACACAACACAGAATGGCTGGCTCTCTAATAAAGCAAATATTCCACACGTCTAGGGCGATTATTGGAACTGCAGCGCCAGTCTTAAAAGACCTCACTAGATGGCGTTGTTTGATTTGTGGTTAGTTGATCAACAGCTCTAAAACTACAAAACAAGAATCAACATGGCGGCGCCCTTGTGTCACCCCATGGTATGTCATCTAAATTCGTAATTTATCTTCGTATGAACCACTAAATGGACAGGCTGGCTTAACGAACATGCTGACATCTCCATAACAATATAACAGGTCATCTTGTAGCCATGAGTTTTGGAGCACTTTTTAGACTCGGTGGTAGACAAACCTGTGTCTCCGAGCTTTCATCGCTCAGACAACTTTCAAACGGTGTTCGCCCTAGCTCGAAAAATGGGAACGACCCGCCTTCCACCAGTAATGTTACATCTCACGATCCAGAGATTGATGTTCCTGAGAAGCAACAGAGACCCAAAAGAGAACCGGGGCAGGTGTCGGTCCTCCTCTTCCCAGGCCAGGGCAGTCAGTTTGTGGGTATGGGACGCGGACTGTTGAAGTATGGAGCTGTCCAGGACATGTTCTCAGTGGCGCGGAAGATACTTGGCTATGATTTGCTCTCTCTGTGCCTTAACGGACCCGAGGAGGATCTCATGAAAACAGTTCACTGTCAGCCTGCTGTGTTTGTCACGTCGCTTGCTGCAGTTGAGAGACTAAATCATGAAAACCCAGCCGTAAGTACTGTGTGTAGTGACAGGTTTGGCCCCAGTTAGCATTACTTTACTTTGGCTAGTGTAAGACCAGTATGAGATGATGGGCACAATTTCCCATTTCTTTATGTTCTTAGGCCATAGAGAACTGCGTTGCTGCGGCAGGATTTAGTGTTGGGGAATTCGCTGCCTTAGTTTTCTCTGGTGCCATGGACTTCGCAGAAGGTTTGGACTTTTCTTAGAGTAATCACGTGAGTGTATGAAATATAAATCATAGAGTGGCTCTTACAAAGTTTTTACATTCTCTCTCTTTCGATCTCTCTCTCTCTCTCTCTCTCTCTCTCTCTCTCTCTCTCTCTCTCTGTCTCTCTCTCTGTGTGTCTCTCTGTGTGTGTGTGTGTGTGTGTGTGTGTGTGTGTGCGTTTCCCTCCAGCTCTGTATGCTGTGAAAATTAGAGCCGAGGCTATGCAGGCAGCCTCGGAGCAGACGCCCAGCGGCATGCTGTCAGTCATTGGCAAACCACAGGCCAAGTACAACCACGCCTGCCTTCTGGCCCGGGAACACTGCCAGTCCCTGGGCATCCAAGACCCTGTCTGCATGGTGGCCAACTATCTTTTCCCAGATGGGAGAGTCATCGCTGGGCATCAGGAGGTAAATTTATTCACATGCGGTCTGTGTTTTGGGGGCAGCCGTGGCCTACTGGTTAGCGCTTCGGACTTGTAACCAGAGGGGGGCCGGTTTGGACCCTGACCAGTAGGAACGGCTGAAGTGCCCTTGAGCAAGGCTCCTAACCCCTCACTGCTCCCCGAGCGCCGCTGTAGCAGGTAGCTCACTGCGTCGGGATTAGTTTGTGCTTCACCTCACTGTGTGTTCACTGTGTGCTGAGTGTGTTTCACTAATTCACGAATTGGGATAAATGCAGAGACCAAATTTCCCTCACGGGATCAAAAGAATATATATACTTATATTATACTTTTAGTATTGGATTATGGTACTTCTTCACAGGGGCACTGGTAGACAATTTGGCTCCTTTGAAAGAATATATAGTATTGGGTTCTCCTAGTAATGATAATAAAGTTGTATGGGGGCTCCTTGTCAGTGCAGGCCCTGGTCTTATCTTAGGTCCCCCATCTCAACCCCCAGTATTCATTTGGGCAGTACCACACATAATACAGTATGAATGCCTATACATGAATTTACATGCAACCTTTTATTGATTTTAAGGAAGTGGTACAGTGGTGCTAAAGATCTTAATTTATTGATTGATAAGGCATGCATGATGCAATGTTTGATCTTTTGGGTGTACGCTGTTTATCACATTTGTGGTGAGATTGAGAGTTGGGTCATTCCATGACAAATCAGAAAAGGTTGTTGCTGCATCATCTCAGATTTTGTACAGACCCTCTTCTCTATATCATAAATAAGTCCTAAAACCAAGGCATGAAAAATATTTCTGTTCAAATGTCTTCATATTTGTTTTTTCAGCCCTTGATACTACTTCAGTTTGACAGCCTGAAATGCACATTATTACAATCACAATGTTTGGGCATTAATCTCTTGAAAAGTATTACTCATAGCCAGTCCAAACATGATACGGTGGAAGACAAACATGTTCTCAGTATGACTGAACCATTTATAGTTTGCATGACATGCTCACTGAAGGCTCTCGATTTGGAAAAAGTGCAAAAATATTGGCATTAAGGACATTTGTTTTGTACACATTTGGTGTAAATCATTATTTTCCTCATTCCTATTCCTATTTACCTCACCATCTGCTAGCTGCCTGTGTCCTGAACACACTGTAATAAAACACGATCTCTGTGGACAACCCAAGCTCCAAAAACAGCCACAAAACAACTTGGGCAAACCTTGCCCATAAAAACTTAAACAAACTGTTCCAGCAAATCACCGACGAGATGCACGTTTAGGAGAGTTTCAATTGCACGGGCGGGAGGGGGAGGAAGTAGCGAGCTAGCTTTCAGTTTTGTTTGAACGTCAACATAAGTGACGTTACCCAGCATCACTTAGAGTGCCTTTAAATATAATATTTTATAAATGTTCCCATATTTGAGTTCTCTATACGACCACATATAAGGATAAAACCCTGGAGAATTGCGTTTTTCGGTCATTTTCAAAACCTAGCAGGAACTTGAAAATCCATGTGGAAGGAGCTCAATGTATGGACATTTAGTGTACAAAGTATCAATCTTGTACTATAAACAATTAGATATGATTTCCTATCTACAGTAAATGCTCTCTTTTCTCTGTGATTGTCTTTCTTTTTCACACACACACACACACACACACAGGCTCTGGACTTCCTGCAGAAGAACTCGCGGCAGCTGCACTTCATGCGCACGCGGCGGCTCCCTGTCAGCGGAGCCTTCCACACGCCACTGATGGAGCCGGCCGTGGAGCCGCTGCGAGCGACACTCAAGGGCCTGGATGTGCGCCGGCCGGAGATCGCCGTCCACTCCAACGTGGACGGCAAGCGCTACATGCACGACAAGCACGTGCGACGGCTCCTGCTCAAGCAGCTGGTGTCGCCGGTGAAGTGGGAGCAGACGCTGCACGAGCTATTCGAGCGCGGCGAGGGGACGGCGTTTCCGCAGACGTACGAGGTGGGGCCCGGCAGACAGCTCGGGGCCACGCTGCAGAAGTGCAACATGAAGGCGTACAGGAACTACACTCACGTGGACGTCACTGTGACTGAGGATGAATAAGTAACAGCATAGAAGTAGACAAAGATAATGTGCTCATATATTCCCAAATGCCTACTACAGAAACACAAACACACACACACACACACACACACGTGTGGATTCACGTGGGTATCAATAAACAATATGACAGAACACAATAAACTATTTTTTTACTCAAAGATCAATATGTCGATCAATTAACAGTTACAATGGACCTCAAGTAGACATTTTGAAGTCAATACCAACATAGTGATTAGAATTCAGATTTTTTTTTTTTCAAAGCTATTTTTATTGAACAAGTTTAAATTTGTGTTTATAATCACATTCAAATTAGGATGGAATTGAAAGTCCAGCTTCCCTGATGTTGGAACACATGATTCTGTTTGATAACAAGCGTGGGGGAGGGATACACACACACAGCCGTTGTCCTTTCACTTAGCAACAGACTTTGCCCTCATAGAACAGGCTGTGCACCAGCAACAGCCACATCAAAACACTCTATGATGTACACAAATAAAAAACAGTTGTGAGCCAGCACTTCAATACCATTCAATTATCCATGCAAGAAAGAACATTTGGAAAACAAATTAAATATATTCAATTATATAAAAAACTAAACAAAGCAAAACAATCTGTGGGCTAAGGCCAGCTTATAGCCCATCTGTGCGAGGATCAGTCCTTTTTCAGTTCCCAGAGTGCAACGCAGACAGCCGCCGTGGCCATAAGTGCAGTGGACACCAGCAAACCTGTGGTCCAGCGCTGACCAGAAAGACATAAACTGGACACCTGTGTGGGATGGACGAAGCGAAAAGTGTTCCCTGTCAGAGGATATGTCATATGTTCACATGGTCTTTGGGCTAGCCACAGGCAAAGACAGGAATTGTGGCAAAGGAGTATTATTATTTTTTATTATTATATTTGGAAATGTTTCAGAGTATAATTGTATCTCCATAAAGTTAGCTGGACACAACATCACATGGCTAAAACAGAATAATTTATGTACTCTACTGTGTGTGTGTGTGTGTGTGTGTGCGTGCGTGCGCGCATATAGATCTTTAATGTCGGCGGTCCTTACCCAGACAGGCTGGTTGTTAATTAGAGGATTCAGCCACAGTTTAGCCAGAGAAAAGACATTTCTGAGACCCCTCCCCTCCGTCAAAAAGTAACGCCTAGAGGAGATGATAAAGAGTGAACTTCAGCAAGCTATGAAACTTCCATTACATGTCAGATTACCAAAGAATGCACACACTGAAACACTGAGACATCTTAGGTAAATTCTGCCAGTGGACATACGTATCTCACTTCATTGTAGATGTGTGTACTGTGTATGTGTGTGTGTGCATGCTGAATAGACCCTGCATACCTGTAGACTCTGGCCCTGATGAAGATGTTTGTTCTGTCCAGCGGCTGCAGTAGCCGTTGGTCAGGCAGCCGGTGGGCCCAGCGCTGGTTCAGCTCATCTCCTATCTGGGCCAGCTGCCGACCAATGGTCCGGGCCTCCCTGCCAGCCCAAACACCATCACAGACAAGCATGTCAGGAATGTCACCTGAGATATTACTAGCAATTGCCAATTTGCCATCCCTGCTACCTCAAACACTACCCCAACCCCAATACAGAGACGTAGGTAAGGGATGTCACCTGAGGTTTTACCAGCACCCGGCCACCCCAAACACTACTCCTATGCCTATACCCCTATGAAACGGGTAAGGGATGTCACCCTTGTACTAATGTACTACAAATGCCACCCCTCACAGCAACACCATTAATGAAAAAACAAACGAGTCACGTGAGATGCCATCCCTGTCAGTCCAAACAGCCAATGCCATCACTGAGAAACATGTCAGAGATTACACTAAAGATCTAACTAACACACGGGTGGCGAACCTGCGGCTTGGGAGCCACATGCGGTTCTTTGCCTCCTCTTGTGCGGCTCGCCGCTGCTCAAATATGTTCTCACTTCTCCTTGGAGATTTTTTTTTTATTTTTGAAATATATTTCTGATAAATCAAAATACATTTCATTATTTGACAGCACTGCCAATAGTTAGGCTACCAATGATTAGATTGAAATTATTTTACTGTCATGTGATGGATAGGAATCTAGCCCCAAAAAAAACATACTGTAAGCAGACACATTTCTTTTTTTTTAGTCAGGTTTAATGCTACTGTTGCAGTCAGGAAAACGTAGCCTGAATTTAAATGCAAATCGAGGAACACAGGACATTCAAAGGGAGGATTTGTTGTTTTGTAGCATAACGTGTCTAACCAAAATAACACCGTAAAAATGTGTTCTACATGTTAGTTTGGTACTTGGTATGCCAGACTTAACTGATGCACAAAGCTTCAAACCTGAAAATGTCCCAAGAGTTTTCCAAAAGACACTGACCATCGCAAGTACAAGGTCAATGGTAGGGTTTTTAAATGTCAGTCAGAGAAGCAGACTCGTTTTCTTTTTGTTCATTTTCTTTTCGTAAATTAACAGAATACGGTCACATTGGTTGTTATATTGGAACATCGCTCATGCTAATACGTCATTCAGTGAGGGGGGATTTGTAATGTGTCTCAGATATTTCCCATTCCTAAAAATGATCATTTGTAGCATCTGCCAAGTGTCCCACTTTAAATGAAAAGGAGAAGAGCTATTTAAACTGCAACTCTATGTCTCATTAGGCGTAGGCCTATAAGTCACTGTTGCTGTTGTAGTGTGGCCATCTTTTTTGTTGTGCAGCTCTTTTGAGTGGTGTGGAAATTTTGTTTTGGCTCTTAATGACTGGTTAGCCACCCCTGAACCAACACATACAAAACAATGCTTCTCATAATGTAGAAGACCTTTAGAAACTTTTTTTTCTTTATATATTTAAATACATGTTTTAAAATATCTATTTGCACCTTTTTTATTTTTCCTGATTTGACTTGTGTTTGTACCTTGTGGTCACGTCAGATAATGTGCCATCCTCCAGCTCCACAGGACCAGCCTGGAGAGTGGTGGTGTTTGGAGTTGGTCTCGTTTGCTCCACCATTTTGTTTTCTGAGCGGGGGAAATAACACAAAAAGTGGACATGTGGGTAAATGGCACATACATGGTTAGAAACACCAGTGCCCTGTGTTTGTGTGGGTAGGGATGAAAGTCTGTTGTGGGGTGTGTGGGTTGTTGAGATCTTTATCACCATACGGACAGTGCAGTGTGTGTGTGTGTGTGTGTGTGTGTGTGTGTGTGTGTGTGTGTGTGTGTGTGTGTGTGATAGTAAGGGAGGGAGGATACGACACGTGAGCTCCAACGGCCCAGTTACCTTATGTAAACACAAAGACACGTGACTACAGGTGTGTCCCCATGGAGACATGTCGCCTGAAGCTCTCCTCGGGTTAAAACAATGACTTCACTGACACCAGCATTTAACAACCTCTCTCTCTCTGTCTCCCTCCCTCTCTCACTCTCTCTCTCTCTCACTTACACACACACACGCACACACATACATTTGTCTGTTTTCTTGTCTTTTTTTATCTCTTCAGGGATTTCAGTTTCAGAACCCCCGAAACCTGCGTCATCTGTTCCCCTCTTTCCTGTTTGACTTTGCATACATTTAAACTCTAACCTTTAACCATGCCAAAAACCACATTTTGTCTTGTACACATGCACGTGAATAGGCTCTGCCCTCTCTCTCTCTCTCTCTCTCACACACACACACACACGCGCACACACACACGTGCGCACGCACACACTCACGCAAACACATCATGAGCTCATGTTTGTGTGAGAGCACTTTGATGCAAATAATTTCTGTCATTCTGAAACTGTTCCAACTGAATTTTCCTTCACAGACTCAATGGTACAAGACTGAAATCAATACATGACAAATATATAAATATATATACACACACACACATATACAAACATAGACACACACACACACACATACATACATACCAGGCTACATTTTTATTATGTCAGCCTAGTCACACTGGAAATAATTCTAAATTATTTTTTAGATGTTATTGAATGTTGTTATTGATATAATCAAGAATGAATCCATCAACCGCCACTCATGGACACATCAAAACATGAGGGTGATGTCATCATTATAGCCAGCAACTCAAACAAAAGGTGACATTGAAGATAGCCATTTTGAATAAACTGTTGATTCTATTGTATCTTGTATTTGAAAAAAAAAAATAATAATAATAAAATGAAAGCAATACATATACTGAGCTTATTATTTTTTTTAGACTACGGCGTTCAATGTAAGTCACAGAATCAACAATAGACAGGTGCAAAAAAAAACATCTTACCTGATTGTTTAGATTAAAGTGAACGCCGCCCTACGAAACAAACAATACATTATTTACAAAAATTACTTAATTATATGAACTATAAAATTATTATGCATTGATTTTAAACAACGTAAAGCAGCACTTACAGCAGCGTTCTTTAATCCGGTTGTTTTCAGGTGTCTGACACAATGCAATGATGTCAACTTCACCGCCACGCCCATACGCACCACCGGCCAGGAAGTCCGGGTAGTTAATACCAGAGCCAGTAGAGGGCGACACCGATCTGCTTATCGGCATAAAAATGTACACACATGTTTTTTCTCACTGTGACCAGTGGCATGCTTGTATTTATGTGTGAACATATATTACATGTTCACATTTATTCGTAACCACTTATTACACTTGGCAGGGTTGGTTTACAACTTTTCAAGCGAGAAACGGCTGCTGACATGATCGAGCCCCATGGTGATGTTGTGCAATGCAAAATTCACTTTGACATTTGTGCGTCCACGGTTGCTAGGTTATTCACCCGGAAGTGGACCATTTGCGTACTCATCTCAGTTGTCTGGCGATCAATAAATCAAGATAGCAACTAGCATCCACCCTTGTACAGAATTTTTGGAAATTAAGCATTGCATGTTATGCATAGGTTTAAACTATTGGTTATTGTCGCATGTCGTCGTTTGTGGAAAGGACATATTTTCTCAAGCGTTAACATCACTGGATGAAAATACTCCTGCCTGCAGGTAGGTGCCCCTCTGAAGGAAAGTGTTGATGATCACATCACTTCACCCACATCTGAGAAAAGGGTATGGCAGCATCATTGCCGCACTGAGTTACCTCTAACATTTCAAACGGATGTCGTTTTATTTATATGACCTGTGCTATGAGAGTAACATGCATTTGTGTCTCCATATGAGATTACGACCGAAATATCAACTCGAGAGTAAAGAAGCTAATAGCTAAAAAACTAGCTTTTATGTACTCGCTGTCCAGTGATGCGGAGGGTACTGTGTTTCAGCCCGGGTTGGTGCCATGGCTGGTAAGGTGAAGTGGGTGACAGACATTGAGAAATCTGTGCTTATCAATAATTTCGAGAAGAGGGGATGGATCCAGGTTGCTGAAAGTGAAGACTGGAATTTTTATTGGTAAGCACCCAAAACTAAAAAGTATATATTTCATTTACCTTTAAGACACCCAGTTGCATTTGAACACAAATAGAAAATATATTTGTATTTATATATTTTTCAGGATGAGCATCCAGACCATTAGAAATGTATTTAGTGTGGATACCGGCTACCGCCTCTCAGATGAGCAGATGGTCAACCACTTCCCCAACCACTATGAATTGACAAGGAAGGACCTCATGATCAAGAACATCAAACGCTACAGAAAGGAACTGGAAAAGGAGGGGAGTCCTCTGGCAGAGAAGGATGAAAATGGAAAATACATCTTTCTAGGTGTGTGATTCAGGTTTACTAGTAATGTGTGTGTGACATTTTGCTTGTGCATTCATGTGGCACTATCTGTAATCTGTTAGCCTAGAAATCTAGATGCACCCTAGTGGCAGCAAATGTATTTTGCTGCCAGGGTAGTAATCTGTAACTAATAAAGTGTATGTAGTTTCTGTTAAGGAGTATTTGCTTGTCCTTTGGACACTGACAGGTTTTGAAAATGTGCGCTGAAACAATCCCCCCTTGTCTCCTTTGGCTTAGCTCTCCACACAACAGCTGATATATTCTTTCCAGTATTCCACTGTTCATCCTCCTCATTCTCCTCTTTATCCTCTCTCTCTCTCTCTCAGATTTCGTCCCAGTGACGTTCATGCTCCCCGCGGACTACAACCTTTTTGTGGAGGAGTTCCGGAAGAGTCCGTCCAGCACGTGGATTATGAAGCCATGCGGCAAGGCACAGGGGAAAGGCATCTTCCTCATCAACAAACTCTCACAGATTAAGAAGTGGTCTCGGGACAGCAGAACGTCAACGTAAAAATCCTTCTTGCCATAAATCCCCCCCCCCCCCCCCTCACACACACACACACACACACATACACACACACAATCAAAACTAAATATTTCTTGTACTGTGTCCAGCTATAAGGTAACCTAGTAGGATCTTTAGGAGTACAAGCCATAGCAATGATTGGCCTTTACTGGCCAGGTGCCTTAGAGTCTGAGCTGTTTGCCTAGCATTTGCATTGAGCTAAAATATTAGCATACTACCTTCTTTCCTGGGTCCTGCAGCTGGATAATGCCCTGTGCCAGATATGCTAAGGCAACTTCAATTTTATTATGTTGCACTATTATATCATTTCATTTGGACATTGTAGGCATGCCCTGTATTCTGAGATAGTCCTGTGGGAGAAGAATAATTTGTAACACGTGTGTCACAATAACATTAACAGACTGAGCTGGATGCCAGATGTTTCTGACCTCATCATTTGTCTGCTTGTCCTTCTCTGCTGTCCTCTTAGGTTCATGGCTGCATCGAGTGGCAAAGAGGCCTATGTCATTTCCCTATATATTGATAATCCTCTGTTGATTGGTGGAAAGAAGTTTGACCTGAGATTGTACGTGCTGGTCACTACGTACAGGCCTCTCAAGTGTTACATGTAAGTTAACAATGAAAACTAAAACAATTTAACAACAATTGAAGTCAATAGATACCTTTGAGGCTGCACAGTTCATTCAGGAATGTGAGCTTTTTTGCACAGGTATGATTCATATGAATGGAAATGGAATGGATTTGCTGAAGGTGATACATAGACCTGATAACCTTTGAGTCTAGGTCATTACTAGGTCTCGGTCAATACTAGGTCATTCACAAACCCCTCATCAGCTCCTGGTGTCTTGTCTTTGTTTGCAGGTATAAACTGGGATTCTGCAGGTTCTGCACAGTGAAATATACTCCCAGCACTAGTGAGCTGGACAACATGTTTGTGCACCTGACCAACGTGGCCATTCAGAAACATGGGGTATGTAATTAAACAAATGGAACAGTGCAGTAGCTCCACCTGAACTCACTCTCTCTCTCTGTGTCAGCGACTGTGTTCTAAGGCATCCTGATTGTGTTACGTTAACCTACTTCTCTTTGTGTACCTTTTTTTTTTAGGTAATTTCACAATTAGTCATTCAGTCTTTTCTGGATGCTTTACAACTTAGGGCAGAGTATTTAGTGAAGGTCATAACAATGACATAATAGTAATTTAGTAATTTTCTAAGCACTAGTATGCACTGCTGGAGTCACCAGCTATGCACAATGTAGTTCTGTAGTTCAGGTTGGATCATCATGAAAGAAAATCTTTCATAGCACCACAAATATATCCCCAAAATATATCAGTTAGCATGTTAGCAAGTATTTACCTGTTCCTACTGTGCTGTTGTTGGAGTTTAGATAGTTAGCATTGTTAGAGTGCTAGTTTTAAACCAAAACTTCATACAGCTGCTTTAAGCTAAATATAACCTGCTTTGTGTGGACACTCAGGATGATTATAATCACGTACACGGGGGCAAGTGGACAGTGAGCAATCTGCGTCTGTACTTGGAGAGCACCAGAGGGAAGGAGGTGACCAGCAGACTCTTTGACCAGATCCACTGGATCATGGTGCAGTCTCTGAAGGCAGTGGCCGTGAGTGGACAGTTGACATGTAGTCTGTTGTACACACACACACACACACACAAATACAAATCCAGCTGTTTATCCGATGAACCAGACCCTTTGTGAGTTTCTTCTTTTTTCAGTTCTTTCATTTCATTGTTCTTTCAGAGAAAAGGGAACCTTTAGTCATAGCTAAGTTTAGTTTCTCAGGAAGTCATGCTCCAAAATCTTTCAATCCCCACCCCACCCCTATTCTTGGTCTTTCCACCTCTCACACACTTTTTTCACTTTTACTTTTTCTTACTCTGTCTGCCTCTCTCTCTCTCTCTCTCTCTCTCTCTCTCACTTTCATTCTCTCTCTGCTTACAGCCTGTAATGAACAATGATAAGCACTGCTTCGAATGCTATGGATATGACATCATAATTGATGACAAACTGAAACCATGGCTTATTGAGGTAGGTGTGTTTCACACACACACACACACACACACACACACACACACACACACACACACACACATACACGCCTATGAAGATTGTCTCCAAGTTTCAGTATTGGTCCCTGAGCAGGCCAGCACCTCAAGCACACAAAGATATATAGCCTACAGATATAGTTGTATATATAGTTAATAGCATTAGCTATAAACACCATGATATTTGCATCAGATACCCATTCTCAGTTTGCCTATATACTGTATATGCCCCTATTAAATAATCCGTAAATAAATAAATATTAAGTACAGTAGTAGTTGATAAATTGGATATTTTATATAGATTTAGTAAACTCAAACTTATACACATACAGACACAAACACCACATCCCTGCTCCAGTGATGTTAACAGAGGCAGAGTTGTGGTTCATTTGTTGTGTTGGTAGCGTTCTCTGTACTTCTCAGATGCATTTTATATGCATATTCTAGCAGTGAAACAAACAGCATGGCCTCTGCCAAGACAGATGCCCTTAAGGAAATGTTTCTGTGTCTGTGCACATGCACACATGCCTTTGCGTGTATGTATATGTGTGCACCTTAAAACATGAGCTTGTGTACACAATCAGGTCACACACTGCAATTATCTGAATCTTTTTTCCTCATTATAGAATAGAATAGCCTTTATTCAAAGCCTCTATCTGTGTGTTTGTGCGTTCATGCGTGTGTGTGTGTGTGTGTGTGTGTGTGTGTGTGTGTGTGTGTGTGTGTGTGTGTGTGTGTGTGTGTGTGTGTGCGTGCTAGCAGTTTGGCTTGGCTGTTCTCTCTCTCTTGTCTCCTGAGGGTGGGTCAGTATTATCTCAGGGCTAAGAAGTCTATTCTGAGCAGAATGGCATGCATTCCTCAGCCAGCCTGGAGTTAATGTGTAATAAGTCCTCATGGGCCACGCTCCGCTATCAGCTACTCATGTTGAAAGCATGCTAACGTCAATAGTGCAGCACAGCCCTATGGGTCATACAGGCCAAAGTGTAAGAGTTTTGCACATTCTTCTGTGTTATATTTGTTTGTTATCTTGATCTTACCTCATCTGTCCTTTAGTTTAGCTTAGATATCTATAATCCATAATTCATGATTTCTACCATATTAACTAATTTGTTGGGAATATGTATTTCTGTAGTAGTACTAGCAGTAGTAGTGTTGTTGTCCCTGTTGTTGTCCCAAACAACTAGCACTAATATTAGTAATAATAATAGCAATAAAAGTATCTTATCATATATCATATCATATGATTATGGTTATGATTATGGAATTTAGCAGACGTTTATGTCTAAGGCGACTTACAAAATAAAACAATACAAAAGTTGAAAAAATTAACATAATTTATTTACAGTTTTTTCTCTGCCTGTTGCTCTCTCTGTTGTGCATACCTCAGGTAAACGCCTCTCCTTCACTCACGTCCAGCACAGCCAATGATCGCATCCTCAAGTACAACTTGATCAACGACACACTCAACATAGTCACCCCCAACTCTGAAATTCCAGACTGCCGATGGAACCGAAGCCCGCCCAAGGAGGCGCTGGGGAATTACCAAGTCCTGTGAGTGACATTTCCCCTGCACCAATCATATCACGGACACCACCTGACTGAGCCCCCTCCCCTACCCCTTTTTCTATTTTGGGGATAGCCCACACAGGCCAAAATGTTTCCTTCGAGCCGGATTTGAACCAGCGACCTAAGGATGTCTGATTACACCACTACAGTCCTCCGCTCTACCAACTGAGCTATCGAAGGGCCTGAAGTCAATGAGTAATGGCAGGGTCATTACAGTTGCACAAAAATGCGCTATATAAATAAAAGTGACTTGATTTGACAGGGTCAGAATCCCAATGCTGCTGTAGGATATAATGTACAATAGGATTATGTGGATACAATGATCTAAAGAACAAATTAGAATATAAGTATGATATATTGCAAGATATAATAAAACAAATCCTTTCAGCCCCTCTCTGTACAAACAGATGTACGAAAAGACTGGTGGTACCAAAATATGGAAATACATAATTTAATAAGAAAATCTTACAAAATAATATAATATAATCATGGTCATTGAACAGATTTACAGTAGCTGGATTAACTGTCTCCACTGTCTACTTTCCCTTCAATCCCTTTTACTTCATGATGTGCATGTGTGCCTGATGCCTGTTCCTTTCCATCTCCTCACTGTCCTTCTCTCTCTCCCTCCCTGTCTTTTCTTCTTTTCACGCGGGGCAGATATGATGAGGAGCAGGCCTTGAGCGAAGGTGCGGACCGCGACCTCCGCAGCCGCTCGGGCCAGTCCCTGGGGTCAAAGGGCAGCCGGTCGAGCAGCGTGCGCCCCACCCCGGCCACCTGGAAGTGAAGTCACCGGTCGCCGACATTGGGCAAGCACCACCTGGCTTTCTCAAGAGAGCGAAAAAGAGAGAGCGGAAAAGAGAGAGAGATACATGGAGCAGGAGGACTAAGGGACCACACAGACTCTGACCAGGCCTGACTATCGGACACCATACACACACACACACACACACACACACACACATACACACACACATACACACACATACACACACCCTTCTGCACACATATCCACACAAAGTAATTTGCACAGTATGCATGAAATACATGACCGAATCAAATATACCGAAAGGAAGATGTGCATTGATGGATGGATGGACGGACGGTAGTATTTGGAAGAGGGATAAGTGGAGAGTGACTTTTTGACCAAGTGAATGAATCGAAAGGAAATGGAAATCGAGCAAAGCTATTAATAAGGTCCTGTCATGCATGAAAGGATACTGCCTCTAAGTGACATGAGGGAACAATCACCTGATCTAGAAACAGACCTTTTACACTGTAGACCCAATTTCAGTTCCTCTGCAGTATATGTATGTCTTCTTTGAGTGTACCTTCCGTTTGGAAGTTGGCCAGAGCATTTCTCAAATGCACCTCTGTGTCCTGATAGTGTTTAGTATTCTTCAATGTCTGTTGTCGACCACACAGTGCATTAGAGAGAAATAAAGTATTTCTCTGTAACAGTGCATTGTAGAGGATCAGCAAGGAAAATTGGCTCCTTAGCCAAACATTCTTACATAACTTCATTTTTCTCAATTCTAACTGAGCTCATTGGTGGACCAAGGCTGCTGCTATTATTTTTGATGTCGCTCCCAGGCTTGTGAAATGTTTGTGCAAAGCAATCTTCCTGACTTTTAAGTTTTAATTATCACAAGGTCAAGCCCTCAGGGGTTGACCTAAACAGGTTGTATCACCGTTTCTATGCCAACCCAGCACACTTACAGCTTCTTTACATGTCTCCATAGTGATGACCTTGAGCAGCAGTTCAGAATTTGGCCAAGGGGGTCCTGTTTGTGGCAAGTGGGATTATAGAGCATTGCAATTAAACATTCTTTGGTGTGTGCCCCCATATACCCAGCTTAACTCTTTTTCCACCTCAGCCACTAGTGTCCTGATAGTTATACTGTCAAAGTGTCAGAGAAAAGTTGGATTTTTTATGTTGGCCAGTAGAATAACAACTTAGGCTATTTTGTACTGATGGTGCTGACTTTGTGTAATGAGTATTTTTGTTAATCAAAGACTACTACCGCATGGTGTGTGGTTGGAGTTTCACGACAAGAAAGTTACTTCAATGTTTTAATTGCGTTTTATGTGAAATGCTATAACAATCCTTGCTTCCACTGTTGAAATCAAAATTGTATGTAAATACTGAATTACAGAGACCTTCCAAAGGACTTTTTAAAATTATATTTAAACAATAGCATATTGCACAAGACTGTCAAGCATGAAAATAAATTAAATGACTCATTAAACGTTGTAGTTTTTTGGGAGTTGGGTGAAGTTTAATATTTAGCCTACTCAGTCAAGCTCACTGTGTAGGCGAGGTCTAGCCTATGTATGGAATGAAACATGAACCTATTCTTTTCTCAATACTGTATGGGTTCTAATTCTGTAATGTGTGGCAAAGCCGACGCAAATAGCAGCACGCCGTCCCCACCACACTCAACTCTCCCTTTTTAAGCGTCTGTACGAAACCATTCTTTCTTTCGAGCTATTTAAATCAAGAGAATAGGGCAGTTTAGTGTGGCAGTTTTATTTTGTAAGGGAAGAAACCCACATCTAAAATAACCACCAGGGGGAAACGTCATCTGTCAATAATGAAATCACTTGACCATGCACATGAAATGATTATGGGATGGGACAACCAAATGTTACTTTGTCTGCAGTAAAAAAACAAAAAAGAAACAATGTAGCCTGGTTGGTCATAAATAAAGCAGGTGAATTTATAGATTATAGCAACTCCAAATTGAGCATTTTAAGGCTATATTGCTTATAGGTCCTTGTATTTATTAGGCATATGTTTGATCTCTTAATGATACCAAAATATTATATATTTACACGTCTACTAGGCTACTACAAGACAAAACTACAAGCAGAAAGTTTGTTTGATTTAGGCTGTGGGGGATGTGACGTTGGAGAGGCGCGCCTCCCCTGGTCATTTGTCGACTGAGGAGTGCGGCTAAGAGGAAAAAACCTGGAGAAGAGAGAACCAACATTTTCTTCAGCCCTCTTTAATTTATCAATTCCATCCCCCCTGAATTGGAAATAAACTCGTCAAGGTAAAGTAACGTTTGCGTTTCTCTAGATCTTTCGATCGTTCAGAGTTTGCTGGGTAACCGAAGCCACTTTACTTTGCATCAGTCTTGCAGTCGGAGGCAGTCCCCAGGTCTATGAGGCTGGTTGGTAACTCGCAACTCGTGTGTGATTTGACACTGCGGCTCAGACCATTTTCACCTGGGACGTCAGATTTTCTAATGTTTCTTAAAATGTGTGACGTTATACTGATTTTGTAAATTAGTAATTTAGGGCTAATCCTCAGTCAAATTAGCAGTTGTACAGTTGAGCAGTTGTGAATGAATAGCGGATTGTTTGAAGTAAGTTTGGTCTCCAGATGGTTTTAATCTTACCTAGCTATGTTAGCTAACTAACGTTAACGTTATGTTAAATTATGGGCATGGGGTATTTTTCCATTGGCTGCACAACAATCCAGTGTTTTGTAAGCCACGTTCACCTTAATACGTTGTAATTTCCCCCTACATAAATTGACGTAGGGCTATGTTGGCTCTGACATTTTAGCCAGCTGCTTAGCTTGCTACACCTAGCTTCGTTGTTGCAGTTTGCTTCTTGTGCAACCCAAAACCTAATGTTAGTCAACCTTGCCTGATTAGCCGTGGACAGTGTGTTTTATGGATAGGAAAATGGTTGATCTGGTGATCAGTGACACTTCGCTTCGATGACGCTCTAAAGTCCAGACTTTAATCAATAGGACAGAATTGATCTTGGATAGACTACACGCCGTTGCCTCTAACTTGTGCGGAAAATGCCTATGCAAGACTAACGTCAGTAGGGTTTTCATCGAGGAAGGGCGGGGTTGGGTTCCTTGTAGCCAAAGTGAAGTTATCTGTCTATCAGCAAGTGCCCGTACCTCACAAGTTAAATTGACAAAATGGGTTTAACTTGATCTATTTCTGAGTTAATGTCGTTGCATCTGAGTGGAAAAGCTGAGGGTAACACTGTCCACTCTGTGTTCTTCCAACATGTTGGCTAGTATTTCATTGTACTTTACTTGAGAGCAGAAAATAGAAAATTCACTTGACACAAGTTTTGCCCGATGCAAGACGCATGTTTATCCTAGCCTGGCTCCGCCCGCCAGTTGGTTCCATTTAAGTTTTCGCTGAAAATATTTCGTTTAGGTCTGGTGGATATTCCAAGGACATGGTTTAGCTACAAACCTGGGTAAGTTAACTCAGAGTAAGTGCTAAACCTACTAATAGAAGAGCTGTATGGCTTCATTAAGCCATTAGGCTCTTTTTGTAGGAGGTTTACCACTTACTCTGAGTTAACTTATACCAGGTTTGTCACTAAACCACGTACTTGGAATAAGCTTACCGCCCAGGTTATACCAGGCGGTGTTTGCCGAGACATGATATTTCTTTTCACCTGGCATAATAATAATGTAGTGGAAGTATGGAATGGATTTAACTAATTACTTTGATGGCCGCCCTTACTTCTAATTCAGTCAATTGTTGCCATATGATGACAGTGTGACAGTCATTACCTTGTGAAGGTGCAGTGTGATTTTAATCTAAATTTGTGAGTTGTTGTCAGGGGGGGCTAAACCTGTGATAAGATATAAAGATAAAGGCAATGGGCCCTCTCTGTGCTGTTTGCCAGGTTTAAGTCCATTGATACAGCGAGTGTTCTGCTTAAGGTTACCATGTCGGCCCTTGTCCAAGTTGGCTGTGGCAAAGAGTTAACAAGTGTGAAAAACTGGAGCTGAGGCTGTAGTGAAAGCTCAGAGTCAGAGGCAGCCCCTGGTTCCTGCTTTTGTTGGCAGAGGAGACCCAGTCCCATGTGCTGCCTGCAACCTGGGGGAACCACAGGAAGCGGCCAGGAGACACAACGCTTGCTTTTCCCGTGCTTATGGAACACCCCCGTTTCCCCCCATTATGAGGCCACAGCGTCTCTCTCTCTCTCTCTCTCTCTCTCTCTCTCTCTCTCTCTCTCTCTCTCTCTCTCTCTCTCTCTCTCTCTCTCTCTCTCTCTCTCTCTATATATATATATATATATATATATATATATATATATATATATATATATATATATATATATATATATATATTTATCTCTATCTTTCTATCACTCACACACAGACTTAGTCTCTCTCTCTCAAACACACACTCTCACTCATATGCACTCAGACATTCTCTCTTTTTTTCATACACACGCACACACACTCTCTCTCTGTCTCCACCCTCTTGTCATCATCTGTGGAACACACAGGAACTGTAACACCATTGTTTAAAATAAAGTGTTTCGCTAGAGGGTTACCAGAGGTTATAGCTCAGTTTAATCGTAAGATAGAAGATATCCGTACCTGCAGCTGTTGCAGCGCGAATGGATATGAAACGCTTGTTCTGCCTGCAGCGTCAACTGTGGCTGACACTGTAGCCCAGCCGGTTAGAGTGAAGCAGTGATGGCACACAGCTGTCAAGCTGTAATCAGGGAATGGTATGTAAACTCTCATGGAAAGAAAAGCATGAAATTACGCACAGTTCCCACTGCAAGCAACTCTTGAGCTTCTAACAGGCGAGAAAGGGAAGTGCAAACAAATTGTGTAACCATGGAAACCATTTAAGGCTGCACACGCAACAATGTGATTGAGAGAAACCAGCAACTTGAGGATGTTAGGAGAAAATCGGCGTGTTGTGCCCATTGTGTCAAAGTGTTGAGTAGGAATTGGGTGATGCAGGAGCTGGTCTCCAGTTTGTTCTCACACATCAGCTGTGTCTTTTTCAGTGTGGTTTTATTGCAAACATAAATGCAAGTGTTGGTGCTGAGAAACAGTTTTGGATGTGCTTAGTATGTCATGAGAATTCAAGGAACTCGACAGTTAGCGATAAACGGCCCTCTATGGCAGTGTTTCCCAAACTTTTTTTCTGGCGACCCACTTTTTAAAAATGACAGACCATCGCGACCCATTTCACTTCAAATCTACCCTGCAACCACCAATATTGTTTTAGGCCACAGGTTCTCCAACTTTTCTATGCCTCCCCCAACCATACATTGCTATAGGATTTAGTAGCCTTTACTTTGGAGTTAGCTAGGTAGAAAACGAGAGGAATAGTGTTTAAAATGCCCATTTAAATTGTAGACTATAATGCACTGTTGTGCATTTTAAATCAGAAATAAGAATGTGAGGAGGTTGCTATTAACTTTAAAGATAGCATCTGCAATCGAAACTGTATGCAAATTGAATGGCCTTATGTCCGGTCTATGGATGTCTGCTTTAGTTGACAGCACGGTCACTAGATTTTAATCGGTAAAGTTGAGGAGCTGGTATCTATTAATGTTCATGCAAATAGGCGGATTCATGTCCCTTGCAGTTTGCAACTGCGAGGTACATGGCAGGCGCCCCACAGAACGGTTTCATTTTGAGAGGTAGATATCCATGCTGGCACCTTTGATGCGTTCGTCCCTGCAGTTTCATGCGCCAGTTTCATGAGCTTTTATGACAAAACCATGACTGTGGTAGTTAACAATCTACATCCTAGAAAACTGTTAGCTTTCCTGGTATCAAATGACAAATGGTATCAGTTAGGCCTATAACACAACATAAATTGTGCTGGCGACCCAAATAAAATCTCCTGCGACCCACCCGTGGGTCGCGACCCAGACTTTGGGAAACACTGCTCTATGGTATTGTATGCTGTTTCCCTCTCAGACTGAAAAGAGCATCCAGACTGTGTCAGCAGTTGTTGACATTAACTTTGACAAGCAGTCTTAACAGGATTCATATGCTTTTATAGGAGCCCCTCAAGTTCTTGTGATCTTTCTCTCTCTCTCTCTCTCTCTCTGTCTGTCTGTCTGTCTGTCTGTCTGTCTGTCTGTCTCTCTCTCAGTCTCTGTCCCTGACCCAATTTGATTCCTCCTCCCCCCTCCCTGTGTAAACTTTGGCACCTGAGGCCTAATATGCGATAAGAGTTTCATAGGATGACGCTACTCTGCTCGGCTGGCTTTCCAATTACATAACTGTACTCCTTTGTTGTTTGACGGCCGTATCCGTGGCAACGGGGGTTCTCTGGAAAGTCACCGGTGAGGGCAGGCTCGTCCGCCTGCTCTCCAGACCCAGACCCTCTCAGATGGAAGCTATGCGGATTTCACACACCAGCTGAAGGAAGAACTGGTCACACACACACGCTTATGTGTGACCAGATCTTCCTTCAGCTGGTGTGTGAGATCACGCTTGTGTGTGTGTGTGTGTGTGTGTGTGTGTGTGTGTGTGTGTGTGTGTGTGTGTGTGTGTGTGGTGTGTGTGTGTGTGTGTGTCACACCTTGGTGACCGACCGGATGTTGCCACACATTAATTTGGTGAAGGCTAATGTTTACCCATGTTTGGGAGGGAAGCCTGACATTTACTGTCTGGTGACAGGAGGCTGGAGGAGACACTGAGTGAGTCTGCATGGAGTAATGCAGATTGGAGCTTAATGCCAGCTGATGAGCGAGAACCTCTGGTGACTTCCTCCTTAGAAGTAGTGTGTCAGACTTGTGTGTGGGGGTGTGTTGGATTGGCCAACGTACTAATGCTTTCAGATTTTGTCTTCATAGCTCTCCATCTTTACTTTATTTGTGATGGTTTTCTCATGGTTAAGGAGGATTAAGAAGGACTGAAACAAGATAGTGTTCTTTCATGGACGTGCCTGTGCGTGTCTGTTTTTGTTTTTGTTCATAGTGTCTGTGTGTGTTTGTGTGTCTGTGTGTGTTTTAATGGTGGGTGGATCACATGTTGTGGTTCTCTAAGCTGTCTGTGGGCCTGTAACCAGAGGGTTTCGCAGGCTGTCATTGTCACACCGCCTGTGGTCTGACCTAGTAGGCTTCGACCCCCTCTAATGACAGAGGAGACATCTGCACTCAACACCTCACGGTCACAGCTGTGTGTGTGTGTGTGTGTGTGTGTGTGTGTGTGTGTGTGTGTGTGTGTGTGTGTGTGTGTCTGACTGACTGACTGACTGACTCTGTGTTCTTGTCTGTGTGTGTCTGTTTTTCACTAATGTGGTCATAGCGATTAATATGCTGTCTAGTGTGCTAGACCGATGGAAACTTGGAGGCTTGTTTTGAGTTGTTGGGAAGTGGGTGGGTGGGGGGGTGGGAGGGGGAGGCTGGATTTTTTTGATCAAGTTTGGCTCGTTGGGAAAATGAACGTCAGGGTCTTATGTTGGCGTAACGGAACAAACCCAAGGAAATGCCTGTGACAGTCTTAGAAAAAACGTCTGCTTCAGAAACACATCACAGATCAAGAACCATAAGTGAAAAAAATGGACAGAGTGATTGAAACGATACAGAGAGAGACGCACACTGAGAGAGAGAGGGACATTGACAGAATATTAGAGAAAGGGCGAGAGAGGGGGATGGTCAGAAAGATAGAGAGAGTGGGAAAGGGAGAGAGTAAAATATGGAAAAGGTCACAGACGTCTCAGGCCTCGTCCCTGGAGTGGCTTTTAAAGAAAACAACTCTTCTGCCCCTCTCATGAAATCTCCACGTGCTTGCAGTCTCGGGGGACATCACCACTCCAACTTCTGGAGCTCCTTCTCTCTGTCTCTCTTTCTGTCTCTGTCTCTCTCTCTGTCTCTCTCTCTCTTTCTGTCTCTCTCTCTCTCTCTCTCTCTATCATTTCTCTATCTGCCCTCACCTCCTCTCATTTCAGGCAGGAGAAAGAAGATTAACAGGAGAGTTTGCTGTATTCCAGTGGCAGGCTCTCAGTCTTATAGAGTAAGGGAATCGTGTGTGTGTGTGTGTGTGTGTGTGTGTGTGTGTGTGTGTGCGCGCGTGCGCGCGCGCAGGCTCATTTGATAGGCTATATCTTGTGTCAGGGAGTGAGTGATTGGGCACTGGGAGTCTCTCGCTGCCCAGATAAGCCCAGCACAGAAACATGAGCACACAGGAGAGAGGCTTGGCCCATTACATATGACATCACTCATGTGTTTCTAGGCAAACGGCTACCTTATCATGGCTTCCATATGTAATACATATGTGTACCTCTCTCTCTCTCTCACCCCACACACACACACACACACACACACTGCTGTATTGGTCTCTGTTTTCATCAAAGCATGCACACACATAGCCTACACACACACTCACACCTTAAAGTAGCCTACCTAAAGTAAACCTCCTTCCAGTGCGACGGACACACAGGTATCTTTCTCTCTCTGCCCTTGTGGAGGCAGTGCTCTCCTGCCCACCTCCATACTGGCTGTCCAGTAGACCTTTGAAGCTGCTATCGCGGTTTCATCAGTATGTCCAGGGTTTGTGTGTTTGTGTGTCAGTGAGAGTGGGTGAATGAGGCAGAGTGCGTATTGTTTATTCAACACATTCTTTCAATTCTGGCGTAATCGGCTTAGCTCTGTTATCTCCCAGTCCTCTTTTAAAGAGGAGTTATGGAGATAGTAGCTCAGCTGTTGCTATAGTTGTGTGTTATGGTTCACGTGTGTGTGTGTCTGTCCTGTGTCCTGTGTGTCTGGGACTTTGGACCCAGCACTGGCTGTCCCTCCTCTGTGGGAGTTTTTCGACCGACAGAGAACGCTTTCTTCAACCGGTTCCGTTCAGAATTCTTTGCACCTTAGTGCTATGTAGTGAACCAGCCCACATTTCCACCAGTTTTGAACCAAACCAAGGGTGTGTCATCAACAGTGGGTGTTGCATGCAAAACAAAAGTTAATGAGATGCATTAATGGGAGAATGATATGAACAGTTGTCCCGTAAAAACGGCAGAAATGACCAGTCTAAAATGCTAGTTAACGTCTGCAGTGTAATGCTAGTTGACTAGTTTTAAAACTCATGCTTTTAGCCTTCTCCCCTCTGAACGTTAAAGTGACAAGTCCACACCGATTCGCAGGAAAAACCATCTATTTTCTGGTTCAAGCTCTGAACCAAGGTGCCACGTTCCGAACCGTTTATTGTTTGGTCGCAATGCTCCCCACGGAACGGAACTGTTCTCTGTCGGTGGAAAAAGGCCATCAGTGTGGTAGTGTCCACGTTGCATCAGAGGAGGAACCTCCCTTGATTTCCACTCGCCCACTCTTATGTCACGTTATCCAGATCTCATGTCAGCTCCCTCAACTCCCACTCTGTCCATCTACTCTTTATTAGTGTGTGGCGTGTGTGTTATTGTTTGATTTGGAGGATCCAGGGAAAGTGTGGGCAGTTTGAATTTCACAAATATAACTTCTGAATATCACAGATGTGCTCATTTGGAGTGCCCCTAAAACTCTTTCAGTTCTGCTTCTCAGGATGATACGCCTATTAGGGCAAAGAGAAACTGACAAACTCATCTGTCAGGTGTTCCCTCACTTCCGGAGGCCACACACACACACACACAAACACACACACACACACACACACACACACACATACCTTTGCTATCTCTCGCTGCCTGTCTGTCTGGCTCTTTCATGTGATGATGACGCGTTCTCTGTTTCTCCATCTATATTATGTAGTACATTCTCTCTCCGTCATCCTTGCTCATACAGTCAGTCCCTTCCTATCTCTGCCTGCCTGCCTGCCTATCTGGAGGGATGAGAGGTCATGTAAACAGATAGCTGAGGTCAGCTGAAGGCCTCTTGCGTATTCTGTACCGCCATTCAGCAGGACAGAGCGGCCTCAGTAGATTTTGGCTTGTGTTTGGTCATTGCAATCAGCTGATATCACCCCCCCCCTCCCCTCCCCTCCCACTCCACTGCTCTCCACACAAACAAACAAACAAACAAAGGCACAGCAGAGCATTCCAGGTGCTTGTCGCCGTGCTCCGTGTTCTGTTGTTTCCACGGCAGCGATTGTTGAGGGCCCCAGAAAAGAACACAGAAGGGGCTGTCCGCTGCAAATGTCCGCTTCAAATGCAAGGCTTGCATGTGTGTCCACAAAAGTCAGGCACATTGGAAAGACACACGGGGCCTCCAGTGGCCCAGGCACAAAGCCTGAACATGCCTACAGGCCCTCCACCCATGTGCTGATATGTTGTTGCTGTTGCTGCATTTGGAAGCAGTAAACACTCACTGTTCCCTTAGTTCAGGAAGTGCTGGCAGCTATGGAGTCAGCTGTACTTCTGGCACATGATTGATATAGCAAAGTCAGCAGAGCAGGGGGGAGTCCTCACAAACACTGTGTTCAGCTGCAGATTAATTAAATGACCTCATATCAGTGCTGCGTTAACACTGGGTGCTTTATTGTCTCGTGTATGTTTTGCAATACACGAGACAATAAAGCACTTTTGTTTGTTTAGGTGTGTGTGTGTGTGTGTGTGTGTGTGTGTGTGTGTGTGTGTGTGTGTGTGTGTGTGTGTGTGTGTGTGTGTGTGTGTGTGTGTGTGTGTGTGTGTGTGTGTGTGTGTGTGTGTGTGTGTGTGTGTGTGTGTTCACACATGTTGATGGGCGGCAGGGCAGTCTTGCTGAGTGTGTGAGGGAGGCTGAGTGGAGTGTGCTGACTAAAGATGCAGCAGCCAGAAGTGCTGAGGCAGCTCACCTGAGAGACCAGACACAAAAACACACACACTCACTCTCTCTCTCTCACCACCTCACACACACATTGTACACTGCACCCCCCCTTTAGGCACATTACACACACACACTCCTACAGTATGCGCACACACACACATTTTTTCTGCTGCTGAATTGCTGGCCTGAATCCTGAGCAGCAAACCTCCTGACCCTACTGTGGATATAAACAACCCATACAGCGGAAATGGATCCTGTGCCCTTAGTGTGTGTGTGTGTGTGTGTGTGTGTGCGAGGGAAGGAGACCTAGAGAAAGATTGAGTGTGTGTGTGAGAGAGAGAGAGAGAGTGTGAGAGAGCCTGCAGAGCTGTATGAATGTGAAGCTGGAAAAGCCCAAAAGTAGTTTTCTGCCAGGCCGCTGTGAATGCGGCTCTTGTTCGGGGGGTGGAAGTCACCAATAATAGTTGCTCTATCATCTCCCCTCTGTGTGTGTGTGTGTGTGTGTGTGTCTGCCATGGAGTAGAGTGCAGCGTTAACCTATATATCCTCTTACTGTAAGGAGGCTGCAGCAGCAGTGATCAGAGAGCCTTAAGAAGGGCCCAGACGGCCAGATCTCCCCCGTAATCTCCCAGAGTCCCCAAACCTCAACAGAAGGCTGCGGAGATCCCCCCCACTTAGGGCTCTCCCATACCAACACTCCGTTAAAGTGGCTCGCCACAGCCATGGGGTACAGGCAGAGTGAAGCGAACCTCATGATTTAATCATTTATTACACTACTACTACTACTACTGCTGCTGCTGCTGCTACCTCGAAGAAGTCAACACACCAGCATAGGGACTGGCTACTGTCCAGTTTATGGTAGACACTTAGCTGTCACAACATTAAACCATTCATTAACATAGTAATAATAATGGCAATAATGGTATTAACAGTGCCCTTGTAAATCACATACCAGATGGTTTTGTCTGAAGTCACTAGTGAAGCACCAGTTGGTTAAGATAAACAGCTTGTCAAGAGTAAAAATTATCATAATTGATGTCCATCGCAGGACTATAATTATAGGCTGTAACTTAAGCTATAGTTATAGGCTGTAGTGGTGTCAGTGCTTGTGTTGAATGGGAGCGAGCTTTTTGATTTTCACTGGAGCGGTTCTCTCCAGCTGCGCACGCAGAGGAAAGTTGGAGTGGGGCAGGGCCCGGAGGGTCAGCCGTTTTAAGGCATTAACTCTCTAGGGAAGGGATGAGCACAACGGATGCACCGGGGGGGGCAAGAGAAGGAGGATAAGGAGGGATGGGGAACAAGAGTGACAGATGGAGGGGAGGAGAGGGGGATGGATGGATAAAAAGAAAGAAAGAAAGAAGGAGAGAGAGAGTGACAGAGAAGGCTCTGTGTGTGGTGTTCAGCTGTGTGACACCACAACAGGGAGCGGAAACGTCCTCCGCAGAGTTTTTGTGCTCCAAGTGGGGTGTTTAGTCAGTCACACACACACACACACACACAAATACTCACACCATCGACCCAGTCCACTCCGCTCACTCTGTAAATCTTTCACTCGTCACACACATTAACGTTCACACAAACTCTGCACACACCACTTGACTCTTCCCCTGCCTTTCTTGTAAACAAATTCTGTTTCCACACACTCACACATACCACGTACACTCATGTCAACTCATGAACCTTTCCTGTAAATTCTTTCGTCCTTTCCAAATACACACACTCACCAGGTGTTTACACTGTTAGAACTGCACTGTTTGAGCTTTTTGAGTCAGCGTTCAGTAAAACAGGATTGTGTGTGTGTGTATGTGTGTGCTGATCAGCTCTATATTGAGAAATGTCTGTGGAATGTGGGGAGGATGATTGAGTTGCCAGGATGCTGTTTTCTGAGAACAGCGATAACAGAGGCTCACGTTTCTCATTCAAATGCATTTTCCCTTGACTGTCAGTTGCGGCTGTTTGTGCAGGGCTCCTGACCTCATTTCCTATCTTTTAGTATTGTAACATATAGTCCTATGAGATTGCCCCTATTATTATTATTATTATTATTATTATTATTATTATTATTATTATTTTTTTTTTTTTTTTTTTTATTATTATTTGTATTTTTATTTTAATGCCATTTCTTGGAGTGCATTGCCTCCTCTGACCCAGACAGTGGTTTATGAATGAGCACCACTCTTTATCTCACAGACAGGCTGAAATCTACGTGGCGTGTTGAAATTATGAAGTTCCTATTGGCATGGTTAACAGAGTTTTTTTTTTGTGTGTGTGTGTGTGTGTGTGTACGCTTGTCATAGCCTACAGCCATCTGAGTCAGAGTCAGATGTGTGTGACTATCTGGTTTCCAAGGTTACAAGCCACTTGCGCTCTCAACAAAGTGTGCGGACAAACCGAGCACAACGAAAAACAATACGACTGAAATCTCTTCCTCCTCTCTCCCTCTCTCTCGCTCGCTCATTTAATGGCTCAACACACGTGTGTATGTGTGTGTGTGTGTGCATGCATGTACTGTACGTGTGTGTGTGTGTGTGTGTGTGTGTGTGTGTGTGTGTGTGTGTGTCTGGCATGAGCTTCTAAATGGTGGAAAGTATGAGTATTCCCGCTGTAGCGTGGCGGTGCCTGTGGAGTGGGCCCCTGGCGACGGGCCGGCAGGATAAAGCCGCTTTAGAGGTCCTGCTGGACCAAGGGTCACGGCACCGCTGAGAATGGCAGGAATTTTCATCAGAAAGTGTGCGCGTGCGTGTGCGTGTGCGCGCGTGTGCGTGTGTGCGTGTGTGTGTGTGTGTGTGTGTGTGTGTGTGTGTGTGGAGTGAGGAAGCAAGAGCGTAAGGAGGCATAAGAGATGGGAGAGAGAAAGATGGAGAGAGGAGAAGAAAGCAGGATTGTTAGGGGCAGTGAGAGAGAGAGTAAGCAGGAAGAGAGGAAGAAGGAGCGTAGTAGGAGAGAGGGGGGGGGGGGGGTGTATGTGTGAGACTATTAAGAGTCCGAGTGGAATATCTCACACACTTGTGGGTCAAATGTAACACCAAGCTGGACTTGCATCATCAATTTGTGTCCCAAATTGACACCAAGATCTAACCATCCTACTAGCACTAGGGTTTATGCAGTGATACAGTTCTGACTGTGATGACATAATTAAGTTGGGTTTAGATGATGACCATGATGATAAAGTGTTACATTTGCTATGATGATGTATTATATTTGGTAGTGATGGCAGTGATAGTGTATTATATTTGGTGATGATTACTGCAGTAATGTATTATATTTGGTGATGATTATGGTAATGTATTATATTTGGTGGTGATTACTGTGGTAATGTATTGTATTTGGTAAAGATTATGGTAATGTATTATATTTGGTGGTGATAACTGTGGTAATGTATTACATGTGGTGTTGGTGATTGTGTGATAATACTAACTGTGTCCTTGTTCTGTGTTTTTCAGAGGACAGTGGGCAGAGAGGGAAGCAGCCATGTCTGGCACATTTAATGACTCCTTGACCGATGTCTCCAGTGACAGCTTTTGGGAGGTACTGTATCACACACACACACACACACACACACTTCCATTCGTCAAACCTCATAACATAGCTGCTCACTTCATTTAATACCATTAATATCCTTTACCTGCACAATGCTCACTCTCATTCAGAAACTCACAGATTGAAGGCTCTGACTCTTTATGTTTGCACTCTCTAGAATGGCCTCACCTTCACACTCAAGTCAAGAATGTTTGCTTTTGATTTAGCTGACTAGTGTGTGCTTAAACTATCTGGAGTGTGCTTAAAAAGACAAATGCGTTTGAATTGTGTGTAATGCACTAGAGTTTGTGAGGATAAATGAAGTGGCACCTCTTTAGCTTGATTAGACACAACAAGTCGTACTACATGGCCTCAGAATATTAATGGGTGTACGTTCTGAGGGCTACAGGCCTGTTAAGGCCTGGCTATTGTTTAAACTCGGGGTCAAGGGAATGTAGCACAGGTCAGGCTTACCGAGTTAGATGGTAAATTGAGAGTCTGGGAAAGGAAATGGTGTTACCAGTGTCATTCGGCCTTCATCCTTGGTTGGGAGTGATAGCACAGCTGGGCCAATCCCTTGAAACAATGTGTATCTGTGTCTGTAAAGCTCTGACCAATATGCTCAGCCAGGCGTTGGTATTCTGGTCGCGATGTCCGTTGTATTGCTTTTGTACTTTCTTGGTGATTTGAGATTCAAGACTTTGTTGCCATAGAACTTAATGCATGACATGCATACTGTATACAGCACATAGCTGTGTGTGTGTGTGTGTGTGTGTGTGTGTGTGTGTGTGTGTGTGTGTGTGTGTGTGTGTGTGTGTGTGTGTGTGTGTGTGTGTGTGTGTGTGTGTGTGTGTGTGTGTGTGTGTGTGTGTGTGTGTGTGTGTGTGTGTGTGTGTGTGTGTGTGTGTGTGTGTGTGTGTGTGTGTGTGTGTGTGTGTGTGTGTGTGTGTGTGTGTGTGTGTGTGTGTTAAATGGAATGCATGTATGTAGCACTTTTCTTCTCCTCTGAGCACTCAGCACTTTACAGAGCAATTGCTCACATCCACATCGGGAGCAGTTTGGGGTTCAGTGTCATCTACCTGAGCCACGTGTGTGTGTGTGGTGGCGGCTGTGTGTGTGTGTGGTGGCTAACCTATGCACCCATTGTGTAATGACCAGGTGGGAAACTACAAACGTACAGTGCGGCGTGTTGATGATGGCAACCGGCTGTGCAATGACCTGATGAACTGCATCCATGAGCGGGCACGCATCGAGAAGGCCTACGCCCAGCAGCTGACCGAGTGGTCCAAGCGGTGGAGACAGCTTATTGATAAAGGTACACACACACACACACACACACACACACACACATACACATATACATACTCACTCACACATACACATATATATATATACACACACAAATACATTGATAAAATAATTAGCACACACTGTACCCATATTTGTGTCCACACAAATGCATAAATAAATGACTGTACATTCTGTACCCGTGCTTATGGCTATATTTCCTCTGGGTTTTTATTGCTCACAAAGATGCCTTTCACAGTAACACTGGATTCACACGCAGATGTATAGTACTAGGTCTTACCTCAGGCCAAACACACGCATATATAAAACTTCCACAAATAGGCTCCACACAAGCATTCAGAGCTTCAGGAAGATGTGTGCTGGGTTGACCACAGAACGACCAGACAATCCCATGAAATTTTCACCCACTTTATGAGAGGTGTACCCACAGACCTATTTAGGATACAATCAATGTCAGGCAAACAACTAACACCACACACAGGATCACCGACACGAGGCTTCAGTCAAAATTGTGCCCATTTTCAAAGTTCTCAATGACATACTATATCCATATTCCATCTCTCTCTCTCTCTCTCTCTCTCTCTCTCTCTCTCTCTCCCTCTCTCCCTCTCTCTCTCTCTCTCTCTCTCAGAGCTTGAGAGTGCAGTTGCAATGCCCAACTGTGTACTGAGAAGTCTCTCAGAACCAAATATGTACCTCAATTTTCACTATGGTGCAAACAGGGTATCGCGCCAATGACTCCAGGCCTGGTGGGTGCGTTAGTTCCAATAGTGTATCAGTCCTTCAGTCTAGAAAGAACTTGCACACCAATGTTGCCGATGCAATTTTTAATCCAGTCAGTGAAAAGTGCAAAGTGCTCCCAAAGTGCAAAAATGTTTTCGGTCCCATTCAGACCATCATCAGTGCAAGAATTTCAATTTTCACTACTCTTCCACTCAATGAATGCCAATTAATCCATGCCAAAATGGGTATCTTAGTGAATGTGATGCTATGCGTAATGATGCTTGTCAGTGTGGTACTATACACAATATATAGCTATGGTATTGATATCCCTGAAAATATCATAGAATGTTTGAGATCGATAGATTGAGAATGAATCTCCACTCCTCAGGGCCGCAATACGGAACCCTGGAGCAGGCGTGGATCGCCGTGATGACGGAGGCCGAGAAGGTGAGCGACCTGCACATGGACGTGAAGTCGGCGCTGATGGGTGAGGACTTTGAGAAGGTGAAGAACTGGCAGAAGGACGCCTACCACAAGCAGATGATCGGCGGCTTCAAGGAGACCAAGGAGGCCGAGGACGGATTCCGCAAGGCCCAGAAACCCTGGTCCAAGAAACTCAAGGAGGTATGGCTCATTCATTCAGTCACTCTCTCTCTCTCTCTCTCTCACACACACACACACACACACACACACACACACACACACACACACACACACACACACACACACAGGCTGAAACCCTGGTCCAAGAAACTCAACAAGGTATGGCTCATTCATTCAGTCACCTACTCACACTCACTCACTCACTCACACACTTTCTCTCTCTCTTTTTTTCTCTCTCTCTCTCTCACACACACACACACACACACACACACACACACACACACACACACACACACACACAAACACACACACACAAACACACACAAAGCTTTCCCCTCTATGTGATTAATGCATTTTGTACATGGTCCCTGTACAAACTGAACTAAACTAAGAAAAGTATGTACTTTATAATTGGCGTATGAACCAATGAAATGCAAGCTGGGGTTTTCTGTGTCACTTTTAGCACAGATGTTGCAAATAATCCCTGTGAACCTGCAAAAGCCCCCACTGGGGTGTCCTTTACCCCTTACCTATAAATGTCTTGCTTTGACACCTCTTTGACAGCTTGGGGTCATTCTTCTCAGAGTTTGTTTATGACTCAACGCGGTCTCATCTCACCTCGCTGCCCCTCCGCAACCAATCACAAGGCTGACGTCCTGCCCATGCTGTTTGCTTTAGCGCTGTTATCTTGGCCGTCTCGAATGCCCGCAAGGTTAGTGACTGAACACGACGCGTTCAGTGGCTGAGTAAATAGGCACCCCCCCCAACCCCCCCACCCTCTCCATTTAATTCGCAGTGGGTTATTGACTTTCAAAGTCATGGCACCCCACAGAGGTCCCAGTTTCTCAGAGAGGCCTTGATTTTCCATGAAGCTGCAGGAAACCGCTTGGATGACCGGAGCCGTGCTGTTGTGAAGCATTGCTGCGGCATGTTGGAATGCGCGCAGCTGAAACAATGACCTCTGATGGTCCGATGACCATGGTTCCGGAATGGCTTTGTCATTATTTATTTATTTTTAAGTCCCAGCCGCCATTTTCGTTGCCTGTTTGTCACACCGGACTTGATATGACCTTCATGACCACACTGTCTACTTGGCGTGCGTGTGTGTGTGTGTGTGTGTGTGTGTGTGTGTGTGTGAGAGAGAGAGAGAGAGCCTTTTTCTGTGAGTTGTTTGTGTCTGTGTGTGTGGCTGGATGTTTGCCTCTCTGTGTGTGTCTTCCATATCCCCATTCTATAATCTGCCGTCTTCCAGGCCGGCAATGTGGGCTCCTCCTCCATGTGATGTCACAATGATCAACTGGACATCCTGGCATTAGCTGGCCACATGGACACACAGGCCTGGTTAGGGATGTCCGCTGGCCGTTTATTAGGCTTATTTATAGCAACGAGCCATGCATGGCAGACAGACGGGAACAGGAAATAGAAATAGATGTCCCCATAACCTGCCCATTCCTCCTGTCCCAGTACTCTAGTACAGACAGACTACTGTGACTACAGGAACACCTGATGCTTAAGCTTAGTTATTTATTCTTAACTTATTTGATGGCAACCAGAGCCATGTAGACAGCATATGCATACTCACTATACAGGTGTGATGGTAGCTTAACTTTTTACCTTCATTTTTTTTTGTTTCCTGCCTTAATGTGCGAATCACGTCGCTTCGTCCAGCATTTTGTTTCTATATTTGTCAATTTGTTCATTTGTCAGTTTATGTCTGGATGTCTGCATGTGGAGGGCTTCAGGATGTCTGCATGTGGAGGGCTTAAATTGTGTTGTACTGAATATTTTCTCTTCTCTCTCACATCTGTGATGGATGCAGAAAGGCATACCGTCAGTGTGGATGCAATCTGCTGCCTGAGGTTATATGGCTGTTTGTCATGTCTAATATTATTAGACAGGGCTTTCAGCAGATAATGGATGTTGTTTTTATTGGGCTCCTCTGATGATCAGTAACAGCGGTTATGGCAGTGACTGCACTGACATTGCATTCCTCTCCTGTCCTCTCCTGAGTCATTGTCAGGGAGGTGCAGCATGGCTTTAACGATGTCTCATTGGTTATTTACAGAATTAACTCCCTTTGTTAGTGTGACTGCTGAGAAGCGTATGCATGTATGTTTTATCAGTGTTGGGTCAGATTACTTTGAAATGTAATCTATAACTGAGTACAGACTACACGCCATTTTTTTTTTTTATAATCCGTAACATAATCCATTGGATTAATAAAATAATGTACCGGTAATGTAATCTGAATACTTTTGGATTACTTCAAAATAAAAAAACTCAAAAATTAAATACATTGAATAAAAAAGACACTCAATCATAATCATTTTGTTGCTACACTGATATGTACGGAGACGGAGGTATGTACAGAGGAGGTGCACGGAGCATGTCTGACATTGGCAATGCACACCCACGCCCTTCTATAGCATTATGTAATGTTATTCTCAAAGATAGATAGATAGATACTTTATTGATCCCCAGGGGAAATTCAAGAGGTACAAAGGTAGGTGCATGACCCTTTTTGTCCGTTTCAGATGATTTGATAGAGAAAAAAAGTGTATAAAAGTGTGTAAAAGGCCCTTGACTCTGTGTGTTTGCAAGTGTGTTGGGGTGGCCCAACCAGTTATTAACTGCAGTTTTTAAGGGCAATCACTTTTTCACACAGGGCCATGCAGGTTTGGATTTTGTTTTCCCTTAATAACAACCTTTATTTAAAAACTGCATTTTGTGTTTACTTGTGTTATCTTTGACTAATATTTACATTTCTTTTATGATCAGAAACATTTGCGACAAACATGCAAAAGAAAAGAAATCAGGAAGGGCGCAAACACTTTTTCATACCACTGTATGTACCAGCTGAACTGGAAAAGGCCTATAAGCAGACATTGGGGGGTGTCCTCATTTTGGCCAATTTGCAGTCACTTTAAAGACAACTTGTCCTCCTTTTCAGAGTCTGGTTGGTGTTCTGCTACATAATAGCACACAATTAGCCTTTACTTTCCTTTCAAACACAAATTAGTCATATCAACTATAAATAGTCATATCAACTGGTCTAGTATTTCTGCACAGAACCATTCACATGAAGTGGAAAAAATAGGCCATTTTATTTGTCTAGCTGGGTCGCGGTTGGTTGTGCTAAAAGGCAGTAACCCCTTAAATTATGACTTCTGGCAAGTTGTGTGCAAATAACTGACAGATTGAGACTTAACAAATATAACCAACACATTTAAGGCATCTTGCTGTGAATTTTTTTTAAGCATGATTATCACACATAATTATCACACATAGTGTGACCTGTGTTATTTTACTGAGGGGTCCTGTTTAGATATCATGGTGAATAATATAACCTGTTATAAGATCGAGGGGCCCTATTAAGACGTATCACATAACATAGCCTATGTTATTTGACTGAGGGGCCCTATTCCGATATCAGGGCTGGAGAACATGGTAGTGACTTCACATAGAGGCTTGGGCTTCAGAGATCCCTGAACATTTGGGCTCCTGGGCCTGGGCCCGTTAGGCCCGTTCAATAACGGTCCCCTGCTCATATTTAGAACTTTTGAAGCGGTTTGGAATTTCTGGTGTGTGATATTCCATATGTAGCCTTATTCGAGTTTTAATAGCCTAAATGTTTGGGATAAAAAAAGCTGATTTACAAAGCGATTCCATGCCCCCTTGAAAAAAGTATTTTAAGTATTTTTTAAAATATAGTATTTTATTTTGATACATTATGGCTACAGTATTTTGTAGTTTATTTTGATACACTTAAAAAGGGGGTGTACATCCTGATGTATTTTTTGCCCATCCCTATGATCCCATGAATGAATTTCTTCTTGATGTATCTTTAAATGTTACGTCGGACAAAGATGTATTTTAAACACTTTAAAATTCCCAAGGCTCCATGTCAAAGCAATGCTCATGGTGATGGTTAAAAAGGTGGTGATGGTGATGATGAAGAGTGGTTGGAAAAAGAAACAGTCCTGTGTGATAGAGTGAAAGAGCACTCATGCTGATAACCCTGGGGGAGGATGATGATGATGATGATGAAGGAGGAGTATAAGGAGTGGGAGGTGATGTTGGTGAAATTGGCAGTCCTGCTAATGACAGTGCAGAGGGATAGTAATGTTGATGACGGTGCGGTCTTGTGTAGGTGGACACGATGAAGAAGGCGTACCATGCGGCCTGTAAGGAGGAGAAGCTGGCCACCAGCCGGGAGAACAACAGCAAGCTGGAGAGCAACTCCAACCCCGACGCCACCAAGAAGCTTCAGGAGAAGGTGGAGAAGTGCCAGCAGGAGGTTCAGAAGGTATGTGTGTTTATGTATCTGTGTTTATTTATCTGTGGGTGTGTGTGTGTGTGTGGGTGTGGTTGCACCTGCGTCTGTTTGATTTAGTTACATTGACTTTAAGTTTTTGTTAACCACCTCTCCACCACAGTCCCTTCTTTTTATCTCAGATGTGTACATGTGGGATTTGCGGTATGTTTGCATAGTCCTGTCTGCATCTATGAATGATATCTATGTGTGTGTGTGTGTGTGTGTGTGTGTGTGTGTGTGTGTGTGTGTGTGTGTGTGCGCGTGTGTGTGTGCGCGTGTGTGTTCGTGTGTGTTCGTGTGTGTGCGTGTGTGTGTGTGTGTGTGTGCTACCCCCAGACTAAGGAGCGTTATGAGAAGTCCCTGGAGGAGCTGGACAAGGTGACGCCTCAGTACATGGAGAACATGGAGCAGGTGTTTGAGCAGTGGCAGCAGTTTGAAGAGAAGCGCATCAGCTTCTTTAAGGAGCTGCTGCTTGATGTCAAGCAGCACCTGGACCTCTCCAGTAACCACAAGTGAGAGACACACACACACACACACACACACACACACACACACACACACACACAAAGAGAGAGAAAGACACACAAGCTAGGCAGAACTGAGGTAGACATACGTACATGCACATGTAGGCCTACAAGTATATTCTCCTAAGAGAAAAGATCCCATCGTTAGACTATGTGTGTATTGGCCATAAACTGATAAATAATAACACAATGGTGTTTAAATGGACAAACACACAAGCACATAAATGAATAAAAATGAAATAAACACAAACAGATACACACACACACACACACACACACACACACACACACACAGTTAAGCTCTATTTAGTTTAAATAATACCACAATGGTGTGTAAATCGGCAAACACACAAGCACATAATTACAAACACACACACACACACACTGTTAAGCTCTCTCCTGTACTTTCCAGGTTCCAGACAGTCTACCACACACTGGAGGACACGGTCAAGTCGGCTGATGCCGAGGAAGACCTCAAGTGGTTCCGCAACAACCACGGGCCGGGCATGCACATGAATTGGCCCCAGTTTGAGGTACGCCACCCACTGGCAGTCCAGTCCAGTCCAGTCCTTTAAGGCATAAAAGCCTTTCATTGTTCAAGCTGTTCCAGAACTATACCAGATAGATCTAGAATTAGCATTCGACCGGCATTTAAAATGGTTCTTTAAGTTCATTCATTAAAGAATCAAAATCTTAAAGTAGCGGAGCTCAAATCACGTATTTCTTGATCGATCTCCTCAAAAAGCTAGTGAGGGCACTTAGACTGGCACGCAGTGGGCAATGAGAACCGGGCTGGAGTGTTTGGCGTGACCAAGCTTGACTCATCTAGTCCTCTGGGACTTCCACTTTCTAGGAGGCGATGAGTGTCATATTTGCAGCATTTATGACTAGAGTTGTTCAACCCCGTGAGAATAGCTGCTTGTTATGCCACATAAATTATGCATATTTATCTGGAAATGGAGCCAGGGTAAGATGGAGAGAACCTGTCTTTCAGGTTTGTTCATGCATCCACTCACTCACCTGTCACACACACACACACACACACATAGTGCTCACAGCCGAGCTGAGCATTCACACACATGGACACTCATGGTGCACACACACACACACACACACACACAGTAAACCGAGACTAAAGATACTATCTATACCAGCGCATAGTGTAAGGGAAGTTTAGCATGTTTTACACACGTGGGTTGTCCCATGAGCTGCTGATCCTCTACTGACACTCTGCCCTTGGCCCTATACATACATACATACATACATACATTCATAGATACAAACATACATACAAAAACAAACATACAAAAATCACTGGGTGAAATTTTGGTGAAGGAGATTGTCGGAAGAGATCAAAAGAGATGTTTCTATCTTAATGTATTGTCTAATGATGTGTTGCTTGATAAATGTGATTAAATGCTTTGTAGTGATTGGAAGCTTGTAATAATGCCACCACACTGTTGATCAGCAGACGCACACATTCTCCCAGCTGTGCTTTCTTCACTGTCCACACGAGGCAGAGTGCACCGGTGGAACTACAGTTTTGCATTGTGTTCCTGTTCTGTTCTGTTTTTAACAACCCCTCCATACCCCTCAACCCCCCCCCTACCCCCCACCCACTTACCCCCCTGGGGTTCCCTCTGGACCCCCCACCCCTCCCCACCCCACCCCTCCTTCCTTGAATCCGATTTTGACAGAACATGGAGACTCCCTGCACACGCCTTAGTAAGAGAAAGTCCTTTAGAGTGAGTTCTGCTCCCTCACAGTGGTTGGCGGGTTCACACAGCTCTCTTGCTCTGTCTCTCTGTGTGCGTGTGCGTGTGCGTGTGCGTGTGCGTGTGCGTGTGTGTGTGTGCGTGTGCGCGCGTGTGTGTGTTGTTAGAGAGCTATGCCTCAAGGGAATGCAGTCAAATTAGAGAGACTATTGTCATAGAGAGGCCACAGATGCTTCCTGATATTAGAACTGTTATGAGATCAGTACAAACAGACATCATTGGTTGGGTTAAGTGTGTGTGGTGTGCATGCGTTGCGTTTGTGTGCATTCATTTCCAAGGGACATTCAATCAAGCAACTCAATCCAACTGTCATTTATTTTTGAATGGCTTTTGATTACTTGGATTGATTGAATTCCCCCCCTTACTTTCTCTTTTCTTTTCTGTGTATGGGTCTACCTGTCTCTTTCCCCCTCATCTTCCTCATCCTCCTCCTCCTCCACATCTCTCTGAACTCTGGGCTCTTCCACCCCCCCCCCTTCAGTCCTGGAAAAGTCTTGGCGCTGACACGGGGTCGGTCCTGACCTTCGGGCCTTCGTTTCTGAAGGTTAGGCCCGGCGGGCTCGCAACCCGGCACCGCACCACTGTTCTCTGATCAGCACTCTCTCTGGCCCTGCGGCATGTCACATGATGCCTGAGGTGTGGCCTCCTGACCTTGTGATGTCACAGTAACCCTGCCTGAGTTGTTGTCCTGGCAATTAACCCTATGACCTCTGGTGGTAGTATGATGTGTTCTGAGAGACCAATAGTCGTTTTTTTTTTTTAAATTATTATTATTTTTTATTTTTATTTATTTATACGTTTAGATGCTTAAGATAATACAAAAGCATCCATCAATAACAAATAAACATTTATTTCTGCCTTTTAGTTCCATAGGGTGCGGATCGGGATTTAGATGCCTCATAATGTTGTGCGTACGGGCTGTCTGCATGCATGGCCCTCTTCACTAATGCAGTGTAGGCCGTGCTGGTCAGGGCACTTATTGCTTCAAGGTGCTGTTGGTGGTTGTGCTGGTGGTGATGGGGCGCTGAATAGTGGGTCTGGGATGCTGGACGCTCCAGTTGGGCTGCACATATAACACTGTGCAGAATCGCTCTGATTTGTGTGTGTGTGTGTGTGTGGAAGCACGTTTGAAAGCTGTCTGAAATCTCACTTCTTGTGCACTGGCTCTTTGTGGGTGTTTACTTATAACCAAACTTAGAGCAGGTGATTTTTTTTTTTTGGTGTGTGTGTGTATGTTTGTAAAGGCACAGTGTGTGTGTGTGATGTGCATGAAGTGTGATTGACTATAGTAGACCCACATCAGCTTAGCCAGCCAGCAGATTAATTTTGGCTCAAAGTACCCACACTCACACTGAACATGAAACCTTGCATCGCCTGTTCTAATTTTAGTCCCCAAGAGGAACTACCTGCACATGCTGGTGTTGGTTTTGACCACGGCAAACTTTCTGTGCCTTTTTCCGTACTTGAGCGTGTGCGTGTGTGTGTGTGTGTGGTGTGTGTGTGTGTGTGTGTTCTAGGAGGAGAGCCTAATGCTTCTGGTGTGTGTGTATGTGTGTGTGTTGTAGGAGTGGTCCATAGACATGAACCGCACGCTGAGTCGCAGAGACAAGAAAAAGCCGGGTGAGGGTGTGATGCTCACGGGTATCAGCCAAACAGGAGATCAGCCAGCCAAGAGCAGCAGCAGGTAAACCTCACACCTGAGAACAATCGCGCACACCTGAACATACCTGAGCATATAGCAGTATGCACCTGACCTGAGCCAGTATCTGCACAGCCAAATGCACATACACAATTACCTACAATATCACTTCTGTTTTCTAAATACATTTTTACCGTGTAGTCACTCACCCACTTCCTACACACATACACACCCATGCATGTTTGCACATCAGAGCTTAGCTTTAAAGTTCATCATAGCAATAAGGTGGAGAATCTGCATGTAGATGATGGACTGAGCAACAGGTAGTTATGTAGAAAACACATTCTATTCTGTAATAGAAGAATTGACTACATGAAAAGACTAAAAAAATGGAAGAATGTGACCTGCTCTGGGTCACTCCTCATTCTCACACACACACACACGTGCGCGCGCACATGCTCACTCACTTACTTTCCTGGCCCTGTGACCAGACAGCCCAAAGTTTCCACTCTACTACAGCGAAGTCTCAGCTGACCATAAACACGAATCCACAACAGCCCACACACACACACACACACACACGCCACAAAGCAGGCCTCGCTCTGGAGCCACTGTAAACATCTTCAAGAGGCATGTTGCTAAGACAAACACACATATGTGCACACACACACACACACACACACACACACACAGAAGCATGCAGTGGACACATGAAGGCACACTATGCAACAGGGAAACAGTCCTAGATTCATGATTCATCCCTCTTTATTTATAGTTGGTTAGATGGTGTGTTCCTTTGGCATCATCATGGTCACTAATTTTTCCTAAAATAGTAAGTGACACTATGCAGTGGCGTCAGAGTTGGGCAGGGAAAACTGACTAACCGTGGTAACTATCAGAAGACGGCCGTCTGAGTCCGAAAAACCCGCTGGACCGCTCCCAGTGCTCTTCACCCCGCCCTCAGTACTCCAAACTATGGAGCTCTGCTCCAGAGGCTCAGGGTGAGACAGCTCTCGAAAACTCACTCTCCTGGAACGTTCGAGCATCTCCTGGAATCCTGGAACGTTCGGAGCATCGTCTAAACTGTGTTCCGAATCTCACCCTCAGAATCTAAACAGAGAGAAAGAATGTTTAGTCACGCAGTTCTTCTGTAAGCAAGCGCAGAGACTTATTTAAGGCTAGCCTGCTACCTGGTGGGGGGGGGACTTCACAGTGAAAAGTGCGAAAATAGCACCTCCTTGCTGTCCTTGAAAAGGGTGGGGATCTGCTAAAACCTTTTTTGGACCCAGAAAATCCCCAGTGTAATCGCCATTTGAGACCATTTGCTTGCAACAAGTTTCAAAGACAGTAGTCCCTTCAACGAACTAAATAACCTTTTTTTGTTAGTGTTCAGCTATTTGCAGAAGAGTACAGCCAGTCCTGTATCCATCATGGGTTCCAGGAAAGCCCAGATATATGATATGTTCCAGATATATGGTGTATCAGGGTCAAAGATGAATCCCAGTCTTAGTCTTAATAGCTGCTTTCATGTTGGGTTATGCTCCAGGTGACTGTTTCAGCTTTGCATAATGCACACAGTTACAGCCGTGTGTGTGTGTGTGTGTGTGTGTGTGTGTGTGTGTGTGTGTGTGTGTGTGTGTGTGTGTGTGTGTGTGTGTGTGTGTGTGTGTGTGTGTGTGTGTGTGTGTGTGTGTGTGTGTGTGTGTGTGTGTGTGTGTGTGTGTGTGTGTGTCGTGCGTGCGAGCACATGCAGTCCCAGGAGTACACTGGAGGAATGTCAGCCATCTATCTCCCAACCCACTTGACCTCTGACCCCTGAGTGTTCTAAACATTCTCCCTCGCACAACACACATGTAAGGGACATGGAGGAGCATGGGTGATAGATGGATATTTTTATTTCATTTTTTATTTATCTGTTTTGTGAGCGGGGTGGGGTGGGGCAGGCCGCGGGTTCAGCAGATAGGATGTGAGATTAGGACGTAGGAGTGTCAGAACAACAGCAACATAATGACATTTACAGTCACTATCGTACACAGCACTGAACGAAAACCTCTGTGCTTCTATTCAAAATTCATCTTTTTCCTTCATTTCCTTCATTATTATTTGCCTGATGCTCTGACAGGGTTTGTTTAATTTGCATTAAATCCTCATTGTTTTGTTTTTGCAGGTTGTCTTGTTATATTGTTTGTTGTGTAAACGTTCTGACTGTGAATTTGTTAGCTATAGGAGCACCCCGTAGTAATGTAAATACTGGCCTGCATGTGTTCATTGATGTTCTCCACAGTCATCTCTCATTGGTCGAAGATGTCACTCTAACCCTCATTGGCTGATTTGAAAGCGAGTCATAATAGCTTTCCACAGTGGCCATTCCGTTCCGACATTGGTCAAAGTGGTGTGTTCTGTTGCTGACAAGTGCCATGTGATTGTTCCACGTTCTTGTGTGTCACAATGGCCACCATGTCCAGTAATCCCTCACTGTTATATGGTATTCCACGTCTTACCTGTGAGTCTGAAAAGTGTAACAATAGGTGTATGTGTGTGTCACCATCCTGTCTCTTTCCATGTTGTTAGCCTCGCTGTGCCTCGTAGCACAGAGCCTGTGGGCTCGAATCCATTTGAGGATGACGAGGATGAGGAAGAATCGCCCCAGGAACAGCCCAACAGCAGCCCGACAGTCACTGTCAAAAAAGACCAAGTTGCCACCAAAACGTTGGTGAACAGACAACTGTCGTGCAGTCGCTGCACTCCTTCGCCACTTGTGTCCTTCCTTGCATAGCTCTTTTTCTTTCCCCTCCATTTTTTCCTGTGTGTTTTGTGTTTCTTCTGTGGCTCTTTTTCCCCTCCTCACTTGGTTGGTCTTTCTTTGTGGTCCCTGTTAAGTTTTATTTTCATCCCCTTTTTTTCATCAGGTTGCTGTATGTTTCTCTGCATGGGCGTTCAGCAAACGAGTACACACTCACATCCCCTCCATCTTGTTCATCTATCTGCCTCCTGTGTACACACCCACACATGCACACACACACACACTCACTCACACACACACACACACACACACACACACCTTTGTGTGTGTGTTGTCCTTCAACCACCTAACTGTTTCATCTTGCAGAGTGGTCTGTGTGTGTCCAGCCTTGCTTCTGTTCAGTCTGACCTGCTAGGCATAGGGTGTTTTCCTTAGACACACACACACACACACACACACACACACACAGATGTTCCAACAAGCACACTACAGTATACATTAGCCATCTGTCATCTCTGACAGTAGATAGGACTGTTCTAAATACAGAGTCGAATGTGAGTCCATGCCTAATTTCCATCTCAGATTTTTGACTCCAGTGGAAATCTCAAATATTTACCAAGGGGAAGAGAGAGAGAGAGCCAGAGTGTTAGAAGGGGGAGGGGTTGTTGGATAGGTGCAGCCTAGTAAACAGACTGTGTTAGAGAGACACAGACCCCAAAGTGTGATGAAGCTCATCTGTATTTGCCTGGCGGGTCCGACTGCAACAAGGCATTTACTGTGTTAAGTGTCGTATGTGTGTGTGTGTGTGTGTGTGTGTGTGTGTGTGTATACTGTGTGTGTGTGTGTTGTCTCCATGGGGACTGGTTTGGAGCTGCTGCCCTCTGCTGGTGGTGGTGGTGAACCTGTCTCTCGGAACTCCAGGTGCTCATGGGATATGGCGTGGGCTGTGCGTGTATGTGTGTCTATGTGTGTGTCATTATTTACATCATGATGTATGTCTGTGGTCCTGTTCAGCTTTGTTTGTGGTAATAACACGACTCCTAAATCCCCTCGCAAACAGCATCATTATAGCTGGCGTGACATTGGCGCAAAGGCTGAGGGGAATTCACTGTGCGAGGGGGGATTTAGAGCAGTCTCTCTGTGCTGTGTGTTTGTGTGTTGTGTATGTGTGTGTGTTGTGTTTTATCCTGAAGGTGTTTTTTTTTTTCTCCGTCACGCTCCTGTCTAACTCCTTTTTTATTTCCTGGTTCCTGCTACTCTTGCCTGGCATGCTGGATGTCCAATAACTGACCGCTGATCTGCTGTGTCAGAACCCACTTTAAAAAAAAAAAAAAAGGGATTTTGGTGTAAGGTGACAGGGATGTTTTGTGAGCTTGACCGTGTATTGGTTCTGTGACCGTGACAGTGCCAGCAGCGTGGATAAAACCCAGGACTGGTCGGACGAGGAGACAGGGAATCCCTTCGCCGGTGATGCCGCTGACGCCAACGGTAACGGCAACCCATTCGAGGATGAGCCTGTCTCTCCAGCCGTCTCGGTGCCGGTTAAGGCACTCTATGACTACGAGGGCCAGGAGCAGGATGAGCTGAGCTTCAAAGCAGGTACTGTCCACATCCTGCCAGCCCTTTATTCAAGTCCAGTTCTTGATCTTAAGTGTAGCCTTGGGACGTTCTAGTGCAGTGAATTATAGTCTATATATATATCTATTGCATTTATTTAAAGCATCTTGCTCTTTACAAATAAATGTTTTCATGATATGACCATAACACTCCCTTTCTTTGTTTCATTCTTTTTCTTTCTTTCGTTTTCTTTCTTTTCTCTCTCTTTCTCTCTATCTCCCTCTCTTTCTCCCTCTCTTTCTCCCTCTCTTTCTTCCTCTCTTTCTCCCTCTCTCAGGGGATGAATTCATTAAGATTGGCGAGGAAGATGACCAGGGCTGGTGCAAAGGGCGACTGAAGAACGGCACTGTGGGTCTCTACCCAGCCAACTATGTGGAGGACATCCAGTAGTGAGGCAGACACAAAGGATGAAGGAGAGGAAGGAGGGAAAAGGAAAGAAAGCGAGCGAGAGAGAGAGAGAGAGAGAGAGTATTGTATGTGTAAAATGGAAAGAGTAGGAGTCAAATACAAATCTGAGGACTGCTCACTAGTGCCCCCACCTGGTGGGATGTGGACTGAATATGCTGCATTGGAAAGCAAGGAGACGCCAAATTATACACAGTCATCTCTGGTGTGGTTGCCGAGTCTCTTATCATACATCACCAGGTATCCTAACTAAACTAAACAACTCACAAACTCCGTCAACAAATATCAACAAAACAAATCACTGAAACTTCAACTAAAGCCATTTGGGGAAAAATTGCTGAAAATTACTCACTGAATCCACCTGTAGTCACTGTTGAGCAATATATTATACATGCATCGTCATCAGCCCTCTACAAGTTCGCTGTCTTACTCGCTGTGTCATAGAAGATGCTGGACAAAAATTGAGCCAATAGATGTCGCCATGCATGCCTTTGACAAATTCAAGCCTTGTACATTTCAGATTTTATTATATTATTTTCAGAGTCTGTATTTTTATCATGTCTCCACTGACTTCCTTCATGCTGAAAATTCAATATTTTGGTTTTGTTGCATATCCAATTTGCCTTACACAACTAGGCCTTTACAGTATATCTTGAAGTTGGGAGAAAAGTCATCGAGGAAAAGCTTAACTCTTAAGTTTAAAAGTTAAACTTCCATATTCCTTACTGTACCTCAAAACAATACACACCACTTTGTGGGAGGATCATTTGTCCTGTTTTATGTTAAATAGCATCGGCCAAAACTCATAATCTAAGGAAAATACATTTGGATATGGATGATATTGTACATTCTTATTTAGTGGAAGTAAATAGTCAACCCAGTGGTTAGAGCACATTTTTTATTTCTATATATCACTTGTCATTGACTTTGTTCAATTTTAACAGACCGCAGTTTTCAGAAAGTTGTAAATGGGAAACTACTCAAACAAAATCACATTTTTAGCCTGGGGACATGGCCCTGATTTAAACGATCAATTGATTGTACTTTCTCACCTATTGATTGTATTCTTTTGTCTGATGGTAGGCCAGCAGGGAGGGGTTTGAGTCCTATCCTGCTAGTCTGGTTAACTTAATAGAACTGTTTTCAGAGGGCATATATATAAGTCACTGTTGCGGTTTATAGTTTTCTGGGTTGATTTGAGCTATATATTGCTGTCTGAATGTTCATTAGGTTTGGTTGAAAAGACAGGCATGGGTATAAAGACATTTTTTTTTTTATTCACTTGAAGCATCAACTTTATCCAAGCCTGCACTGGACTTTGCCTACAATTCTATGGGAGGATGCTCGCACTTGTGCCTCATACAGTTGGTGTTAGCAATATGCCACACACGTGTCAAAGATGATTAGCCTTTGGCTACCAGTTGATCCTCAACAGAAGTCATGTTGTGTCGTATTCTCCCTGCATGTAAATAGCAAAAGACCTTTATGAACAAAAAAATTGCATTGAATAGAAACAAGACTTTTAGTTTGAAATGGAAGACTGTTAATTTATCAGCTGCCTATAACAGCTGTCTCTGATGGATGAATGCTGTGATTTATTTTCCCTTGTTTGTCCTTAAATCTGTCTGTATAGTAATTGAATATTTTATTGCTGCGGTCAAATGAATTTGTTGTTTTGTAACATTTGTATATATGATTTTGCTTGTTTTGTTCCTCATTTTGTTTTTGCCTGATAACTTATGAAGGTGAAACAAAATGAAAAAAAAATCCATATTGTTAGTCTGGGAGAAATACATGATACTTGGACTGCCTGACTAGTGTGATTGGCCTCCATAAAATACCGCCTTAATTGATATACAGAAGTTATTAAATAAAACTTAATTTACCACACACTTCAGTTTATGAAGTTTTTTTTTTTTTGCTTTTATATTGTGGGCTTCAAAGCATTTTTGCTTTTTGCTCAAGACTTGCTACACAGCTTTGCATAAATAGGGCTGAAATTGTTTTAGGCTTTTATGAACTCCCAGGAATATGGATCAAAACATAAGTAATCACAGTGTTGCCCCGTTATTTTTGTTGAAAGTTACTTAAACAGACAGATTGGACTGTTGTGCTCCACAATTACAAAAATGTTTTCGTATGGAATCTTAAATGATGTTGACACTTTCACATGTATGTATTGTTAAATTCACCACACAAGCCTTGACTGCAGTAGGCTACAAGTGCATTAATGGAAATGCACCACAAAAGTAGTAGCCTAATAGTCCAAGGCAATGTTATATTGAAAGTAAAATGAATTGATTGCTATATCCGGGGAAGTGAGAATAGAAGTGTGCTATGCATTGGAGGACTCATGGTCCTCTCCACAATGCGTGCATTTTGTAAAAATGTTCCACAATGCGGCTGTGGCGAAAAATAAAACAAATCAAGAAAGTCAGTGGTTGCCTATCTATATTTGCTTTCAAGTAGGGTGGAGTTGCCTGGTGTAAGTCTTAACATGACCTCATTAGGAGGTGGGATGTGTGCCTCAGAGCCTAACTGTTGTTTTATTGCAATCCTGATTTGGCTATCTGTCAAAAATACATAAAATAATATTTTATCAGATGAGAAAAAATATTTAAAAAATTCAGTATCGATCAGATAGTCTATCAGTCCGATGCCAGTTAATGCTTATTTCATATAGGGTCTAGCTTATATAGCTTATTTCATATAGGGGATTTTTTTGTCGAGCGCAAGGAACGTTTTAGCCCACACGCACGGCTAGGCTTTGTCCTCAAAATTGCCTTGCATTAAATGTGAGACTACAACTCCCAGAATGAAGAACACGCCCAATTTTAAACACTAGCCAATCAGCGTAATCCCAAAATAAATTCACATCTACGTGTCAAACTCGAGCTAGGGAAACTAAACTGCTACATTTTGACAGTGGCAGTTGCCTGTCAGGTGAATTTTCAACAGGTGTAAAGATGTCTGATCCAAGCAAGCAGGAGATATCGACGATATTTAAGCGGTTGCGCTCAATACCAACGAATAAGGTGAGATGACAAGTTAGAAGAATATGTGCGTATATTTCTCTCAGTTGGAGGTAAATTAGCTCATCAAATGATACTGACACGTCGCACGGTAAGCGCTTGCAGAATGCCATGGATAATGTTGGAGGAACCATATGGAAAGTCACGTAGCCTACTGGATAGATGCGATCTATCAGATTTATCGGAAGGAGAAAACGGGTTTATTTTACAGTGTAGATGGCTAGACATGTCTGCTATTAGCGATATCTTGTCAAACTTGTTTTTTTTTGTTTTGTTTCGGCGGACATGCTCCAAAACTTATTGAAATCGGAAAATGGCCAACAAAACAAGCGTGTTTCTTATAGCCTACTTGGGAACCGTGAAAGATTATATAGTGGCGACAGATTATAACATTGGCTACTCCAGCTGTGCAAATGTTTTCAGTCGCTGCCTTTTGGGGATGACAGAGATCAAGTGCTTTCCAGAAACACGCAGGCTACTCAAGCTAGCCCATTGTAGCCTAATTGGTTGTCCCCATGTTTTTGTAGGCCTATGACATTTCATAAGTTTCCTATTAGGCTAGGCTACCGCATTCGGTTGGTCTTTTTGTAAACAGTCTTTGAGGTCTACGCACCGTATGCGCTAAAGGTATTCCTGTGCCCTTTATAGGCCTACTCCTGAATGCGTGAGGCGTTTTTAAGATTTTTAGATAGATATCAGTTGGCTGTTGGTAGTTTTTTTTCCCCCACGAAGATAACCAAGATGGTGTAAGGATAGTTGCGTCATTGTGGTACCCAAGGCATGAGTCAAACTTTGTTTATTAAAGCTCAGAACCTTTGCCCGTGCCCGCAAACACGAGTGCTGCACTTACTAAATGAATGGTCATGGCGTTACACCCAGCACATAACTGAGTCGATGCTGATTAAGGCCAACAGTATAGGCTTTGCCCCTTTCTTGAGATATGTAGGCTAATTCTCATCAGAAATACATTTTAACACTATGCTATGATTATAATCTTAGGTATGCTTTGACTGTTCAGCCAAGAATCCCAGCTGGGCAAGCATCACCTATGGAGTATTCCTCTGTATTGACTGCTCTGGGACTCATAGGTCATTGGGCGTACACCTGTCCTTCATCAGGTAGGCTGCAAAGTAGCTTATTTGGGAATTCACTATTCTTCATCAAAACATTTCAGATTTTTCATGGTGTGCTGCTCTACATAACCCCCACTTTGTACGTTGTAAATGTTATATTCTTTTTCATGACAAAGTGAACATGTTTAAAATGCTTGCTATATATGACTTGTGCTTTTGAGATGTATGTACTGTTTACAATCCGTAGATAACAGATGTCAACAACAACAGATGTCAAAAACTGTTGTCCAAACTTCCTGTCAGTTAAATTTATATCAGAACTCTTTCCCCTGTTCCGTCCGGGGGCTTTTTTGCACTGCTCAGTGTGAGGCCTCACCTTCTATGTTCTTCTCCTCTGGCAGGTCCACAGAGTTGGACTTCAACTGGTCATGGTTCCAGCTGCGCAGTATGCAGGTCGGAGGCAACGCCAGCGCGGTGAGTGTCTCTCCCCGTCCACTGTTGTGTTCCATGGGACAGGGCGGAGGGAGGAGCTCACCAGTCCACGCGTTAATTTCCAGTGAAGTCATGAATAGAAGAATTGAATCACTGAAGACTCCAGTCACCAAATTGTGTCTTGTGTAGCACTAGACAAACTGACAGTTGAAAATCCATAGTTCTCAACTGTACACAAAAAATTGCCTCAGACAGTGGTTTCAGTGAAACCCTGTGGACTGTAGAGGTGAAAAATAAAATATTGGCATGAATGATCTCTCAAACAAACACATACGTGTATTGAGGTGAAGTTTTATCGCTGGGATTGTCTTGTCAATGTTTGTCTTTCTCTCTCTGTGTCATCCTATCCAAACAATGTCTCTTTCCTTCTCAAACTCCCCTCTCTCTCTGTCTCACTTTCTCTCTCTCTCTCTCTCTTTCTTTCTTTATCTCTTTATCTCACTCCTCAGATGGCTTTTTTCAATCAGCATGGCAGCACATCAAGCGCTGCCAATACTAAATACAACAGCAGAGCTGCTCAGCTCTACAGGGAGAAGATCAAGACAATGGCAACCCAGGCCACCAGACATCATGGCACAGAGGTGCAGACACACACACACATCCACACCATTGGCCACATGTCATTCTTTCATAGTGTGTCTGTGCTTGTTCAGGCTCATATGCACTTGTGTAAATGTCAGCTGGTGTTGAATTTGTCTTGGTCTCTCTTGTGCAGCTTTGGCTGGACAGTCAGCCTCTCTCTCCATCGCCCACGGATAAGCAGGTGGACTTTTTCAGCCAACACACACAGGTACCTTAAAATAGACTGTGGGTTTTCATTGTGTGTGTGTGTGTGTGTGTGTGAGTGAAAAAGTGTGTGTTTATGAGAGAGAAAGAGGGAGAGTATGTATGTGTGTTGGTCCATGTCGGTGTAAAGGCAGCATTTTTTGGCATATCCATAGTTTTGGCCATGTCCTGTTTGTCCAGCATACTTTGCAACATGTGTCTGTTTTTTGCCAGGTGACCTCAAATGACCCCATCTGCCTGGAGCTGAACTCTGGCCTATCAGCCGAGGAGTCCTCGTCAACCATGGAGAAGAATAACAACGGTAATCTGCTGATCCCCTATCAGAAGTTTTAATACTCTAATAAACCTAATCTTGGGAATGCAGATTACATATTTAAAAATCCTGCAGGATTGTATGTTATTCATTGTGCTAAGATTCCCAGTTTGTTAACCACGGCTCACGTATCAGTGTAATTTAATTCTAGTTAAATTAAAAATCAGAATGGATGACCTGAATAACTGGTCATGCAGAGCTTGCTGGTTGTTGAAGCTTGAGACCTTGGCTAAGTATGCTTCGGTATTTGAAATTTTTTGGGGGAATGAGCAAGCTGAATTTCTCAGCACAGAGATTATGTTCATCTGTGCACCTGAATAGCACAGCTCAAGCTCTCTCTGCCCCCCCCCCCTCTCTGTGTTTCCAGAAGAAGGACCCACAGTTGATATGCTCAGTGTTTCTCCTAAAGCTGCTCTAGGTAATAAAAAGAACAAATCTCATCCCTCAAATAGAAGCGAGTTTGTAATACTGTATGAATGTTGAGTTCTGAATATATTTTGTATTTTGCAGACACCGCCTGTCTGTTCAAGAAGAAACCAACGGCGGCAAAGAAAACGGTACGTTCAGAAAACCGCCACATGTTGTCATACATTTATCACGATCAGTTCTCTGCATTTTGCATTTTGTCTGAATACACCCAGGTATAATGTCAAATAAAAGGAAACCGACTGCAAAATACATCCTACTGGTACTACCGTCCTGTTCTGTGAGCACTGACCTTCACTTGTGGTGGAAGGGCTTGGGCGCAAGAGATTCCCTTGGCATGTTTGTTCAATTCAACTTTATTTCGCCATGTATACAGAGATACTAGGAATTTGATTTGGTCTTCTCCATGCAGGGACCCTCCTGCACGAGATCTCCATGGCCACCTCACAAGCGCAGTCTTCAAAAGGGGGGTAGACAGCATAACATGAGGAGAGGGGAGGAGAAAAAAAAGCAACCCCCAGACTATGCTCCTGTGGGGAGTACAGTATGGGAACAGGAAAAAACACCTCAGCAACATTAGCACATACACTTTACACAACAACATGAAAGACACACGGCTTGCAACAGGGGGAGGGAGTGGGGGGGTGGAGGGATACCAGTGCAGGCAAGCAGCCATCCGGTCCTGCAGCCATTTGCGGCGCTGGTCACAGACCCGCTTGACAGACTGGGGGTACAAAGCGGCGAAGGCGTGGGATGGGGTGGGTGGGGGGGTGACTGCATGTCTGTATATGTGTTAGATGTATGTGTAGGCCTGGTGAGTCGCTCCGCCTGGTACCAGTCTTAGTGCCTCAGTCCGCAGGATTGTCAAAGCGATAACACAGCAAGTTGCTATGGAGACAGCCTTGGTCATGTCCCAGACAGAGTCCACAATCAGCAGGTGTCTGTAGGAAGTGGGGAACGGGATGCAAGAGCGTCTCGCTGCAGTGCAACTTCCGGGGGAGTTGTTTTTCCAGCAGCGGCCAGTGCTGGTTGAGGGGCGCCAAAAGCAGATAAGATTGTAGTTGTTTGGTCTTGGGGCGGGTAGCCGCATTCCAATTTACACGACTACCCTCTTAGTCCATTCTGGTCCAATTGCAAATCATAACGGGCAGCCTTACGGGGCTTTGAACAGCTGTCACTGTTTTTTAAATTCCTCGATAAACCAGGGCAATGCCTAATCCAATCAGCATAAGACCTGTTATCATGGTTCCGAATAGGTAGATCTTCAATGTCCTCCACAGAAAGAGCCGCCAGGCACACGACCCGCCACTTCTCCCACACGTCCATCGAGTAGCCAGCTGCGAACGTTCCGGCAGGGCAGTCAGGTTCCCCCGAACCCAAGCTTCTCATCGAGAAGATGGTGTCAATTGCGTTGAGAGACCAGTTGATCAAATCCATGATTTTTAGTTTGGAGGGCAGTGCAGAGAGAGTCTCTCAAAGTATGAGACAGTAGACTACACGAGACAAAGGAGCACAGCAGGGAAAATAAGGGGAGGGAGAGAAAATGCGACCGCCTTCGTTGAGAGCCAGAAGAGCGCGGTTTGTCTGACAAGTCTCGTGTTTGTGTGCGCGTGTTGCTTGCTTTAGCTTGGCTCTAAGAAGGGTGGACTGGGGGCCCAGAAAGTGAGCAGCCAGAGCTTCTCTGCGCAGGAGAAGAGGGCCCAGGCCGTGGACAAACTCCGAGCGGATACCAGCGTCAGCACAAAACCTGCCGCGGAACCCGAGGAATCCAAGTGAGTGGTTGGTGTACCTCAGTGTCTGTCTTAGTAGATCACTGTCTCCTTATGTCATAGCAGTGAAATCTGTGGAGTTGTTTTGGGTACGCTGTGCACTCCCTCCATACATGTCAAGGTAACATGACTTAAATCCAAGAGCTCCACACACATCTGAAATCTGTGATTCTCTCAGATCAAATCCCTAGCTTTCCCTAGAGTTTGGACTAGTCTGAGCTACGTCTGTCTGTGTCAAATGTATTTTCTGTCCGCACATTCCCACCCCTTGTCTGTCTCTGTGCAGTGTGTCCTCTCTGAGGCTGGCCTACCAGGACCTGGAGGTGCAGGGAAAGAGCCATGGGGAGAAGCTGAAGGGTCTAGAGGGAAAGAGGAAAGAACAAGCGGAGAGACTGGGCATGGGCCTTGGCGCCAGAGGGTACGGTGTATGTGTGTGTGGGTTTGTGTCTTTGTGTGTGAGTGTGTGTGGGTTCGTGTCTTTGTTTGTGTGTGTGGTTTTGTTTCTGTGTGTGTGTGTGTGTGTATGAGAGAGAAAGTAAGTAAGTAAGTGGTGGTGTGGAAAGTACATGTTTCTATATTGTCAAGGTCAAGTAGTAACATTGAGTCGTTTAGATATTTAACTAAATGAATTGCATAATGTCTTTGTTGTTCTAATAGAAAGAGCAAGTAACAAGGGGGGAGGGGGGGCAATAGTTAATAGACTCAAATAGTTTAAGAATCTTTCCCAAATCTTGTCAAAGTCTTCTGATGTATGGGTAGCATTAGTCGTGTATCACCAATTATTTATTTGTATTTGTGTATATTTTTGTAATTATATGGTCTTGCACACAGTAGTTTATGGCTTGTCTTTACCTCTGTGTCCCTGTAGTGGGGTGTCCCACTCTGTGATGTCCGACATGCAGACCATCAAGCAGGAGTCCCCAGCAGACCTTCAGCCGCCTCGTCTCAGCAGGTTTGAGGAGGATGACCGAGAGGACCACGGCACCTTCTCCTCCTCCAGGTGAGGCCTCTAGTTCAATCACTAACACACACATACACTTTTTCAAGACACTCTTGTGTGTCTCTCTCAAACACAAACACCAAACGTGCTGACACTCTAAAACAGAGATTGTTGTATATGCAGGTTTCCATGCTTCCAGGTATGCTTGTACTGACTGTATTGCACGTATTGCATGGGCGTATAATATCTGTACCATTATGCAATGTCCAGAAGTTTGTCTGGTGATCTGTCTATGCATTATGTTTTGAACATATTCTGATTACTCTGTGGTTTACCAAAGTTAGATTATTGAACAGGTCTTTCATCGTTTCTGTGGTCCTACATTTATGTATGTGGTTGTATTCTACGTGTTCCCTTTCTCTTTTGAAAGCACCTTGTATAGACCCTTTCAACAATAAAAACAAAAACAATGCTTGAACGTTCTATTTGGGCCCCAATCTACTTCCTCTGCATTAAGATAACATATGGAATGTTAAAAAGGAAGTCTTGTGGGGCCAACTATGATGCTGATAATGGAACTCTCTTGAAAGGGTCCATTGCTGATGTGGCGCAAAAGGCATTGTACAAGTAAAACTTGATGTGGTGTTTGTTTACAGAATGTCATCCAAATACCTCGATGATAAAGCAGATTCATCCGACAGCTTCTTCTCCCAGTGGGGTGGAGCATCCAGAGATGCTTCCAGGAAGAACGAGTGTATTAAGCCAGAGCCAGACTTCTACATCAACTCAAAGACTTCCTCTCAGGATGACCGGTGAGTTCAGGTCACAACACCCTCTCAAAACAAACAACTGGAACAGAAATGGGTTTAAGGGGAATATTAATTTGGTTCTGGCTTTTTGGCAGGGAGGCTCTCTAACATAATGGCCTGGGTGGGGCTACGTAGTCTATCTTCTCAGTGCTGACTCGGTGCTTTGTTGTTTTTTAGGCCCACTTCCCGAAGGAAACATGACGCAGGCCCGAGCTCCTCCTCGGACGAGGCACAAAGGAAGTTCGGGGACGTGAAGGCCATCTCCTCTGACATGTACTTCGGAAAGCAAGACGATTCAGAAGTGAGTTTGCCCACTCCACCCTGATTACCAGGAACACTGCCAACTATCAAGCTAGGGTGACCACCATGCCACAGACCCCCACTCGGCAGCATTGTTGGTAACACGCTTCAGGCAGCTATTTTCATATTTAAATGAATGGGGAGGCATACATAAGGTCATATTGACATCAAAAGTACATCAAGTGAAACTGTGTTTAAATCAGAATGGAACAATATAAATATCTCCTCCCTAATCGCTAAAATAAGGCAGAAAAGGGTCAAAAATATGGTTACATTACAGGAAGGGGTGGGATATGTGTAGACAACTGCCATTTTGGCATTACAAACTAACCCAATACATTTCTATGAAGGATTCTTTGAGTGCTGTGTCTCCTCATTAGAAAGTCTTTGTATACACCTCTGTAAAGCCTATATATGCCACTCCAAAACCCTATGGAAAGTGCATTGTATTTGTAATTGCTACTTAAGTGTTTGCGGTTATGTGGCACATGGCAAAAAGAAGGACGCATGCAAGCTAGGTCTAGAGACAGAGGGCTCGAAAGCTTAACTCCCTGGGCAAGTTGTCACCCTAATCATTTTAGAGCACTAAATGCTCCCCGTCTATAAAGTATTTATGTTGTAACCTGATAATTCTGAGAGTTATGGAATGACCTTCTTTAGATCATTTATGAGCCTATTAAGTGGTATTACTTATAAGGATTGTTTTTCTGCCTAGTTGAGCATATCCCAGTGTGTCAGCAATTCTACTTAACCCACTTCTTTGTGGGACTGGGAGCATGCAAGACAGTTTGCAGATATCTTTTCTTTTTCCTTCGTATTGGCTAGTATCCTGCACCTGTTGAATGTTATAGATGTGCGTACATTCCTACAGTACGTAATTCTGAGAGTATTGCCTTCAGTGTTCTCAGTTTAGATAAATGTAAAAACTATTAAATGAAATCCACTTATTTATTTATTACTGATAGTATCTTTAAAGCTGTGTCGCTGGTGCTCTTTTGTTCTGTGAATGACTAGTATGAGGCAAGAACTCGCCTGGAGAGATTCTCGGGAAACTCTGCAATTAGCTCCGCTGACCTGTTTGACGAGCAGAAGAAGTCCAACACTACAGGTGAGACCCGATGGAATCACCTGAGGAACGTAATCCCTTTGTTCAGTGCAATAAATGCCTTTTACACTGTTTGTTTGTGTGTGTGTGTGTTTGTTTGTGTGTGTGTGTGTGTGTGTGTGTGGACTTGTCCATACTAGGCTACACCCTGACCAACGTCCTGCCTAATGCGCCGGACATGACTCAGTTGAAGCAGGGAGTGCGCTCTGTTGCCGGCCGCCTCTCTGTAATGGCGAGTGGAGTCGTGTCCACCATTCAGGCATGTGCACATCACATTCCATCTACTAATCACATGAAACATTTCAAACATTTGAAAATGTCAGTACGCTGAATGAATTTAATTCATTAATTGAATTACTTCAATTAATGAATTAAATTCATTAATTCAGAAAAATAAGGCTAACATATTTTTCCAATGATTGCATTACGTCTCCATACAATTACAACCACTTAGGCCCCTCCAAGTTGTTATATCGAAGTAGTATTTTTTGAAAAATCAAAACAATCGTCATATTCTGAACACTTCAGGTCAAATACTGAAACTGAAATACTTCAAGCAACCCATATGATTTAAACATGTTCTCATCCATTCTTGTGTGTCTCTTTGCAGGATCGCTACAGCACATGAGCTTGGAGGGGCGTCTATTCAACTCAGAGACGTGGACCACAGACCAGAGAGCTGTACTGTATGTGACCACCATTCAGCATGGGATTCCGGTTCTAACCCACACACTGATTGTGTGCGATGCATCGATGTAGCTTTATGAAGTAGATAGATGTTCGATCTGCCACAGAGCTGGAGAAATGCCTCTGTGAGTTTGGTATGGAAAGCCAAAGCTTTTGTTTATAACCAAATCAAGGGGTGAAGGAGTTTCTTTTTCCTTGACGTTCTCTTTATAAATGGCGGCTTATGTTGGTTATATCTTTCTTGGGCACTTTCTTTTTTTATAACGTACAGCAGACTTTTGATTTGGGATTATATTTTTGGTATATGCTTTTGCAGATATTCATTCATTTTGTGGTTAATGCTGGAGTACAAGAGTGTGTGTCTCTTTGCCTTATGTGGTGGGAGTGTCATGTAAAATGTCACCTCACCTTTAGAATTCCTGTAAGTCTTGAAGATCACTAAAAATGCTGATGGACTGAAAATTACCCAGAGGCCAGTTATTTAGTTGCTTCAAATTGAGGTGTAATTGACAGTTTGGATCTATACAGTCTTGGTTTGGTTTTTTGCTTTCTGTATATTATCTTGTCAGTTTAGTTTAGACATCCAGCAAAATACTTGTTCAGATAGCTGTGCAATTATATAAAGAGAGTTGGCTGTTCGGAAGGATAAAACAAAACTCTAAAGTCAAACAAGCCAATATCTTGTTAATTACAGAGATACACACTATAATGATGTGTAATTTGGAATCTGCATCTTCATTTTAAAAGTTTGATGAAGGTTAAGACTCATTTGATGTAGAAACCCTTGCACATGCATTTTGCAAGAATGTAGGGTCTGCCAACACTGTTAGAAGGAAGCTGAAGTTGTTTGCTTGCTACCATTATAGGTTCTTCTGTCACTTTATAGATGGCTGTTACTGCTGTAGTTATTTTTTACACTGTTTACTTTGCTAATTTCTTGTTTGAAGTGAACCACCATCTCACACAAAAAAAGGTCTGTTGGGAATTACAATAAGAATTCCTGCTCAAAGGGCAGTGCAAAGCTTTAATGAGCAAATGTAATTGCATTAATGTCATATGGCTGCTCCCGTCCACATAGTTTAATTGTACAGTACATCTTGATATGGATCATGAGGCTATTTACAGTCAAGTGCAGAGTAGTCTACCCTGTTTTACACTGATGAAATGGGAATCCTCCTGTTTGATATGCTGTGTATGCTGATGAGCACAAGGGACTACGAATGTACAAAATTAATAAAAGAGGGTTATTGATTTAAGAGTGGTGCATGGGAATACAGTGAAATTAAGTTTGCTACGGCCAGTTGAGGTGTGTTTTATAGTGAGGGAGTTTATTTTGCCTTTGCACATTACCAGTTGTGTATTTTCTGCTCAGTAAAAATGCTTATTAAACTGTACCCAAATGTAAACTTGAAGTGTGTATTTCATAACCATATCATACATGGGGGACCCATGTATAAAACATGTGAATATCAAGTAATGTGGATAAATCTACTCTGGTCTGGAGTCCTGATAAAAAATTTTGCCTAGGCCTATTGTCTTGCCCATCTGCAAGTAGGCTTATATTATAACTTGAGATAATTATATCATTGCTTACTTACACAAATGGAATGTGTAACTTACTCACTGTACAGGGTGTCATTACGTGAAAGCACCACGAATATGAGGATTTTTTTTGACCAAGCACCCCAAATAAGACTACAACTCCCGTCATTCAACTTTCATTTGTAGTCCTTTCATGTTACGGTAGTTGGTGGAACGCTAGTAGCTTGCTTGCTAGCTAACTTGAGGAAGGGGAGTCCTCTCAGCCTGAGGTAAGGGCCAGTAATTGCCTTTCATCAGATAACATTTAGAGTGTATTCATAAGAATATTAAGACATGACAACAGAATATGGGACAGATCTTGAAATTCACAGGCATGTGTCGAGGCCCCTATCAAACAGTGGATAGCGTAACGGATAACTTGCTAGCATCACAATGTCAAGTTTGGAGAAAAAGCGCCATTTTTAAATTTAGAAAGCTGCTGTATGTATGCCATCAGTGCATGTTAAGGATTTGGTTGTCTCTTCACTATGCTGGTGCATAGGACTCAACTAAGTTAATGCCAATGGCAGATTTTGCTGGCATAATAACTGTTCTTGCTTTGGCCAGCTAGCGAGGTTAGCTAGCCTTAACATAAGTCTGCTAGTTAACGACCGGCTGGCTTATCCTGGATAAGTCCATACTAACATGAGTGCCTAGAAGTTTTTCAGCTAATTATGCTAGTGAGCAAAATCACCAAGTTACTAAAGACTAGTTACTAAACGGACTAGTGATCTCACATGACAAGTTATTACGATTGGCTGTGTTTCCCAAGTGCATCATAAATTATGTAAACACAAGCACACGACAGTTTGGCCTGTCCGAGCTAGGTTCTAGCACTACCTTTTCTGTAACTTTACGGTACAGTCACCTTGTAGCGGCAAATGCGTAGCAGCTACTACCCAAGCTCTCTCTGCCTGTCGTTTGTCATCAAGCACACATTCCCTTGGTAATGCAGCCAGCGTATCCACAACAGAAGCCAGTTGGGAAATCTTTGGAAATCACCTGAAGGAGCATTTAGGATTTGCCTTGAGCTTTTGAGAGATGGGAATCACAAGTGGTTAGAAAAAAAGTCGTCATTACCCTGGCAACGGTGACTGTGTGACCTCGTATGATTAGGAATAGGATCCCTAATCACTCATCGCTCACAAGAGTCCAAGCCATTTGTCTTCGTCTGATTGCTCCCCATTCGTTGTAGTTATTGTCGCTGGCAACGACTTGAACGTTGTCATTATCTAAAACATTTGCGAGGGATCTGATTGAGCTCGGTCGTGAAGTGACTGTGGGAGGCATAATTTCGAGCAATTTCGGAGTGATTGGTAGATTTGTCTTTCTGTTTGAGGTCCTTTGGGTAGCTATAAAAGGAGGTGCACCTCCTCTCTCCCTCTTTTTCTTCCACTCTCTCTCTCTGCCTGTGCTGCCCCTTTCTTTTCACAATCCTCTGTCTCTCACACACTCACACTTGTGTCATGGAGGAGGAGGGCAGGATGAACCCCTTGGCGCTGGCACAGTCCATGCCTCCCCTTGTGCTCCCTAGCCTGGATATGGGGAGCAGCAAGCAGCCCACCGGTCTGCTCGGGGCGTCTCTGGGTCTGGGCTCTTCCGACATGGAGCTGCAAAAGATGCTGATCGACGAGAGGATGCGCTGCGAACACCACAAGACTAACTACCAGACCCTCAAAGCTGAGCACACCAGGTAATTGGCACCCATTAGTCAGTAACGGGATAAAGTAAGGATGGTATGTGGTAGTGGTTAAGCAACAAAAATAAGCCAATTATTTGTGATGCTTATTTACATTGTAAAAGCCAGATTATCTGTAACTGGTACTTGATATTTACAGGTGATTTAAAGGCAGTATCAGTTACCATTTTGTTTTAGGTGGACATTGGTTGTTTTTGTTTTTGAAAAACCTTGCTGTGAGGGTGTGACCTAGTGTGTGTGTGTGCTTGCGCGCCTGTGTCTGTCTGTTATATGGGTTTGTGGCTGTAATTGTCTTTCTGAGTGTGTTTTTTTGTTGTTGTTGTTGTCTTTGTCTGCCTTGGTTTGTGTCCATGCTTGTGTGTGTTTTCCCATGCCTGTGTGCGTTTGCCGATGCAGGCTGCAGGATGAGTACACGCGCGCCCAGACTGAGCTGAAGCGGCTGCTGACGGACAAGCAGACCTCGCAGGAGAAGCTGCAGCTGCTGATGACTGAGCTGCGGGGAGAACTGCTGGACAAAACCAGACAGATGGAGGACCTGCGGCTACAGGTAGCCTACAGCGGCACTGTGTTTCCTTCCTACGAGATGGTGGACACTGGACTTATTATTAGAGTTCCAGTGAGAGGAGGAGAGGAATCCAATGGATCCATTGCACTTGTTAGATAAATACAAAGCAACAAAATCCATTTTAAAAATAATAATAAAAAAGAAACAGAAATTTGTTTTAATCACACTGCTTTGCTTTTGTTGACCAAGGAGATTGATCCAAGGCATTGTCTGTACAATATACCTTTAATCAGAGGGTGCTTTGAGGGTGTCTGCTGAGCTTGTCCCCGACATAAAGAACACCTTGGTCATTTTGAGCACATCAGACTTTCATTTGGCTACCTTTTGTGTCTTGAATAACTAGCTCCAGAGACCGTGTACAATCCATAGGGAGGAGGAGACCATGGGGTTATAGATGGATGAAGAGATAATGTGACTGTCTCAGAACATGCTTTCAAATCAATTTGTTAAGACCTCTTATAAACATACAACGGATCAGGATGCTTGTGCAGAGTTTGTTTTGCAGACACAGATGCCTCATCTTTTGGTGTGTGTGTGTGTGTGTGTGTGTGTGTGTGTGTGTGTGTAGGAAGAATTAACATCTGTTTATGGATGGATGTACTTAGGCGTGTGATGATCATCTTCTCTTTGTGTTGTTTCTGCATCTCCTTCAGATCATGACTCCCCAGAGGCAGGAGCTGCTGAGGGCTCAGATTCAGCAGGAGCTGGAGGTGCCCATGAGGGAGCGCTTTAACAAACTGGAGGAGGTGAGTGGAGGGAGGGAGGGAGAGAGGGAGGGAGGGAGCTCACATCAGACTCCTTCTGGAAGCTGCAGCTGCAGGCGTCATCTCAATGGCAACCAACGGAAATTGCCATGGTGACCCTAGTGTTTGGTGTGTTGGGGCTGCTGTACTTAAAGGAAACATGATTCCCCACAAGAGGATTGGATTTGTTCACTCTCTAAAAAAAGAGTATATATTTTGGAATGTTTATTCTTTAACTAAAACTGAAGTAAAATGCCTCGTTTAAAACTTTTTGAAAGAAAATTTGGGAATAACTGGGAATAAATCACAATCAGTTCTTATTATTTTCTTAATTATTAGAAACAATAGTTTCTCTCTCTTTCACTGTGTATATATATATATATATATATATATATATTATATATATATATTATATTTTATATATATATATATATATATATATATTAAAATTAAAATATATATTCTCTCTTTCTCTCTCTGTCTCTCAGGAGGCAGAGAAGTATCGTTCAGAGTATAATAAGCTCAGATATGAGCTCACCTACCTCAAGTCCGAGCTTCACCAGCAGAGGGAGGAGCATACTCGGGTCCTGGAAGAGAGAAAGATGCGATATGACGCTGAGGTGTGTGTGTGTGTGTGTGTATGCTGATGTGTCTGGGAAAATTACACACCAGTTTTCCTGCTTCAGTTGTGGAGCACTAGTAGACTATATGCATGCATTCAATTCATGTCCCATGTAAGAAGTGGGCATGGTGGAGCAATGGTAACATCACCACTGCAGTTGGCCGTAGCAAGTCGGAGTCGTTTTGGATTAAAGCATCTGCTAAAAATCACTTTATTTTGCTTTTATTTTAGGATCTCCCCAGCTGAACATGTGAAAAAGTGTGCTTAGTTCACTATGGGTAAAGAAGCAAACCCTTGGTCCTTGTGTTGATGCCTTGTGTACCCTGTTGTGCAGGTGTCCCGTCTGGAGCAGGATAAGGAGCAGCTGGCGGCCCAGCTGCAGAGCGGCGACCCGGCGCGGGACGGCCGGCGTGTGGAGGCCCTGCTGCGCGAGAAGGCCCAGCTGCACCAGCGGCTCAAGGGCCTAGAGAGCGAGGTGGCTCAGCTCCGCGCCGAGAGGGACAGCTCCGGCTCCCAGGCCGAAAACGTGCAGCGCATCCAGATGCGCCAGCTAGCCGAGTCCCAGGCTTCAGTCAAGGCCTTGGAGGTCAGTATAGGGGTTCAGAGAATTTTCTTTCTTTTTGTCTCTGTATGACTAATAAAATATCATACTGCACATGGGGCAGCAGTGGAGTGTAGGCACATTCTGCACCACATCTAGTGTAAAACGTGCTTTGCATTTCAAATAGCTTAGTTTATTAATACTGGCCTGAGGTGTTGGAATGAGACAAATACTGGCCAGGAATAGTAGAATCTCATCTGGCCCTGTAGACTCTCACTCACTTCTGTGTGTGTGTGTGTGTGTGTGTGTGTGTGTGTGTGTGTGTGTGTGTGTGTGTTTTGGATGTGTAATTGTTGTGGTTGGTGTTGTCACAGGCGGAGAAGCAGTCGGTGCGAATGCAGCTGGAGAGGGTGGAGAACGAGCTGCAGCTCAGCCAGGAGCAGAACTCACAGCTCACCACCCGGTTGCACAAGGCCGAGAGAGAGGTCAACATGCTTACCAGCCAGGTCAGCCCACCACTCACCTTTCAGCTTTTACCCCTGACCTATCAAAGCTCACGTTCAAAATGACAAGGACAGAATGACCTTGAGGTGACTTAATCCTGCTTTTAATACCCAAGCCTGGAAGCTTAATTTTAACCTGTCACCAGATTTTAGGAACTGTGAAGGGTTTGTCATGTTGCTGATATACGTATAAATCTCATAAATACAGTATATATTTATGAAATGTATATATCAGCAACATGGGCCTTTGATATAAATACATTTGTTCAGCTCAGAAGAGATATGATGGCTTGGTGTTAAATTTGTAATGACTTTATTTGTTATTAGCTGACCAATAGGACTTTTGCTATTATAAAAGCTCTACTAAAAAAACTACAAGACGTCAAATGGTTTGATGAGGCAATTAGTTGTATATCTGTTATTATGCTGGTGACGTGTTGGTGTAGGTGGAGGGAATGAAGCACAGTCACAAACTTGAGGTGACCAACGTGAAGCTGGAGTGTGTGAGAGCCAAAGGAGAACTGGAGAGAGAGAGGGACACACTACAGAGCCAAGTGGATGGTACATAACATCTTCCTGCTTGCAAAACATCTGTATAGTTTTGTGTGTTTTGTATTTTGTTTCAGTCCACGACAATTGCCCTTTATCTCTCTCCCCTTCTGGCTTGCTCGCTTCTTATCATAATCCTTTTTCTCTATATGTATTTCCTTTTTTTGCTGTTCTTTACATCCTTCTCTATTTTCTATGCCTTTTTTTTCTTTCTCTCCTTCGTCTCCTCCCCCTCTCTCACCCCATTCATCCCCACGCCCCTGCTGTCTCCCCCAGGCTTGCAGTCTGATCTGGAGGTGTTGCGGATGGCAGTGGAGAGGAACAAGGAGCTGATGGCGGAGAAGGAGAGGGAGATGGTGCGTCGGGTCCAGGTAGCCCGCGAGGAGGAACTCCACAAAATGGCCGCCGTGCAAGAAGAGAAGTGAGCCATCTCTCTTCCTGTGTCTCTTCTTTTTCTCTCTCCAGCTCTCTCTGGAGACGTTCTGTGGGTTTGTGTGAGACTTGTTTGAGTTATACTGTGTGTATAGATGTTGTCTGTGTGTCTGTGTTTGTTTACGACATGTGATGTGTACTGTATTTATGAATGAGCTTGTGTTTATGTTTTAAGGCTTGAGATGGACAACCGCTTGGCGGAGCTGGAACAGCAGAGGGCGCTACATGAGGCAGCAGCCAACTCACAGAGAGACGAGTGGGAGGAGCGTATCCGTAGCAGCCAGCTGGGGGAGGAGTCTGCGCGCAAGGAAGCACACAGTCTCAGGTAAGTCAAGCCAGTCACATCTCACGCTATCTGTTCAGAAATGTGCCAAGACAATTGCCAATGCCGATGGCTGTTTTAAGTGAAATTTGGACTTTTGTAGTGAATACAGAATTAAACTGAAAACGTGTGTGTGTGTGTGTTTTTAGGATGAAAGTGCAACAACTTGGTGTTCAGGTGGAGGAGCTTGAAAGACAGCAGTCAGAGAACTTAGAGCTGAGACAGGTGAGTTATTACATAGTCATAGATACATGTCATTACTGTGTTCTGTCAAGTGGAGTCCCCTCTGTGTCCAGTAAACTGGCCATAGTTAATGACAAGCTAGCTTCCCCACTCGTTTATTTGATGTTCCATCTCGTCCAGCTACAAGCTGTGCATGGTAATACACATGTGATACATTTAAGGATTATGACGCAAGTCACTTTATGCATAAGTTGCAACGCCTGGCTCGTGTTGCATTACACAAAACATAGCAGTAGCAAAGATCAGGTGTTGTAGTATTGCATTTCACCTGCCTTGGTGTTCAGTTACAACTAGCCTACAAAGAGCAGGCATTACATTAAAATGCAGATCAGTTGATTAAACAGTTCGTGGTTTTATTCAGCAACTTTTCCCTCCCACAAGTCATTACAATTGTATCCCTGTTAGAACTTTCAACTCTGCATGCATAATACCTAACAGCATGATCTACCACACAAGCTTCATTATACTACGTAGACATTATCGTTTCATATGCAAAAGTTTGTGGGTCAATGTTATACTGCCCGCAACTACACTAGAGTCCACTAGGGTCCGATTCACGTAAAAGGTCATCACCAGAGAGTGTAAGCACGGCTTCTTGCAGGCGTCTGTATACCTGTCAGATTGCATGGGCACCAACTCCACGTGGAGGGACTAGAAGGAAGTGTAAATAACAACAACAGCTATCTGTGTGCACGGCTGCTATACAGCCATGTAGCACTAGTGATAGACTCATGTCCAGACTCCATCCTTCCTCTTGTCCCTCCCTGTTCCCCTCCACCTCCTCTCAGAGGAACCAGGAGCTGAACACCCAGCTGGGTGCGCTGTCCCAGTCGGAGAGCGAGCTTCTGGACACCAACCAGCGTCTGAGGGACAGCCTGGAGCGCGTGAGGGAGGAGCTGAGGAACACCCGTGGCCAGATGGACAAGACCCAACAGGAGGCCGAGAGGTGAGGCCCAGCCTGCCACATCAGCACAGCACAGCGCTGATGCTCTTAAACATGGGAAATGCAAAGCTCATTCTACCCTAGATGTAGCCTGGTATTAGCCTAGTACTACCAAA